>NC_045725.1:3854822-4157322 GCF_009834535.1 Camelus ferus | reverse complement strand
CACTATTTGAAAGGTGTTGGGCATATGATTGCAATGAAAGATATAGTAGATGACTGTACTGTGCCTATAAAGGAAATCTGTAAAGGAAAATCACATATATAAGGGATTTCAAATTGTTGTACATTTCTTCTTTGTTGCCCTTACTCTTTTTGTCTTTTTTTTTTAATTTCCTTATCTGAGCAACAAGATATGTTATTAATGGACCCTGAGTAGAACAAGTTATTTGTTATAGTAACTTTTGACCTGTTTAATAAGCACTCAAGCTGTGTAGTGGAGTTTTTATTGTACTCTGCAGTGTACAGTTATGAAGTGTGGTACATAATAAAATAAAAGCAATAATGTTGATCTTTCTGAGGGATCCATCCGAGCTGACCTGAAGCAACGTATTTCATCTGGTTTGTCTGGGTATGAATGTTCGAAAGTTATGGCTGAAATTACCCGAGACAATATTGTGTTTATGACTTCTGATTATTTACCATTGTGAGGCACCTCACCCTTTGTGATTCCCAAAACTATTTCTATGACAGTTCATTAGTGTTGGTGTCAAGAAACAAATGAAAAAGACGAAATACATTTAGTATTAGGCAGTAAGGCATTTTAAGCTAAATGTTGGTGTTTAATGTGTAGGAGTATAAAAAGCGGACGTGGAGCCATTCTGATGGGAAAGAGCACATGTCGTTTTTTATAGTCTTAGGTAGGTTACATATGTGTGTAGTGCTCAGGTCCGTGCTTCATAAAATCATTAACACCAGTTGTGATGGTTTTTTTTTAAGGAGGCCGAAAAGATGAAGGATGGGGAGTCCTTTCACTAGAAAAGTGCAGGAATAGGCTTTACAGACATTGTCCTGAAAACGAGAATTGTTTAATATTGGGAAAGGTTGCCATTTGAATCTAAAAAGTACATTTATCTGTAAAAAGATAAATTACTACCTTGAAATATAATGTATGTGTTCGGTTGTCTCTCTTTCTTATCAGATTTTACACCTTAAGGATGGAGGCCTGTGTCCTATTTATCTTTGTGTTTCCAGAACATGGGATAGGATCTGGCCCATAGTCAAGAGACATTTGTTTAATTAATATATTAGCCGTGGAGATACTTGAATTTTTTCCCTTGCAACAGCTCCCAAATAGTGTGGCACCAAGGGATAAAAATTAAGAAATGCATGTGTCCCTAACAATGGAGTTCAAGACATTCATTCCTTTCTTTAAAATGACTAGTGCCTACTGTTTTCCTTATTAAAAGGAAATTCATCTGTCTTGATCAGCCAGACCACTTTGAATGAGAACCTCATGCCTTTATTTTTGAGAAGTACCTAATTATTAAATAATCAGTGTTTGATTCAGGGTAACTTGTAACTGAGCTTCCGATGAACTGCAGAACTGTGGTGACACTACCGTTATTTATTTCTGCTGCTGCTGCTGCTGCTGCTGCTGCTGGTGTTACTGCTTGGCAGACCGAAACGTACCCTCACCCATCTGAAGCAGGTTCGCAGCATCTATAGTCACCATTTGCTTGTGACTAGTTTTCGCTGCCATTTGCTGTTGCTGCCAGAGTAAGTTTTAAGCCACACTTTCACGCATCAGCATTCACTGGTATGTTGATTCGGTAAGTTTTCTTTTGGGTATCATGGTGGGGACAGGAACAGTGTTAACTAGGGGTAGATTACCTTTTTAAACATTTCATTGAGCTCAGTGTTAGGGTTTTATATGACCATAAGCCACTGGTGTTTCATTTAATTGCTGGAATGATACAAAAAATTCAGTAAAAAACACAGCAACTGTAAAAATAGAAATACTAATTAATTTTATAAATAAAACCATTAGGGTTAAAAAAACCATTATATACTTGTGAATTATTTCAGACGTAATTTTGTAGACACACACACACACACACACACACACACACACACACACACACACTGACCTGATTCCCCCTTGAACACATGCCTTAGGAGCAGTCATCAGAACTGGTTCCAGAGTTATATTTTTCCCATCCCTGTGTCCACCACACTTTGTATGGCCCAGAATCAGGCAGTGAGAAAACCTGATTGGACCTCCAGGAAGTGCTCTGATGGTAATCGGCCTCGTGTGCAAGACAGGAAAACTGATAGTCCGAAACTGCACTTTAAACTAAGACAGACTGTCAGTCTTCAGGAAAGGTGGGGATGGCCTGTTGATGTAACCAGATGCTCACCCTGGGATGAAGCTGTCAGGCACATGCTTGTAGTGTAAGCAGCAGGCAAACTGTGCTTTATCTGACAGACAGTGTGTAAATCTGTCCATGCAAAAATCCAAATGTTTAGTTTGCTTCCAGTCACTGTAATAATCTGCTTATTTTCGTCTGCTAGAGCAATGACATCACTTCGCAGAAGGTGCCGCAGACTTAAGGCCCAGATAAGACTGCCTTAGTGCCAGTCATTCGTTTCTTGATTGGCAAGAGGATACATTGGAATTTACTAGAGGTTTGCTTTCAGCCACACGGATAGACAGCATGTTCTGGGCAGGAATAACTTTACTTAGCTTGGTTATTTTTACATCGTGGGAAAGCGGATAGAATGCATCATGCCCAATTACGGCTTCTGGGAGTGCGTAGCCCGCCGTGCCGGTAGCTGTTGAGCAGGGGTGTCCAAGGGGGTCTGCTTTGGTTTGTTAAGATGCCTGTACTTATATGTGTGCATTTATTTTATTGACTTTTATATGTGTTACATCAACACCTAGTTTTTCGTTTTAAAAATACCTTTTATTATTTCATTATTTGCTGACTGCGAATAGCAGTGACTTTATGAGTGTCAATATTTAAGACTCTGTACATTAAATCTTACTCTTGAGGAGAAATTGAAGCTTTTTATCTGAGTTTATGACTTTAAACTCAGAGTTAAAAATGAATTTAGTGTTTTCATATGTTTGTTCAGTGAGAATAGAGCATCTTTCCGTGACTGAAAGATCTGTATTATAGTAAGTCTCCATTGTAATATCCACTCATCAGGTAAACAGTGTCACTTTAGAAGTTTTCTTTAAGGTTTCTGTCAGATTATTTAGATTGATTAAATTTTCGTTCAGATCTTCAGATTGGTTTTACCAAATGAATGATTCCTTGCTAACTGCAAATGATGGGAGTCAGTAGTGATTGTTTTCAACAAAGAGGGGACCTCGGCCATGGACCATGGTCGTCTATGACCAGGAGGTTTGCAGGACACATCTTTGAACTCTGGCCAGGGAAGCGAGCGGCAGTCAGGTTGAGCCGGTGTAGCAGAGGCAGCTGGCGGGCTCCCAGGGAGGTGCTCTTGCCCAGGGACAGGTGGCACACGTGTCTGAGAGTGGCCAAAGGTTTTTCTAAGAATTTTAACAGCAAGGGAAAAGAGAAATAAAAGTATACAAAAGCACGCGCACCTGGCCCACTGACAGCAGTCCTGTGGGGTGAGGGTGTGATCGCGTCCCATCCTGTGCTCTGTGAAGGTGTGGTACCTGTGTTTGGATTGCCCTGGTACCAGAGTACAGAGTACATTTACACAGCCCTTTATCATAACTTCACGTAATTAAGTCAGATTTTCAGTGGTTTTATTAATTGTTACATTGCCCACATTTTTAGATCAACTTATTTAGAAGCATACCCTGAAGTCTGGTCATTGAATTCTACCATAATTCTGCCTCTTCACCTCTTTTCCTCTGTTACCAACTCTGTCCGTCAAGTTGAGCCCTGGTTGGACCGACGCACGTGCAGGTGAAAGCTGGAGTCCGTCAGGGGGCTTGCTCGCTTGCTGGTGGTTGAAGTGCGCTAATGCTTTCGCTTTCGTTGTCCCCAGAGGACAGTCTTCACCTGGGCTTTATTCCCAGGACATTTCCTCCACCTCCCGCTTCCGAGCGACTCGGCATGTGTTCCTCAGTGCTCTGCTGCGTATTATCTTTGAAAAGTAGTAGATGCTGGCAACCGATACAAACTTCTCTATTATGAAAATTGTTGGCGATGTTTGGAAATGTGCAGCACGGCCCCTGGACATTCCCTGAGGCGGTTTGTAGAAGTGAGGACGAGTGTCTCTTCTGCCTCTCAGCACCTCTCCTTTAGTTCTTAGCTGTTAGGTAAGTTTCTGTGCATCTCCTCATGTAAATTCCAGGGGAAGGCTTCTTCTGCATCTTCTGGGTCTGTATGGAAGTCTCCTTTTATTCGTCTTTTATTGCTGTTTCTTCCTAGCCTCTGGGTTTTAGTCGCGAAGTTCAGTCATTGTTGGAGCACCGGCTCCCTGTAGGCGTCAGAGCGGCTTACCTTCGGGCGCGCTCTCTGGTCCTTCCCAATGCGACTATCCTACTCCCCCCACCTGCGCTTCCTGTCCTGTGTAATAATAAGCTTAACTCATTATTATAAAGGATGGTTTATTAGACTGTTACTTTCTGTGTTTTATTTTACTGTCTCAGACAAATGAGGGCTAGAGCTCTCAAGCCTTGGTCTCCTGCAAGTCAGGTCTTTTTGTGCCAGTGGAGGATTAACTAGCGTTTGGACTGAACCCCCCAACCCCCCACGCTGATAGAAAGACAGGGCCTTCAGATACGGCAAGAGAGAATTTCTTGTCAACTGTGATGGTTGGTTGACCCCAGCCAGACATATTTGATTGAGTCTTTTCCTCAGAGCCCTTCTTTCCTGTGCTGGAGAGGACAGCCTTCAGTCATGTCACTTCAGAAATGTGGGTCTTTGGGAACACATCCTCAGGACTGGACTAGGTGGAAATTTAGTTGAAATTAGAAATGTAGGGTTTTATTGTTGCAACGTACTCTGGAGGTATTTTATTCCAACTCCATTGCACCTGACATAGGTTGAAATTCGGGCTAAAAGAACAACCCAGGCACTCGTGTCTCAGCTAAGCTGGTGTCGAGGCGGCTGCGTGTGCTCAGCACGCATGAGGTCCTGGGTTCAGTCCCCAGTCCCTCCGTCAAGCGTGGAACACCTGGAACCATCTCTCCCAGAACCGTCATCACGTGCTTTCTCGCGGCAAACAGAAGATTCTTTCATCGTAATGAACAGTGTCTGCGGTTAGCTGTCAGCTTTGTGGCCTTCACTGCGTAGGCTCAGCAAATCATTTATACAAACGTGGATGTCACCAGAGGAGGGCACGTAGGTCATCGGGGCTCCCAAGGGCGGGGGTGGGGGGTGCTGGCGCAGGTGGCGGCCGAGAATCACGAGACCATCTAGAGACTTGTGTTCCCAAGTCAGGGAGGCGTTTGCCCTCGGCTGCTGGTGTCTCAGGCTGCCGGGTGGAGGTCAGGCCATGCTCTTGTGCTCAGTCTGACATTCATCGAAGATGCCTGTGTGCCAGGCTTGGCAGGATGCAGACGTGGCCACATCACAGAACGGGGTGCCGCCGTCCCTCCTGCTGGGCGCCCTCGACTCTTTCCGGTGCCTTCGCTCAAAGGCTGCTGTCCCCCGGCTCTGCGGGGGCAGCTGGCCCCGCCTGACACTCACCAAACTTCGTGGCTGCTCCCACTTGGCCGAAAGCCTCCTTGTTACTGCCTTAGGTGAAATAATTTCTTGGACTTTAATTCATTTCCATGTATTTCAGTTTGAAAAATCTTAATAAAAAGATAGTAGTGATATAAAGAGTTGAGTGGTTTTGTTTTCTTTGTATCATAAAGTCTAAACTAGCAAGCTCTTTGACTTTCATTTTTATTCCTTCTTAGCCCATAATTGAAAAGTCTTTTTTGTTGTTAACCTCACTTTGATAGCGTCAGTTAATTCTGTATTTTAGCTTCCCTAGCGCTATAGTTATGCCAAGTGTAAACATTTTATCACCTACACCCTTCCAGTTGTTTTTGCTTGTGCACTTAATTATATTAGAAAGGAATTTGCTTTAATATTTTGAATGCTGGAAGGTATACAATAAGTGATAATGTTATTCCACATAGTCTTTTGTTTGAGGTGGATAAGATTTGAAAAACTAGTATAAATGATCTATAGGCAGTGTTTTTAGATGCCTATCTGAATTTATCTTTTCAAAATAATTTAGAATGTATGAGTAGATGAAATCCACAAATCTATTTTGTGAAAATAAGAATTCCATAGCTGTACACGTACAACATTTTAAGTAAATAACACCCTTTTGTACTGAAAGGAGGCTGAATTAATTGCTTTCCGCTGTGTTCAGAAGGCGCTTTCCATCCAGATACACCTGAGAGATGTATGACTCTGTGGGTCAGCTCGAGCTTCACTGCAGGCTACTTCATACCCACTGCGCAGGGGTGTGTGTGAGAAACAGGGACGGGACCACTAGTATCTAATTACCTACTTACTCTCAGTTGGATCACAGTGACTTTAAAACCCTTGGATACTTGTTTTCTATGTTAATCTAATTTTAGTACTTTCCCTTGAACTTACGATTTGGAAAGGAGTAGATCAAGTCCCGTACGACATGATCTTCCTGTGTACCTGCATGTCAGAATATTATGATTTAAAGCAAGCTGTGATCCACATCGGGCCCCACAGGGGCCACAGCGAACCCATCTTCTGAACCCGCATTGTGCCGCGGTGACGCTCCAATGCACAGATGCCCTGGGGCGTTTACTCGGCGAGTCTACTGTAACTGCCGCTCCTCGGCCTGAGGTCTCAGAAAGGGTCAATTTTGTACTGAACTCTGAGATTACTGGGCCATACATCTCAACCCTTCTAGCTAATCTTACCTTGAGCTCAAATGGTTCCCTAGATCATCCTGACACGCTAGAAGGCCGAGATGATGACAAAGGCCAAGACAATGAAATACCTAAGTTTGGAAAGGCTGCCTTTCCCAGCTCCAGCAAATCACACAGTCACCGTCACGTTGGACAGTCCTTTCTGAATCTGGCAAATATACTCAAATGTCCAGAAATCCTGTTTCCATAATAGATACATAAGGACCTACATGGTAAAGTGCAAACAGACCATACTTGTTAGTACAGAAAATGCACGGGTCTCTGGAACACGTTGCGGTATTAAAAGAATATTTTTAGGAAAAAATACCTGATTTTTATACATTTATTGAAGGCGATTTTAAGCTTGTTTGGTAGGAAGAAATATTATTTTGTTCATTTCCATTGAATCTGCCGTGTACTTGAGTCCTGTGAAGTTACCTTTTGGATAAGTAGTGAAGGTCCACTGTCCCTTAACAAATGCATAAGTTTAGAGAATTAAATACTCTGCTGTCTGCTGCTGGGCCTGACAGGGCTGTGTTATTGACAGGTTTAAATCTGCTGTGTTAGGGGCGTAACTCAGGCGCTACCTGTGAGCAGCCTTGTTGTCTTCAGCTTATTAATGTTGTTGAGAAAAAGCTATTCTGTTTACAACACCCTGAGAGGTCTTCATGGGAGGGTTGGAGCTGTAAGGGATCCGAGGATGAAACTACGGCTCCCTTACTCTTGCTGTTTTAACAGTGCTGGGCTAATAGATAATTCTTATGATTTACTATTTACAGAACGCCAGCGATCTACACTGTAATGTAAAATGAAGAGATGTCTCGTGCTCGGTATTTTTAGAAATATTGACGTGAATACAGGCCAGGAATAAAAATTACATAGTCCTACTGAGGCTCAGAGAGGCTGCCCAAGGCCAGACACTTATTAACTTTTCTTCCCCCGGCAGCATGAATATCTGACCCCAAGTATTATTTCCGAGTCTGCGGCGTGCAAGGAACTGAGCAGCGTTGTTCATAGGAAGCTGTCAGCTCTACTAGCAGAGGGGATTGGAATCATCGTGTTTGCACAGATGCGTGATGTTCTTCCACAATGTACATTTGTCCTAGTAACATTTCACACAACCATGTCAATGAAACAATTTTTGGCATAATATTGTAACACTACAGTATAAAGACATTATTATGACTTTTATAAATTCTGTACAAGTCATAGTTTCTTGATGAGTGGTTCAGTGACAAGTTGTCTGAATCAGGAAAGAACTTCTGGCCCATGCTCAGCTTCTATTAATATATCAGTTGTGTTTAATATTAACATATTAAAATTTAAAAGAAAATTGATTTTGTAGTTGATTTTTTTAAATTAGTGCTTTTCTCCTTTCTGTAAGCCTATTTTTTGGTCTTATTTGTAAAATCTATCTTACTTATATTTGTAAATCAATTCATTCTAATATTGTAAGTGGCAAGAGTGTCACCTGAAAACTTGGTAAAGCCTTTTCCCATTGACATGCAGATGATGTAGTTTGGGGTTCTCTGAGCTAAGACTTCTGCAGCATCCACAGGCACGTAGCTTGAAACACAGCCGTCCTTGTCAGCACCTGCATGCTGTTTATAAGATGGTGTATCATTTGGCCCAGTACGTAAACGGGTTTATCATAAATCTCAGGTTTGCACAGTGTTATGGTAGGTTTCTCCCCAGGCGTGTACCCGTTTTTGGCTTGTATTCAAGTGTACCATATCCTTCGTGAAGGATAAAGCCACACTAAGCTCCTTAGAAAATTATAATCAAACAGTTGTGAAAAACAAGCAATGACAGAGACATAGGAAGGAGGAAAAGGAAAAACAAAGAACAGAAAAACAAACATATCAAAGTCAAATTTCTGTTGTCTTGTTAGCAGGATTTCTCTCTCATTTTAGCCCAAGTTATTTAGATCTCTTTAATCTGACTCAGTTTAAGTGATGCAACTTGTTTTGTCCCTTCTGTGCTCCCCACCCCCGCCCCAGTTGGGATGATGGGCCCGGGGCTGGCACACCCCACCTCACCCAGCCCTGCCTGCGTCTCCTGCCGCTTGTCACTCCTGCCGCCTCTGCTATGGGAAGTCCGCTCTGTCCTCTCACACCCACCGAAGCCCCACCTCCTGCATAAAACCTTTTCCAGCTGCTTCAATCTACATTCACCGATGCTTTTTCTAAACATCTTTTCAAAAAGCTATTTTAAAAAGTCCAGCAAAATGTGGTGCGCTTTTGTTCCAGTTATTTCACCAACATTAGTGTCGACCATTGAGTCCTAGGCTCCTTTTGGGGAGATGTATATATCTTTCGTTCATTTACAGGTTTCTGCATAGCACAGGGCATTGCTGGACACACAGTAGGTTCGAATATATACTTTTCTTTAATTGGTCAATTGATAGAGAAGTAGCTGAGCTGTTATAATTTGAAGACTGTTAGGCTTGTGTTATAAATGTCCAAAGACTGAACATTAGTCGAGACATCTGGGATGAAGGTGTAAATGGGGTTTGAAGTGCATTTTGTCATTTTAGCCCAAATTATTTATATCAGTAAAAGCAATGATTTAAAAGAAATTCTCTTTATATGGTCTTTAAACAGTAATATTAGTCCTCTATTTGTAACTGCTATTTTAACCTTCCCTGCGTAAATCCAGTGTTTTCTTACCTAACCTGAAGCGATAAAATTTCATTTAGTCCAGACTAGAGGACTGTGGCAATTTAATATATGTCTTGTTCTCCGGGACTTGACTTCTATGGTTAGTTAAAATTGTTTCAACTTTGCAAGCCCTCCAGCTCTGCCATCCACTTGAAAGGGAGTGGTTTGAAGAGGACGGGCCAGTCTGCACTGGAATGGGTCTCATATGCAGGATAATTCCTTCCACCTGTCCTTCTCATGCTGGGGGTTTTGAAGCCCTGCAGGAAACACAAACTATTTCAGGACTAAACCAATGTCTCAAACCCTGCAAAGGGGGCTGAGTGGACCTTTGTGGCAGTGTTTGATTCAGAATCATTTAGCCTGTACAGATCAGGGTGCTTTTAGGGGTACGGGTTGAGGGGTGCAACCTCACCTAAGCCAGGGATTGGCAGACCACCGCCTGCAGGCCAGGATGGGCCCGCTGCCGGCTTTCGTAAATAAAGTTTTATTGGAACACAGCCACACTCACTTGTTTATGGATTGTCCATGGCTACTTTTGTGCTACAGAGGCCGAGTTGGAAAGTTACATCAAAGACTTGCTGGCCCACCAAGTAGAAAATATTTATTGACCTTTACACAGAGCCGTTCCTGTCCCCTGTTGTGGTGGGGAGTGTGGGATACGGCTCGTGCAGTGGAACTGGGGCCGTTCCAGCTGAATTCAGTAGGATGGTTTGGGGTAGGCCAGAGTTTATGGTCTCTTTGACAAAGAAAAATTTCATGGGAATGAGATTTTGAAGGATGATTTCAATCTGGAGGGCATGGCCCTTGTAATCCTTGAATGTTTTTCTTTAGAATGAGTCATTCTCTTGGTTCTCAGTAGACTGAGGCAACCTGGGATTAATATTCTGCCCGATGCTCCTCCCAAAAGTAATTTTGACACAAAGCTTTTCAACTTTTGGAAAGAACTGAAAGGGCCAGAAAATGTATTTCACAGCTTTTAGAACCAGAATGATATCTTAACAGGTTTTAAGATGATAGTCGTTGGTGAGAGTGAGGTTAAATTTCTTTCCCAGCTAGTTAACAAGGATCTAGCCTGTTAACCAGGCTAATTATCACCCGTTCAGGGCAAAAACACACTCAAGGCTCTCGGCTTAAGCACAGGCTCCCTTGTGTGCTGTATAAATGCCCTCTCGGCGGTTTCCGACTTTCCTCTCTGAGCCACGCTTGGGCCTAAAGAGTTGAATTTAGTAAATGAAGCCTTTCTAATCTCAGGTCTTTGTGGCCTCTTGATATAAATCATGCTCATGTTTTATATATAATCAGAAACAGGTCACTCTCAGCATCTAGCCTAATTAAGTAATCTGGAGAAGAGTATTACCCTGGACTATTTTTGGTTTCAGGATGCAACTTCATTGAGTCAAAGCTTTACACACACACACACACACACGTGTGTGTGTGTTCAGAAGGAAGTGGCTAGAGGGACCCTGAGTGTCTTCGTGTCTTCCGGGTTATTAGCTGTCAGTGTACCTTTTCGATTTTCAATTTAAAGAAAACAGAGATTCTTACTTTTCCATGCAGTTTAAAGTTGTGTATTTTATTTAAAAATAGATAATAGTTCTTTGGAACCTCATAGAAATAAGATGAGCAGAACTGCTGTGGAGTAATATTGGGGTAATTAATGTGGATTTAGTGCCTGTCTTGTGTGAGTAGGTAGTTTAAGTGCTGTGTATTTTCCCTCCACGTTCCCTAGGTCAGAAACAGTATGGGTGTCTCAGGGTGCTGGTGCGTATACGTGTTGGATTTGTTACTGTGGCAGAATTTCTTGAACGTCTCCATTTTGCTTTGTTATCTTTCGGGTACCTTTTAGCAGAAGATGCTCATGTGAACTCACTGATCACTGAAGTCGCTCTGCAGTGGCTGTCTGTACTTGCCTTTTTATGTGCTGCTTTGTTCAGGAAGGTGATTGTTTTTCAGTTTTATGTGTAGCTCAGCAGAAATTTGTATGGTAACCCTACTGGGCTAAAACCTCATCATATTCTGTTTTGATTTCATCTCTTAGTGTATTATTACATAATTATTAAATTATAGTAATTTTAAAATGAGGCTGTTATTCCAAAGAAACTGCATGTGTATTGGTAGTATTTGAGTGACTTAGAAATTGTTGAAACAAATTCATTAGTATATTGGACTGTTTTGCTAGGAATCATACAAACCTTGGATTGTTTTCACACACTTCTGTGTTCTATGTTTATTCTTAAAGACAAGCGATACCTGTCAGTTAAGTTTTTGCAACATCAGTTTAATGTTACAGTAATCGTTTCGAATCAGTCAACACCTTTTTTTCACAGTTTTGAAAGATAATAACTGCGTGATTATTTAATATTTTAACAAAATTTAGCTTACTGTTTTATTACATTTTCATCTGTAGCAGATCTTGCTCCTTGCTGTGTTTTTTATAGATACGAATTTGTATGACTTATTAATTTGACAAGACATTGGAGAAGATGAGAGATTGTTGGATTGCTTAATTAAAATATTCATTTTGAGTTGTGAAAATTTCATAACTAGTGAAAGCACTTTGGAAGATGTTAACCTGTGGCCATATTTACTTTGTATTCCTTTAAAAAAAAAAACAAAATTGTACAACTGTAGTTAACTCTGCCCCTGTATGCACACCCTAACCTGTTTCTCAGAAACAAGCAGTTGTCATAAACTGGGATGTCATGTGTGTTTTTGCATGTGGAGCTCATATGTTTATATTTAGTATTTCCCCTGAATTGAAAAATTGTATATAAACGGTACAATTCTCTACCTAGCCTGTTTTGTTTTAATGCAGTGACATTTTTTAGGTTGTTTAACCCCGGCTGATAAATGTAGCTCTTGTTGATTCATTTTTAACATCATTATGATGTTCATTATTTTAAATTCAGTATTTTTCTACCCCTAGCTGATGGATATTCAAGATTGTTTACATTTTAATGGAGATACATTTCCCCCCCCACAGGCCTGTGCTTGTGCCTGAGTTTCTCAGTCACGTATCCCCAGGCTGGGGTATCCGGGAGAAAGACGAGGTTAGGACATCTGCCGCTCTAAGAAGCATCACCAAGGCAGTTACGTTCCAAATTATCCTGAATTGGAGAGATTAGAAAAGAACATAAAAATATACTAGTGACACTTCCTACTATATTCAAAAATTATAAAGCAATAAAGCACCAAAGTATCAAAATACTTTTATCTTCATATGTAAGTGGGATATGTGCAGATTTCTTATTAACTTGCCAATAAACTGAATGAATAACCCACCTAACAAGATTTAAAAACCTTAAAATAACATTTAAAAATACATTTTGAAGAGGAGTATAAAACCTCTTGTTTGGATGTTTACCTTCCGTAGTAATGTAGAAAGATAAAGTTAAGGGCACAACTCAGAATAGAATTTACCTGCTTTGACATAACTTGCCTGCCCTGTAAGCATTCACAAACAGACAGTTGCTCTAACAGTTTCTCTAAGGCAGAAGTGTGTGTTAAGATGGTGCCATTAATCATATAAAAATAATTCAAACACCTGCTAATTCTTCAGTTTAACTTTGTACGTACATAACACCTAGCAACACCCCCATGAGAAGTTCTAGTTTTTATTACATGTGTAGCAATGAAGATATTTAGTATTCTCTATTCAGAATTTTAGGTCTAGAGAGTTGGGTTTCAGTTGTGGCTCCATTATTACAAATCATGTCCTGAGTGATTTCAGAGAAGGTCTCCTACCGGATTTAACAGAGAGAACACAGGCTCGGGGCCGTTGCCAGTGTGAGGGGTGAAGGAGGACACTGCACATGTAACAGGATGTAAAGGAACCTGCTGTCATATCACGAGTACTAGAAAAATGCTTAGAATGTAAGCTAGAAGCCCTGTTTAATTTAGGAATACTTATAAATCCATGCTCTCAGATGAACTCTTAACTAACTTTTATATGACAGTTACCCACAGGAAGAAGGGTTTATTCCACAAAGTTTTTAGCATGATAGACATCTCAACCCCTGGAAACCAGGAACTCGGTAACGCCAGCACCTGTTAGGAACTGCTTAAAGGTGTTACATGTAACATTCCGCGTTTAAGATCATTCCCCTCAAAATGTTCAAATCATTGCTGCGTTGTCTTCTAATTCCTGCTTTGCTGTTGAGAAGTCAGGGTTCGTTTTGATTTATTTTGCTTTTGTGTTTTTTTCCTTCCTTTTGAAACCCTTTAATATCACTTTATATCCAGTAGAAACATCTAGTGAAGCCGGAGGAAAGGGAAGGTAACAAACTGGCCTTTTTCATTGCAAGTCTCGTAGTACTATTTGGTGTTTTGAACTTTTTATTACCCGTTATAACGCACTAGATTATGTAAGGCTGGAAATGTTGTCACCAGGCCAACTGAGCGCCATCGTAGCTGTCTGCCTTTTAGCTTGTCCGCGTCACATGGTTGTCACTCACCATTGCACATCCTTCTAGCTGACCAGCTGTTTAACTCCCTTCACGGTGACTAGCAAGTTTTTGCCAAACAGACGTCTTTTTACTATATCGTAAGCTCGGTTAAGCAGGAAGTTTCTGATGGAAGCCCACCACGCGGGGATAGAAAAGCACTGATAATAATCAGCCCAGCCTAGTGGTGGCCCCAGGGCTTCCCCTGGTATCTAGGGAACTGGGTGGCCCTGCCCAGTTGAGGGGGGCCGGCTGTGAGACCACAGGTGACGCGGCCTGTTGGGGCCCTGAGCTCCCAGCTCCGTGACTGTCCCCGCACTGCTTCTCGCCCATTTCCCCTGCTGGCCTGTGTCTCCACTTGCCACCCATCTTCTGAATCTAAACGCCACCTCTGGGAAGCCATCCTTAATCTGCCCTGCCCCAGTAATTCCTTCTTCTTTAAAATTTATGTTGGCATTTTACATTTTTCTCCTGACATTGAGGTTATTTTTGTGGAGGGGTTCTCTCACTTAGTAGACCGTGATTTCCTCGAGAGCCAAATCTGACTCTTTCCTCTCTGTTTCTGCCTTCTGGAACAGTGCTTGTGGTGTAGGGGGTGTCCAAGCCTTTCCAAAGCACACCCAGAACACACCATGGTGCCTTCCCTTCTTGGGTCCACGTGGCAGAGCAGAAGTGCACGTTTGAGCTCAGGTTCTGTCCTGGAGGCACCTCCAGATGGGCTTCCTGACGGCCCAGGGAGAGCGAATCCCCCAGTGGACGCCGTCCCTACGTGTCGCAGGAAGGCAGACATTTTGCAACGTTTGAGACTCCAAGTTGCATGGTCCCCTTTGATGAGCAGGTCTTAGTCTTATAAGGACACTTTACATTGGTAACATTTCAGGTTCTTTTCAAAGTACCAGTGCGTGACCTTCTTTTCATAAGGCACGTTGTCAAACACGTGAGGTTTTCTGAAAGTCAAGCGGTGGCCTTAGTTCTTTGTTATCTGGCTTTTGTCATTTCATGACAGGCTCTAAGCTCTAGTTTAACATTTTTATTGTGTATGAATAATAGAGTACATATATTGAGGTTTCATAGATGTAATTTTGTTAAATGTACATCATGGTAGATTCTAAAATGAGGGATTTATTTTGTCATTCATAAAGTTGTAATGCAGTCTGGAGAGACTATTTGTTAAAAGATATCATCTACTTAACCTCCTTATTTATTTCTTGTAGGAGAAGGTTAGATCCACAATAAATACATGAAGAAATAAGTAGATAGGGGAATTTATCTTGGAAATAAGATCCCTGTCACGGTTTTGAAATGTTAAATGCATGAAGACCCGTCAAAGAGATATACGGACATGATATTTTTTTACAGTGCATTTTGAAGTATTTAGTTCTATTTGTCATTCTCTAGAACCAGTAAGCAATGATCAAATGATACGTTAATTTCAAAGACAGTCTGTGCTAATGGCTGTAAATAGAATTTCCCTACACATATATTATATAGATATATTAATTGGCAATTTTAATATTAATGAAGCACTTAAGATATTTTATGTGACGTTTCTTAAATATTTAGCAGTTCTTACTTCTGTTGCACTTAAGATCTAATGTAAAAATACACTACATATAACAAATGAAGAGGGGTTCTTATGAAAGATAACTTCGTATTTCGATTCGTAAGAATTTGTGAAACACCGATTAATTTGTTAAAGTAATCCACGTTTGTCTCAACACGAGGAGATTAATTAACTGGAGCTTGGAGTTCTTCTACCCTTACAGGAGTAAGGAAATTTCTAAAATCATAGTTAAAGTGTTTATGGAACGAGTATACATCTCCTTGTTTACATCTCCTTGTTTATATCATAATTTGAAACACAGGTTATAATCTTATTTTTAAAGTTATATTTACTTGCTAAAAGTATAAACCAGTTTACGATGGTCAAATCAAGCCACCATAGTCTGTCTTTTCTGTCTCATTGTGCTTATCAACTTATTAAAATATTTTAATTTTGAATATTAGGTTTTAATTTGGTTTTATTTGACTGTTCGTTATCCCAAATTAATTAGCTGGACACTGCTGAGTTAGTCACCAGGATCGCTTTAAACTCAGTGATACCAGAAATGAGAAGTAAATCTCGGTGTTGAGTCCATGAATGCAAGTGAAAACGAGCAGAAGAGCAACCAGAGAAAGTAGTGAAGGGTTTTGCTTCTGGTTCATTTTACCTCTGTTACTAAAGGTGTTAAAAAGATCTTTAACTGGGAACCGTGGGGCTGAAGTATTTTCTAGCGTTTGAGTACTGATCTGTTATTTTCAGTTTTCATTCCATCCAGGAGATAATTGAGGTTCATTGTTCCCAGAGGCACAGTTTATTCAAAGTTACATTTACACTCTTCATCCGCACTGAAGGGAACTTCCGCACCCTTGTGTGCCGCCGCAGGACAGCGGGGTCAGAGCAGCCTCGGGGGCGGGCCGCGCGGCGCAGGCAGGAGCGTGCGTCCCGGCCGGGCCGGGGCTCTGGCCGCAGCCCGCGGAGAGCGGGGCTGTCTGAGCGGTTTAGTACGGATGGCTTTTCATTTAGCCTTTGCTCTGACAGCCCTGCCCGGGATAAGTGGTGCAGGCCTGTGCAGGTGAAATCTATTCTCACATTTGCCTCAGGGGTGACTGGGCTGTAACAGAATTTTTCAAACCCGTTGGGCCCAACCGCAAAGCAGAGAATAAATGGCTGGAGTGCCAGGCCTGGACAGAAAAATCAATGCCTGGTTATACAGACATGACAGACCGGGCCGCGGGCCTCCTCCCCGCTCCGGGCGCGCGGCCCGCTTGGGGGGAGGGGGGGGCGGCCGCGGCCTAACGCCTGCCTCGCTTTCTCTCTCCTCCATGCAGGAAGTTTTCGTGCCACTTGTGTGACAGGAGCTTCACAGAGAAGTGGGCCCTCAACAACCACATGAAACTCCACACGGGAGAAAAGCCGTTCAAGTGCACCTGGCCCACGTGTCACTACTCCTTCCTCACGGCCTCCGCCATGAAGGACCACTACCGCACGCACACAGGTGTGCCCGCGCCCCAGCAGCCCGGCAGGCCCGGAGGGCCTTCCCTGTCTGTAGGGTTTAAGGTTGTGGTCACTGCATGTTAGAAGGTACATGGTATCAAAAAAAAAAAGGGGGGGGTGTGGTGTCATTTCCTTGGGTTTCAGTGATACTCAAGGTAATTTTAGCGTATGAGTGTGCGCGCGCACACACGTGTTTAAATAAAGCAAGTTTCGTGTTTCAGAGCTGATTTATGTTGTGTGTGTACATGTACGTGTATGTGTTTAAACATCTCTGTAGGTGGGATCTTGATAGAAGATCATTTGGAGAGATTGTGTTCATAGAGAACCAGTCATATTTTGTTACTGATGTGAGCTCAGTGCTGTCATGTTTTTGAACATTACTGAATCTTGTTTCTGTGTACCACTTAGAATTTTTTAAATCAAATTAATATTTCTCTTAAGAGAATACTAGCAGATGCAAGACTTTTCCTTTCTTTTTTGAAATTAACACAGAGAGACTAATCTGAATTTAGCTAGTATAAATTTTTCAGCTAATTATTTATTTAAAAAGTACAAATTCATATCCATTGTACATCAAAACATTTCACGGACTGTTTGGAATTTAAACCAACTAAGAGTAGAAGCAGCATCCGGAATACACCTGTTCTAGGCATGGTCCTGAGCCCTCTCCATTTGGGCCTTCATAATGTGTTTCCCCTGGCCATATCCAGCGTTTACGATGTGGTTTTCATTATCCAAGGGCCGCGGCCCCTGCACGCGTCACCGGTGTGTGGCTGGGGGCCCGCCTCGGCTCCCCAAGGCTGTTGCCGCGAGCTCTGTGGCGTTTGTGTGGCCTCCGCTCTCTTTACACCTCTCAGAAGGGATTTTGTTTCAAGGGAAGAAATAATAAATTTTAATCAGCATTCCCAAATGTTCTTCTCATTGCCAGGAATCCTATATTATTGTTAGAAATTATAGGTTAAAAGTTCTTCTGAAGCAGTTTGTGGGAAGCCCAGGCCTCCTCAGCTTCCTTGACAAGGGCGTTGACGATTTAAGGTCTCCAGCCTGCCCTGAGAGATCACTTATATCGAACAGCAGATGAAAAGCCAGTGCAGATGTAATTTATCGTCGGCGTTTCCTTCTAAAGAATAATTGTGGAGACTTGGCTGGATCAATAATATGGATTTTTGTTGTTAGGTCTTGTAGTCTGCACCATAATGAGAGATAGGGGACAGTGGCTGTTTTCTAATAGAAAATAAAGGATTGGTTTCCGTGTCTTTCTACATTTGAATGCAAAATGGCACACTTGAAACTAATTCAAGTTGTTAAGAAAAGTCTCCTATTATATCTCTGCTATCATATAAATATGGCATGTTAAGTAAACCCTTTTTTACATTGAGTATATTTTATTACATTTAGTTTTTTCTTTAAATTTTTTTTCTTGAAAAATACTCTATTGCCCACTATCCAACCCTAACTCCATCTACCCCCTTAAAGGGAGGGGGCAGATGAAAATTGGATTTAGAAGGACAAGGAAATCAAGCCACCAAGGTAAATATGACATACAATATACATCGCATGCTAGCATCCTAGAAAAAACCCTACACATCAAAAAAATCAAGGTCACTTATGTATCTAGAACCAAATCACAGGGAAAATTAATAGGTTTTTTGTCTTTGTGCTTACACATATCTTAAAATAGGAAAGGAGATAAAACTTCATTCATACATGCAGCACATATACCTGTAAGGAATGTAAATTTCATGAGAATTTGTCTGCTAATGTTTATATCTTACAAGAAAGCTACGGATCACAAAGAATGAGAAAAAGGCATGATAGTCTTCTTGAATCCGGAAGGAAGAGGAACACCCTTTCCTCATTAGAGCTTCCTCTGATGGGACAGCACAGCGCCAGTCTTCCCCCGCCACCCCCCAGACACGTGTGCTTGTGACTGTGTGTGCGCGTGTGGATGGCGTGTTCACATTTCCACACGGTCACCAGGGGTTAATGCCCACGAAACTCTGGTGATGAATAAATCATAGAGAACAATTTTGCCTCAACATAGACTAGTACGTTAATATTAACGAGCAAATTATCTTTTGGGATTTAAGAAAAAAGTCTACTTTCAGTGTTCTTTAATTGATAATACAGCTAGTTAGAAAGATTTATATTTCAAATTGATTAAATAATTAAATGAGTGATTGTAATTAAACTTTATTCTTCACAGCCCATCTACTCTGTTCTTTTTTTTCCTATATTGATATAATGATTCCAAGAAATAAACTTAACCCCAAAATAGAAAAGTAAAGATAGAAAAAGTATTTAAATTCTGCCTTATTTTATAAACGATCATAATGAGCATTTTAACATACCATTGGGAAATAAGATTAAACATAATTAGGTTAAAACTCTCTTTATTAATATATTCATTCATTTACATGAGAGAAGCTAGTATTGCTTTTAGGTGAGGGGAAGACTCTGATTACTCTTTGATTATTCTGCCTTCCTATATTTACTGTTTTTTCTAACTTTAAAAAGGCGAGTACCATTTCCAAAACACCTCAAGCTAGATTTCTGTTCCAATACACCTAACTGTTTTAGAACAATGTAGGCTGACGTGGGCAAAAACCCTTAAAAGACTTGTTGCATTAAACATCCAAATGAGTAAAGCCGGTTAAGATACATACAGATGATTTGTTTCATTTTTTGGAAGTATGATTTCAGTGCCTCTCTCCAAGGTTAGCATTTGTATTCTTTGGTCCTTCTTTGTGAGCCTTCTGGGGTAGCCTGTCTGTGTGCCGGCACTTACTGCCCAGATACGCTGTGGACGAGAGAGAGATTGCACGTGTGTGTGCACTGTGGGGCAGAGTGTTAGCTTGTGTAAAAACGTTTTAAAAATGAGCATTTACACATTTCACAAATATGAAGTCTGCCAAATCTCTCTCTCATTGTTGCAGAATTTTCCAGCCAGGAGTCATCATTAAAGATGAGTAATACGAATTTTTATACAATTTCTTTAGCAATCCCTAGACTTCCTTTTTTGTACCACGGAAGTTTGAGAAACATAAACAGCACTGAATTGCTATTGGTATTGAGTGATATGGATTTTATTTACTTGGGATCTTCAGTATATTTAAGGAAACCATTTCATTCATATTATTAAGTAGGACATTATTAAAGAAGACTCTGATAGAATCAGGTAAAACCAATTCAGTATCCTTCAGTTGTTAGAAAATTCAATGTTTTATTTAAGCAGAATCATATATACTGTATATTAACTATTCCAAGCAATCTTTACTCAGCTCAGAAAGGCCAGATGTATGGGAATTGTAAAAAATCAGGATATGCATAAAAACTGTTCAAGTGCATAAAGCTGCCCCATCTGGAAGACATCTACCAGAAATGAAGTTGTACAAAACCATTCCATTGATAATAAAGCTAATTTTTATGGGTCTGACAAGTATGTAATTATGTTCAGTGGTGCTTTTCAGATTTTATCACAGTCAATAAACCGCAGTGGTAATTTCATTCCCATTTGACATATTTACATGGAAACATTTGATTGGAGGGATTAGTAACCCTGAAAGCCTTGATAGACATGTTTTAATGGTCTGTGACCTCCGCAGTCCCTCATCTGTTTATTGTCGCAACAGGCGAGAAGTCGTTCCTGTGTGACCTCTGTGGCTTTGCTGGCGGGACCCGGCACGCCCTCACCAAGCACCGCCGGCAGCACACAGGTCAGTGTGGCCCCAGTCAGGGCCGGCCCCCCGCACGCGCTGTTGGGTCTCTATTGCCTGTCTTGTCAATTTTTGTGAAATCTGCATACTTGAGGGTCTACTGAAAATTCTACTTGAATAATATAAGATTGTTTTGATATATTTGTAAAGTAAACCTACTGCGGGTGTTGTGGGTCAGGTGTCCTCTGTAAATTCAGGGTAAGCAGGAGGGAGAAAAGTGTGTGTCCTCCAGCGTGCAGCCATACCAGACACTTCTGCAGAGGCAAGGCCCTCCTTCTGCGGGAGGACAGGGCGCCGTGTTCCTTTCATGTGCTCTCCTCCTCCTCCCAGCCAGGCTCTGCCGCCTGCCTTCCCGCTCACCTGTCTCTCGGCTGCTGCTTACCTGCTCACCCACCGCCCTGCCCTCTCATCTCTCTCCTGGCCTAGCTGACCACCTGGCCGTCCATCCCTCTGCCAGCAGGACCGAGTAGCTGTGGTTGTGGGTTGATGCCATTTCACTTATTTTTGCTACCAAGAATGGAAGGCAGTGAAGAGGCAGCTTAAGTAGATAAGGGCATTGATGAGAATCTTTTTTTTTTTTCCATGATGTGCATTCTTGGTGATTCAACAAAATAAAACAGATGCCTTGGTTAGGAACACATAAGGGTGCAAAGTTTTAAACGTTTGTTAAGGTTGATTACCTACTTGGTATGCTGCAATAGGTCTTACAAGTAATTACTTTAAATTCTGAATTATATATGCCTGGGACAGTGCTGATGTGTGGTGTTGTCCCTTGTAACTATTAATAGAACCACGTTTTACTCTCAGAAGTGTTCTAGTTTAGATGATAAATCGTATAGTAACAGAATGTATAACTAACTCAGTGTTAGACGTTTTCTTGAGCACCGTGAGAATGGTTGAGTTGGCAGTTACACTCAAAATGGCGTAAAATTAAGACACATGAAATATGTTGTTTATGGTATTTTGATTCTTGGTATGTTATATTCAACAGTTAGCTACAAGGAGTTTTAATGCCCATTATGGTATTTAAAGACCAATGAAAATTAATGCCAGTCATTCCTTTTAGATCTTAAGTTTATATGATTCAAATTTCTATACGGGATAAAGGTTACTGAGTTGAGAAATTTCCAGTGTTTAACATAATGTTGGAAATACACTTAACTTTATAAACTTAAAACTCCAGTTTAAGTGTACGGTAGCAACCTGTGATCACATTTTTTTTTTAATCTGGGGGTTTAAAGATTCAACGTAAGAGATGGCAGACAAGCCCAGTGGTTGGCAGTCAACCTTGGCTGCTATTTTGGAGAAGTTGGAAATACATGTGTTTTTTTGGTTTTTTGTTTCTTAATATTTTCAGTTTATTAATGCCCAAACTGTTACCATTCAGGTGTTATTGTTGCTCACCTGGTCTCACCCTGGCGTGGCCCCGGGGGCCAGCAGACCCACCCGTGTGCCATCTGGGCCAGCCTGGCAGGGCTCCCCCTTCCCGCCGCAGTGGGGACAGAATGCTGTGATCACAGGCGTTTACAGGTGATCGATCATGAAGCCTGCATCGAGCAGGCACAACTTTATATTTTATGTCAGGTCCAGAGGCTCCTTATTACTTTGCTATTAACTTTATACCATATAGGACAATGTCTCACAGACAGAGGCATCTGTCTTTTTGGCATTTATCTGCCTCTATGGCACAAATCAAACATGATTCTTTAATACCAAAGTCAGTTCTTAAGACTGTTTGCTTCAGCCAAACAGCGTAGTACAACTCAGTCTAGGCCCTTAGCTTTAACACCAGATTGATAGTATTTAAGCAACACACAACTTTTTTTCCCCAAGGTTGGATTTCTTTGGTTCTTTTGAAACCTGTGTTTCTCTGATGTATTCCTCTTTGACACGGTTTACCTTTTTACCGCAGAGTGCCCATCCAAATTACAGTCAGCTTGGAAGGGGATCGGTATCAGAAGTGTTCCAAATGGCGTAAATAATTCCCGGCTGCAATACAGGCTGTCTCGGGGGCTTGACACAAAACATCTTCCATCCCAAGATTTACTTTTATCACCTGTCAGAGACCCTTGATTCAAGGGCACAGGAGCAGCTCCTCGCGTGCAGCGGGAGTCATGGCCGGAGTGCCCCGCGACTGGTGGCTTGTGGCGCACGGGGCACCGCTCCCGGCCGCACCCTGCTCGTGTCCCTCCGCCGGCTTTCTGTCAGTCTTCTGTCCGAGGAGCCTCAGATGCAGAACACTCCTTGTGGTTTTTTTTGGCTGAGACTGTTGCTTGTACAGGGAAGCGTGAAGAGCAACATGGTTCGCAGTAGCATGTGCTGTTCCATAAGGGAAACGAGAGGAAAGGAAGCCTCGCCACCAGGATGTGGGCAGGTAGCCCTGGGGACCCGCAGGTGGCATTGTGCAGGGCCAATTACTGTTTCACTCAGCTTCATTCATCCTCCTGGCTTTAGAGTGACAGGATCCCTGAGGACCGTTCCCAGTGTGCCAGGTCAGTTTGATCAGTCCAGAAATTTTTCCTTAATCAGTGTGTACACCTCCTCATACAGTGCCTGTCTCAGTTCATGCAGTTAACAGATATTAGCAAACTGCAATTCTTGTATAAAGTTTGTAAGATTTTCTTCAAATTTTACAATCTAGAAGTTGAGTTTATGTATTTATTTTTTGCTGGATATTGAGACTAACAGACAAGAGCTTCTATTTTTCTGAAGTGTGTTTTCTTGAAGAAATTACCAGAAATTTCTTGAAGAGATTGTTTCTGGATTAAAAAAAAAGATACCAAGGAAAACATTCACATAATAGTATTGAACGTGTAACAAAATGAATGAGACATAAATTAACTGCTATGTACGGATGTGAATAAATTGTGGTCTATATAAATTGACACGGAGTGGTCTCCTGTCAAGAACTCAGATGTGCTTGAACCTTCCTTTACTTAGTGGTTGTAGCCAATATTTTATGGAGTATATTTGGGTAGCGTTTCTCTGTCAGCCTATGAGAGTATTTAAAATTTCTAAAGCTCACACAGTTTAATCGATAGTGTTGTCAGGTTAAATATGAAATGACAATATATAGTTTATTGCAGTATAATGCCAACTTAATATGAACTTCGAATTGTTAGGGTTATAGAGAATATGAATGACATTATTCTTTACAAGTGTTTTTTTAAATTTTAAATTGTGTCACATAAAAATGCAATGAACGTTTAAATGAAATAACCTTGTTGCATTTACCATTTTTTAAGTGCTTATGTTAAACCTTCTCACCAAGAAAATTAACTCTGAAGAGCTTGGATGACCTTTTATTTATACCACTAACTCGTAGTGAGTCCATAATGTCACCCATCTCGATTCCTGCCAGATCTATGAAAAATGGAGAAAGACGTCTACAAAGGCTATTAGAATAGACCAGTGAGCAGGGAGTCAGGATGCCAACACACTTTCAAATACTTTGGTTGAATGGAGTAAGGAGACATCAGAATACATTTGTGAATTTGTTTAATGAAAAAAAAACTTTAAATTGTTTGACCCCTTAGATTCATCATATTAAAAGTGGAAGATTCATACTACCTAATTTGAAGTCTTACATAGCTACAATGATCATGACAGTATTGTATTGGCATAAAGATTTCCAGATAGATCAGTGGAGCAGAATAGACTCATGCATTTATTTGTCACTTGTTTTCACCAAGGTACAATATTTAGAGATAAATCTAACAAAGGATGCACAAGACTTCTAGATAGGAAACGTTAGAGGACTGCTGAGAGAAATGAAAGAAGATGTAAGCAGAGTGATAGCCCATGGAGTGGGGAACTCGATGTTGTTAGCGTTTCATTTCCTCTCACACTGATCATTTCAAATCCTTAAGGCTTTTTTTTTTTTTTTAAGAAATTGACAAGCTGATTTTAAAATTCATATGGAAATGCAACAGTGAAATAGTCAAACAAGTTTGAGAAAGATGACCAAACTTGACTTAAACAACCTGAATCCATGACTTACGATAAAGCTACAATAATCAAATCATTCCAGTATTGTCATCAAGGTAGACAAATACATCAATGGAATGGAATGGAGATTCTAGAGCATCCCACACCTGCGTAGTCAGTTGAGCTTTGACAGAGGACCAAAGCCAGTTTAATCTCTTCAATACATAATGCTGAGCTGGTTGACTATCCACAGGCAGTAAAAATAAAATTTGACCCACATATCATATCATGTACAAAGATGAACTCAAAATGACCATAGTCTAAATACAAACTTAAAACTAGATAAATTTTAGAAGACAATTTTTAAAAATCTTTGTGACCGCAGATTGTCAAAGATTTCTTAGCTATCACATCAAAAGCCTATTTCATAAATGAGAAGAATTGTAACTTGAAGAATTATAAATTGAAAAACAAATTGAAAACTTTACAAATTACTAACTTTTCTTCTTTGAAAGACAGAATGAAAAGACAAACCATGGACTGAGAAACATATGTATAAACCATAAATCTTATGAAATCATTTGTCTCTAATATGTAAAGTGCTCTCAAAACAATTTTAAGGAAACAACCAATTAAAAAATGGTCAAAAGATTTGAACAGGCCCTTCACCAAAGAATATAAACGTATAGCAAATAAGCACATGAAACAGCCCTCAACTTCATCACTAGAGAAATGCAGATTTAAAGCACCGAGTACACTGAGTGCTGGTGAGGATTTGGGGCTCTGAGAGCTCTCATGCACAGCCAGGAGGATTGTAATGGTCAAACCACTTTGGAAGACAGTCTGGCCGTCTCTTACAAGGTGGAATGTGTACCTACCTCATGACCCAGCTATCCCACTCCTAGGTACTTACCCAGTAGAGAGGGAAATACCTGTCCAAGGAAAGACTTGACATGAAGATTTATAGCAGCTTTCCTTGTAATACCGACAGTGAAAATAACTCAGAAGGCCTCCGGCAGGTGAATGACTCACCATGATATCACACAAGGGCTACTGCCCTACTGCTCAGCTACACAGATGGAGGAAGGATTTCTGTCTCGCACAACATGAGTGATCCACAAAATGACGCTGAGAGAAGGGCTGGGCAAAAGAGAGTGCATACCTTATATAAACTTCTAGGAAATGTGACTGAGAAGTAGTGACAGGAAGCAGGTGAGTGTTTGCTTGGGGCTGAGATAGCGGAAGAGGAAAGGGGTCCAGGGACACCCGTGGGATGATGCTGTGTCCATCGCCTGGGCTGTGGTCAGTCTAGACAGGCTTGTCAAGTCGCTGAAGTAGTAGTGTGGGTGTTCTTATCCAGGTGAGTGCCTCTCTTTGTGTTTCTGTTTTCCATGTGAGCTACCCTTTGATGCCGGTGTACAGTTGAAATCCTTTTAATTGAATTTAATGAGCAATTCAGTCCTTGGAATGAATGTGGAAGTTTTCAGGTATGTTTGTGCATGAATGTTTCTGTGTTTCCATGACATAGAATATTTCTGTGTCAACTTGAAGAGACTGAGCTATTTTCTTTTAGTTCTATGCAATGCAAAGATACCCTATAGTGTCCCTCGAATAAAAGCAAAACCTGCTGTCATTGTGAAAGTGATTTTTTTGTATAAGTCAGTTCAGTACAATTGAGTTGTCTATAGCAACTTAAGTGACCTGACCAGCAGTTTAGAAACTGAGAACAAAGACTTGTTCAAGCTGACCCTGGGCGACCACTTGATTGGGGTGTTGCACATGAGATTTATCTTAAGGACAGATGGCTAAAAGAGACAGGCATCCCTCTCAATGCCATGATTCTGACTCTGCTTTGTGCATGGCCTTCTTTTTACAAGAATAGGCAAATATCCCTGATCGGATCTGTTAAATGATACGTCTACGTCAAGACCCCTAACATTACGAAACCATTCATTGCTTTATGTCTGCTGTAGGCTTGTCTCTTTTACTGGCTATGAGCTCTTTGTGGGGGAGGGGGGCGAGGTAATTAGTTTACTTATTGAGGAGGTACTGGGGATTGAACCCCGGACCTCACGCGTGCCAAGCATGCGCTCTACCACTTGAGCTGTGCCCTCCCCATGTGAGCTGTTACTGAGAACCTTTTGTGTGCTGCTGCTTTTCTCCCGTGAGAGTGGTTTGCACTTACCGGTGTCTAGGCGGTTTGTCATAACAATGCCAGGAACACTGGTCATTGGGCACCGGCTGAGTGTCCTCCCTCTGCCTCACCTGCGTCAATCCTCACGGCTACCTGCGGCACTCATGTGTTCTCCTGACCTTGCTCAGGGGTTCAACACGTAAGGAAGGGGTGAAATATGGCAAAACCTGGACTGGGTTTGAAGTCCATTTGGCTTCTTCTAACTGCTGCCCTGGGCTGTGGTGACAGATGAAATACCACCGGGGAGACGTGCGTGCATTCAGTAAACGTTACTGCAGTTGCGGACAAGGCCGTATATAACAGGCTTAGAGAATGTAGGGCAGGTTTCTAAATGTTCTAATTTTCACAGCAGACGTAGCTTTGTTGTTAGCAGAACTGATGTAGAGTAATTTTAAACTGAGATGTTTCATCCCTTATCTTCTCTGTGATAGTATACTTACAAAACTATTACAAAGACATGGAAAATAAAAAGTAAAAAGTGGAATAATGAACATATATGTAAAATGAATCCATCCTGTATGTAAAATCTCTCAGGAAAATGTCTCTTGACAAGAGTATTTCTATATGTCTACACATTTTAGGGGAAGAGGTGGTGAGGTTTTCTCTGGTCCATAGGTGTGAGCTGTACATACACCATTTTAAGTTGCCTGGTAACCATATTAAAAAAAGGAAAAAGTAACAGGTGAAATTATTTTTTATAAATGATTTAACCAAATACATCCAAATTATTATCTTTTCAAAATGAAGTCAGTATAAGTCAATATAACATTATCATCAATATTTTATTCTTTTGTTTCAGGATTTTGAAATCTGATGTTGTATTTCACACTTGTAGCACATCTCAAAACAGAGGTCGAATTTTTATCTGAACTCCATGATGTGTATTTAGATTTGATAAAATTTACATGTTGAAAAGTTAGATTCTCATTCCCAAGCTGTTCCAGACTTAAACATTTTTTCAACAAGTGAATCCAGAGTCAGTTTTTAAATTTTAATTTACATTAGTTAAAATTAAACCACCCCATCTCAGGTCCTCAACAGCCAGTGTACTAGTGGAATTAAAAACAGGTCAGATGGGATTTCTTTGACTGTGCAAAGGAGAGAAAAGTGTTGGTCAGAGGCCATGGGTCCTGGCGGGCCTTTGAACTGGCTCAGGAGCGAGCTGCGTGTGATAGACCTATGGGAGGTGAAGTTTAAAGTGCTGTTAAATATTATTTCAAATGTTTCTTTGAGACCTGCTTACCTTTTAGTCAACTTAGTGAATTGTAATTTCTCTTCACTTATAACACTGTTTAATTGGTATCAATGTATAGCTTGCTTTTATTTTTTTCTTCATATTTAACTTTAAGGTTTTAATAAGTTTTCCACATCTCATACTCAAAGTACACCTCTGTTATATGCTTTTCTGTGGTTTTTAACTTCACTGAGATTTTTATAATGGCTCTAATGTAACATAGTTTGTTAAATGACTTCAAATACAGTGCTAAACCAAAGTTGATAGTTATGTTTTTATCCAGATGACTGCTTCACTTTGTGTTTCTGTTAAATTAGGTAATTTAGATTCTTGTTTGTATAAGTTACATCTGAGCCATCTAACATATCCCTTGCTTCTATTCTAATAGAGAAATAAAAGTCAGTAGTATCTTCTCGCTTTCTCCCTCTGTGAATAAATATTCAAATGTCCTAAATATGTCTGATCTTAAAATTTCATGGAAATAAGTATCTTTTTAATTGTCAATAACAGGTTAAGCCCTTCATTTCCAATTTTTGTAATTATTCACGTACAACCCTTCTCGGTACATTACAGGAGAAAAACCTTTCAAGTGCGATGAGTGTAACTTCGCCTCCACAACGCAGTCTCATCTGACTCGGCACAAGCGGGTCCACACGGGAGAAAAGCCCTACCGGTGCCCCTGGTGTGACTACAGGTAACGCTTGTTGTGCAGTGGGGGGGGCGTGCGAGTCGCCGTGGTGGGTGAAGACCCTGCTCCACTCACCGCAGAGGAAGTGTTTTTCTGAGTAGCATGAATTAGCACGACTTAAAGCACAAATCGCATATTAAGTTGGGAGTTTACTCACCGCCTTGGTTTGGTGACGGTTTCGAAAAATGTGAAGTTCTTTCCCGTTCTTCATAATCTTAACATTTAGGTTTATACTCCTTTGGTACACCTGAATTTCAAGTGATTTTACGTCTTTGCTCAAAGTAAGGAACCATCCAATCAGTTACTCAACGTATATGGTATCTCATCTACTGTGAGTCAAGCACCCATTTAGACAACAAAGATAATGTAAGAAAGGTTCCCTGCCTTTAAGGATGTTGTAGCGAAGTAGGTGGACTTGCAGTGTTCGTTAGTATTTATAATCCAGATCTCAGTGGGAACACTGAAGGGCCAGGGGCGTGCACAGAGAAGGAACGCGTTCAGCCAGAGCAGAGTCCTGCTGGAGCAGAGAGCACTTCAGCCATGGCTTAACGGGTGGGTGGCCGTCAAAGACACGTGGATGCTCTGCGGGGATGCCGGGGGGCCTGGTGCAGGGTCGCGTTTCTGGGCTGAAGGCACGTTGGAGACCATGTGTGCTCAGTCCATTCCTGGAGGCCCACAATGGTGAAGTGACGTCTACCCGGCTGCAGTGACTTCACGGTGACAGCAAAGCACATGTGCAGAGAAGCAGGAGACATAGTCAGGCAACGATAAATGATCCTGTTTACTGTATGACGGGAAAGCATTGAAGGTAGTTTTTCAGTGCAGCCCACCATTGTTAACATTAGTCTGTATACCCTACACCTCAAGTCTTCCTTAAAAAATAGATTTCTGTATCCTGTGGATGTAGCCTGTTCACTCAGTAAATACATTGCCGTAGTCTCTGTCATTGTCCTCATTATTGCATCAAGTTTTATGTTAAAGGCCAGCTAGTAGCACAGAGATACTACAGATGTATCTCATTTGTTACTCATTCACTCAACATTTTATCAGTTTCGTCTTTCCCTAACGCTAGACTGGTACTGTCTGGAGATTTGGTAAAATGGTGATCCAATTAGAGGTAGACATAGAAATAATATGATAATACGAGTTCTTCAAAAAAAAATATTGAATGCTCATTTTCCTTAATAAAGAGGCCACACAGTGGTTGCCTTCCCTGTGTTGCAAAACACAGAAAAGCAGTTATAAATTTATAAAAATTTCCCTTAATTGTCACTCTTAGCTGCTAGGATTATATTCTTTCAGCCTTTACTTTACGCTTAAGTTTTGAGTCATTGTTTTGTTTTGTTTTGGGATTTTTTTTGTGGTTTCTTTCATCACAGATTTTATTTTTCACACTTAACAAATTGTGTAACCACCTTATTAACCCTGTGTAACTATGGTTTTCAAACTGTAATTTTTAAGTAGCAGAACTGTTATTTCAAACAAGATCATGTACAGACCCTGTGCAAAAGTAGATAGATAGAAGTGGCATCTACCAGCTACAGGTTTCAGAGTTAACAACCTGTAACACTCACTCACTGTAACACTAACAAAGATCATGTAAGACCTGTTTAGACAACCAGAAAGCTCTCAAATGGGCTTACTGATAACAGCTGCTGTTGGATTAGCCCGGCATCCAGTTTATGGCTTTGGGGTGAGCACTCGGCCGGGCTGTGTGGTCTGGGGCTCGGGCTCCAGGAGGCCCAGCCCTCAGTGAAGTCGCTCAAGCTCTTCCTCACTTGTAAACACCAGTGATCAGGGAACTGACCTCCAGGAGCACTGCTTCCGTTGGGTGGGGGACACGCTGAGGACCCTAAGCCCGAGCCGGGCTGACACACGCAGCCCTTGCCTTCACACCCGCTTCAGGGGAGGACTTCAGGTGGTTGTGAGTTTCACTCACTCTCACGGTCGCAGGACACTGTTCAGTGAGGCAGTGCTAGACTTACAGTGCCCCGAAGGTCTTTAGTGTGTAAAGTTTATTTATAATACGTGCCTGGGATTTTTTTTTTTTTTACAAATTTTTGAAGTTGTTAAAAATATATTAAATCCACAGTCAATTGATGGATAATTGCTGAAGTATCTTAGAGTTTCAAATGTATAGTTTGAAAACAACTCTTTTCTGCATCATAAGGTGATCGTATATTTCCAGGGAAGACGGTCATCTTTATCTTATATGTATCTCTCCATAATATTGTACTACTTAAAATATTTAAGTAATTTTTTCATACTTAGGTTTCTCCTGCTTAATAGAAATAGATAAACATTATTCCTGTAGCGTATTCCTGTCCTTGTCATTGTAGCGCTTATTTTCAGGTAAGTTACCATCATCAAACTAAAGTGCTATTTAACTTTCATTTGAAAATATATTTTTCATTTTATAAATTGAACGTTATTGGAGAAATACTAGTAGTTATAATTCTTCATGAAGAATGTGAGTATAGATTTCTTTACAAAAGAATTTTATAATTGGTCTTTTGAACCTGGGGCTATTTTTTAAGTTTGCATTATTAATTTAGGCAATGACATCTCATTCTGTTTAGATGTAAATACATACCCTTTTCCTAAGCTTTCACTGTCTAAAATACCCAAAATTCTAATCCATTAAAAATCAGTATATTCCATCATGCTCCAAAACTTTTTCACCATTAGTTAGTATTCATTATAATTCTGAAGCATAAATTTAGATTCATAGCACACCATCCTACTATATTATTTATGCAGCAAATTCTTTAGATTTTCTCTGCATTAAAATGTAAGCAATCTAACATTTTTCTATATTTTTATTTTCTGATGTGTACTGTTACTTCGGTATTAATGAGAGAAATAGAGGAAACTTTAACATGTTATAGTAAGTACCCTAATAATGTAAATCCTTATTTCCCCATAGAGTTTATTAATACTGAAGGGCACGCTGTTTCACTGATGACACTGACTTTCACATGAGATTAGATGGCGTTAACTACAGTTGGCTGTAATCGGGCTTTCTTCTATGAGAAACTTAACCTTCTCGTTGGCTTCCATTGGTTTATGGAGGAAAAACAATAAATGTATATTAAACAGTAAACCTCTCATAAGTCATGAAAAGTAACACAAAATACTACCTGCAGTGCTAAAAATATTAAGGATAATCTTACATTACACTTTAGATGTCATTTAGAAAATTAAAGAAAACTAAAATTCAGGCCAAACTCCGGCAGTTTCATCATTTTATTGTGTCCCGGTTATTGACCTTAGAATACCCTCAGTGTTCCTGAAGGCTGCTTTGGCCAGGTTTTTCCTCAACTGCGTGACTGCCTCGGTACTTCCAATCTTACATACACTCTTTTTAAAAAAGATTGCTTTTACTGTTCTAATTTTTATTTTATTCACTATTTTTATTCATTTTTATTATTTGAAATTACAACTCCAAATAGAAGTATGACAGAAGAGTTGAGGAGTAAAAAGTATACTTCCTGTCTCATGTTAAGGATTTCCCCCATTGTCTTGCTGAACTTGTGGGAAATATATTTTGATTCTTTTCCTTGCTGATGGTTTACTTAGTTGTAGGTCAGTGTATTCCATAGAAGCCTTCCTGCGTTAGGCTTTGATCTCAGGAAGATTTTTCACTCATTTTGGATGAGGAGGGGCCAAAAATATTTTCTGTAACCTTTAACCCAGGTTGTGGAGTCTCAACTAGAAATGTGCTTCTTTGTGATAGTCCCCAATATCCCTTTTATTTCTGTTCTGAGTGTTTTGTTCATTGTTTCTTATAATCAGATTCAGTAAGTTTTCACACGTGAAACTGGATTAGGTACAATTTAGTGTATGTCACAACCATTTGAAATACGTATATGTGCGTTTTTGAATCACAGAACATTTTTCTCAAAAATACTTTCAATTGAATTGAATTCTGTCTTAACTTCACGTGATGCTGGAAGCATTTTTAGGGTAGTTTTAAGATGTAATGGTAAAAAATATACTTAAAATAATTTTTTATTTTCCCTTATAGTTTGTATTAATTTCTCAAATACATATTTCTATAAAGTTTCTCAGTTATGAAAACTTTTCCAGGTCCTTGGTAGTATTATGCCTTCTAACAGAATTGTACTGCAGAAGCATTTTAAAGTAAGTAATAAGGCATTGTGGCGCTGAGGCCTCGGGTGGGACGGGTGCACTGCTCCGTCCTGTTGTGTCTGCGCACTCTGACCTGGGGGCTGCCCCGTTCCCTCCTCGTGAATCATCTCCTCCAACAGGCCAGCTTTCCTTGGGTTCCTGTGCACGCTGACAGATTGTACCAGGAGAGGCATTGGACAGTTCATACTTGGATCTGCCCTGGATGATAACAAGGATTAAAAATAGGTGTTTGCAGCAGAGCATCGTACACATATACAAGGAGAGAGAAGAGAAATTTTATGTACCAAAATGAACAGCATGCGTTGCTTTTTCTGAAGAGTCAGAGGTAGCATGTATTTGGGGCGATTTTGAAGTTCTTGAAGAAAAATGACACTACATACAAGTAAACAAATGAAAATACCTAATATTAATTAGATATATTATATATATATATATGAAGCAATTTAATTGATGCCACAAACCTAGTTAACCAGAACAAGATTTAATTCGAAACTATTTTTGTCAGTGAAATAAACCAGAGAAAGATTAATATTGCATGATTTCACTTATGTGTGGAATCCTGTGGGAAAAAAAAAAAAGTCAAACTCAAAGAAACAGAGAGCGGAAAAGTGGTGCCGGGGAGCTGGGGGGACAGGGAGAGGCTGGTGAAAGGGTGCAGACTTGCAGTCACAGGAAGAGAATAAGGTCTGAAGAACTGGTGTGCAGCGCGGTGATTAGAGCTGATAAACTGTGCTGAATACTTGAAGTTAGTGAAGAGAGTAGAACTCAAACATTCTCACCAGAAATAAACAAACAAAAAGTACCAGTCAATACTATTCATTATTTCATTTCTCTCAAGTCTGTCATCTCTTTATATTCTACTCTATTTTAACTGCCAGTCCAGTTAATCAAATAAAACACAGATGTCCTGGGCTGAAAGGTTAGTTCGAAAGCCTCCAAGTCCAGTTAGTTTGTAAAGTTTCCTTTGGATACTGGTGACCCCAGGGCTTTCTGCGGGCTCTGGCCGTTTCCCCGGACGGCACGTGTCTGCTGTGCTAGGTGTGGGGCTCACCCCTGGGGATTGCCCGCCTGCTCACCCGTCACACAGACAGCTGGCCCAGGTAGCTGCCGGTGTCCTGGTGGTTTGTGAACCGCGTTTGGTCATGGGCAAGCGTAAGTACGGCTGAAGGAGGTTCTCCTAGCCTGTGTCAAGATGACACTTTTACGATCTTTTGCATGGAGTAGATGTTTCTGATGAGAGTCCGTGGGATTTTTTGGGGAGTTCCCTAATAAAAACTATAATTGTATTTTCCAGGTTTTCTATCATGAATTAAGAAAGTTGTTCTACATGTAAATGTATTCTTTTTTTCCCCCCTAATGTTTCCATTTCAGTAGAAGTTGAATTCTTCTTGAACAAATATCTCCTAATTTTCTCTGACCATGTTATTAGTGATTTTCTAAAAATCTGAAGTCATTCTAACTGTGGTTTTGTATTTTCTATAATGTTTGTGTCTAATGTTAGCTTTACCTATGGCATATTTTATTCATACTTTTCTTCTCTGCCCTACGACACCCAAGTGCGTAGACTTCTAGAATTTCTGTCTGAGCCTCGGTACTGATAAAACATAGTGTTTATGTGGGGCCTTTAGTTGTTATTAGTAAATTTTGATCTAACAAAACTCTAGGCTTGAAAACAAATAGATTCCATAGCATTAAAAATTATAAATTGTCTCAGATGTCTTTAAAAACGGGGAAAAATCTAGGATAATTTGTTTTGCTTATCAGTACAAGTGAGTTGTTGTGTTTGTTGATGGAGCTGAAATGAGCACTGAGATCGCAGATTAATTAGAAGAGCCACTTGGAACACAAAGTGACCACACATTCCCTCTGCTATCTCTGAAAGTAGAATCCAGATAAACATGTTTATTAAACCTGCTGTTGCTGAATCCCAGATCCAGTCATTACACAAGGACCAAAGCTATCTTTGGGGATGGTCTTTCTACAAGGAATTACTATGGACAGTCCCTTGGGTGGTAGTTAGATATATCTGTATATATTGTGGTAGAAAGAAAGGCCTTAGAGATGAAGAAAATAGAAAATATTTTTTTGGGTAATAGTCTGTTGCATAATAAATTATTCCTCAGACACTAGAGCTATTACCACACAACAAACACTCTGCTGTGTAACTATCTATATCTCCTAGCATCAGAGGCTCGTACAATGCAGCTTAATAGGAAAAACTCCATAATCACCAGGTTCCCTGTGACAACAGTCAGGAGAGTGTTGGGCACGCCCTCCCGGCATATGACGATTTCACATACTTAGTTGTGATTTAGAGAGAAAACGATAAAGCAGAATGCCTTTGAAGGATAGAAAAGCTTGACCAGCTGTCATTAGTTCAGTGAGAATGCGAAGATATTAGTTATTTCACTGTGGTTTTGGATCCTTTGTTTCAACATATGCTGAAATATGGCCTCTCTAGGGCCCGTAAAAAGCTGTGGAAGAAAGAAGGCGGAGGGGAGAGACACCCGGGACGTTTAGAACGTGGCAGCGCAGCTGTGTGCGCTCAGCGCTGCTGGACACCAGCCCCTGCCGTGGACTGGGCTGCTGCCCTTGCTGGTGGCACCTGAACATGTCTTACGTTTAGATGAAGAATGTCTGTGTAAACAAGATTACATCTTTTCTCAGTTTCACATCCTCATTCCCTTAATTAAGGGACCGTTGCACAAACCTGTCGTTCACTTTTTTCCTATTTATGAGAAGTACTGTGTTTGTGAGGAGACCTATAACAAGAAGTACTCCTGAATTTTTCCCTTTTTTAGCAAACGGTGTTTCCCTCCTACAGAGCGACAAGTGAGCTGTAACTGAGATAAACCAGAGTCCGTTATTCGATATCATAATTTCCAAGATGTGTAACCCGATCCGCTTCCCTACAGGGAATTTTAACCTAATATTAACCTTCCTCTTACCCCATAAGCTTTAGTCCCTTACTCTTAGTTATTTTGGTTTGAATCTGGCTAAGCAATCCCTACTCCCTCATTTTGTATCTTGTACATCAGTTACAGCGCTGTTCCGAGATCTCTTTGTGTAAGTTTTGAATCATGTTGATTAACTAGGTGTGCACCTTTCTTTCCTGAATATGTTTTGTTTCATCTTAAATTACAACGTTTAACAAATACATGAAATGTCATAAAACAAATTAGAATTTTCCCATAGAGAGAAAATGTGGTAAAGTTTTTAGTGCTTGTGCTTAAATGAATCAGTTAATCTCCTGGATTAAATTTGGGGTAAAAAGTGATTGACACTTAAATTTGAGAACTGTGTTTTATTCTGTAAACCTCAGAGAGCTTTAATCTTACGTTAAAGTAAGAATCTGTCCCACTTTCCATTCCCAAGTTATGTTTTTCATTTGAGTTTAAGTTCTCTTCCCCCTCAGCAGCCTGGCTGTGGGGTGTGTGGGGTTGTGTGGTGAAGGGCGTTCAGAGGTCCTGCAGGCCATTCCGTCCATGCGGGGCAGTTTGAGTTTTCCCCCAAAGGCAGTGCATAGTCAGTGGGGAACTTGGAGCAGGAAACTGTCACGTTCGTGTTTTGCTTTGCAATGATCACCGATGCAGTGCGAGGAAGGAGGCAGAGAGGGGCACAGCGGGAGATGGGAGAGCATTTAAAAGACAAGGTGCAGGGGGAGAGAAGTGACCAGCCCTAACCTAACTCAGCAGCCACGGCGAGAGAGGCTGACCCACGTGCTTGCTAGGAGGTGGAACGGATGCACATGGTGACCGCGTGAATGACGTGGGGCAGAGAGGCGCACACCGTCCTTTAGACGCTGTGGCCAGGGCTGCCGGTGAGCAGAGCTGTCTGCCAGCTCCTCCCTCTGAGGGCAAAGATCCCGTTCGCATAATGACGGCGACTGTGACTTGGGATACGTTAACCTTAGGCACCTGTGGCTAACCAAAGGGAAACGTGTCTGTAAACGTGTAGGTCAGTACTGGGGTGTGTGGCACCTGCAGGTGCTGTTGTGATCAGTGTTTCCCTTGGAAAAAGTGGAGAACAGAAGAGCAGGGGGCAGGGAGCACGTGTGAGAGGCTGAGAAGGAGCCTCCCCACGCGGAAGGGACTCCAGGCAGCAGGCAGGGCCGCCGGCCTCGGCCCCCCGATGTCACTGGTTCTCTCAGGGAGCCCAGTTCTGGTGCGGGCAGTGGGGGGGCAGAAACGACCCAGTGGTCCGAGGTGAAGACACGGTAAGGATGCTTGTTAACTGGTCTTGAAGGAGCCCACTGAGAACGCCTGGGAAACTGGTGGGAGCCGCAAGGGCACAGAGGTGCACGCACGTTGTATCTCTGTGTGTGTTTCCATTTGTTTGCTTAAGATTGCTTTTAAAATTTACTGACATGCTTACCTGCCGAGACGGAAGAGCCAGCTGGAGTGGTGACGCCGAACACTGTGTTCACCTAGCGGCCGGGATGCTGCGAGGGTGAGGGTTCTCGGCAGCATCAGGGCACTGGGAACGGTTTTGAAGCATCGGCCTTGCTCTCTCCGTGGGCCCCCTCCCCCGGGAGCACTGTGGGTTCAGAACCTCTGGGTCTTCACGGGCAGCAGCCGTGATGGCCTCCGACGCAGGGGGACCCTCACAGCACTGGACTTTCCCTGTGTCGGTGCAGAGTTCGGAATCAAGAGCATCGAGACTGTGTGACCGTGTCCTTCTGCCTCCCCTGCACACCCAAACGCTGGGATTTCATTTGCTTTCTCTGAACATTTTATTTCCACAAAAGCTTGTATTACTTTAACTGTTACACGTAATTCAGAATTTTACATGACACTAGCTAACAATCCAGTGCAGTCATTTAGCAAACACTCATTTTAAATGTAATCTTTTAAAATGTGACATCTTTTCTATGACTTATTCAAAACAATTTTTGCTAATGTCTGAGGGTTTTTCTAAAACCAGTAAATCTCACAGGCCCCTCTAGTGACATCATAAACCAGTGGAAACTCAGTCGTTTATTCTGATGACACCTGACTTCCGCATATATTTATAGCCCTTTTGATTTGTTTTACCTGCCTTTTGTTTGAGTTATTCCAGCTAATTTATAAACATGGTGTAACTCTTTTAGCAACCAAAGCTTTAATTGTATTTTTAATGCCCATTTGTGCTAAAACTTCTGTTATGCTGTTTTAGATTGACCCCTGCCTTCTTCAAATTGCCGTATTTCTGGAAACATATAACTCCACCGGAATGGTCCTACCAAGAGAAATGTAATAATAAGGGCCGTGTGGGCACTGGAATTGGTGTGTGTATCGTATGAGAAGAGAAAGCAAATACATGGCTCCTTGGGGTGAGACAGGGCGCGTGATTTGTCTGCACGACTTAGGGTGTATCGCAGCGGCTGAGTGCTGGTGGCAGTGGCACTAAGCCACTAAAAAGTGGAGATGAGTCACGTGTGTTGTCCCGTCGGTTGGAGCATGCTTTTCTTTTTTTCTGCATTCACTAACGTTTTGTGTGACTTTCCGTTGATTCTTTTGAAAGTTTTACTGCTTTGTTTCATTATAAACTATGGTTTCCACAAGACGGTTTTGGCTACACCTCGGTTTTTTGTTTCAACTTGTTTTTCAACTTTAAAAATGAGAAGAACTTTTCTCCTTGCAGATTGAGATGGTTTTGTACACCTTGTAATGAATTTTTGGCACCATTTCTGTGAGCACAAACAAAGGTAGCAGAAATAACCAGCCCAGCAGCCCTGAAGCGGGCACGCTTTAGCCTGGGCTGCAGCGTGGCACTCGGGTGGCGGAGGCAGCCTCCTTTCTCTGGGCTAGCACAGCTTTCCCGGGGAGGAGGGGGCTCAGAGACACCACGTAGGAATGGCAGTAGTGACTAAGTGTGTCCTTGTGCATGTCCCCCGACTCAAGGAGCCGTGTGCCTGTGCCTGAGAAGTATGGTGGCATATATGTATGTGTATACACACACACATTGAATTACACGTTCCTTCTAATTAATGGTTTCTCACGGCCCGTGAACACTGACGTTACGAATGTAACAATGACACGATCCAAGTCGCCAAGTCGTCCTTCTTGGGTTGTGTGTGCTTCTTTGTAACCACACCCGTGTACACGCACGTACATTACCTTCCTGGCACCCATTTTTAACACTACAGTCTTCTGAAACATCGTGTGTCCTGATGTAAAAAAGATTCAAAACAAGGCTCCAGTTTTATTTTTAAGGGCTCTTTTTTTTTTTGGTTTAAAAGTGGAATATATGTTTGCTTTAGCTGTAAAAGCACAATCAAGGCACCATGATAAGTGAGTCAGTGTTGTAAAAGTAAAACGAATTTTGCCTTCACTCACATGAGCTATAGAAGGAGGAAGCTTTATTGTCCCTGGGAAAGTGATAAGGCAGAGTAATTGTATATTATACTGTCCCGGAACATCTGCCTGAAGACTGTTGGAGCAATTCATCTATCATGGGCGATACAGCGTGTTTTGTCTTTCTGCTTTAACCCGTCCCCACTGCTGGCCTGCGTGGAGGTTTTGATCGGGCCCGCGCCTGGGCTGGGGCTCACATTAATCAGCCCCCTTGTTCAACACTCCAGCTGACATAATTACAACCTGCGCACGGCAGTTATTCAAGTCGAGTCCTTGTCACTCGTGGTGCGGAACTACACGGCTGCGATCCCGGAGGAGATTGCCTTATCACACAGAACAAGGGCTCACAGGAGTCGAAGAGAATAGAAATGGGAAAATGTCTTCCGGGAGTGCTATATATTCCTTTAAAATAAGACATTTGAGAGACTTACAAGGGACAAAGGGAAGCATTGCGTGTAGTGACTGAAATGAACCAGTTATTATTTTTAAATGGATTACATGGTGCATTTTTTTTGTAAAAATGGACGTAGATTGTTAAATAAATTCAGCGGCCCCTCGTCATCAGTGACTCTCTGCTATTAACTTTTTGTTCAAAACTGATTATGTAACTTTAGAATTATAAGGGGTTTAAATGCTCCCTGATAGGACTCAATTTAACAAAATTAATAAAGTTTGCATTTTAAGTTTACTGTAATATACACTTAACTCAGGAGCTTTGGAAGGAATGGACTTAGAGCCAAGGAAAGGCTCTTTCCAAAGACTTCCAAAGACAGGAAGTTCATTGTTCCCTGTGGCCAGAGAATAACTTTCTGCCTCATGGTGTGTCACGCCTCCTCACTCTCACCCTGCGCTGGGTGGATCACTGGCCAGCCCCGCCAGTGTGCTGGGTGTGAGGGATGCAGTCTTTTTTCAACTGCTTAAGAAGTATTTGAAACTTCATGACGGCCCCTCCTCTGCCCCTGATAGATCAGGAGAGTCTGTGGGCGTGCGGTGAGTTATGTGATCAGGTCCCCAGTGAACGATGCTCTTGTGCATGGATGCAGAAGCTGTGGGTATTTTAAATCCAGACTTTTTATTTGTCGTCTCTTTGATGTTATGAGATTGTTGCAAGGAAAACCAAGTTCCGGCCCAGACTCTCAGAAATACTGTGAAATGTATTTTTGGTTCAGGGAAGATTTTACTAATGTCACCTTAAGTTTGAACAGCTTCAACTAGAAAAGCTGCAGTGCCCTGCTGCATACATTTGTCTTGAGTTGTAAGGTAGTGTTTTTTGTAGGTGGCTGTTCTAGGGCAAAGTTCCACCAGCGCGCTCCTGCAGCCGTTCTGGCCCTCGCGGGTGTCTCCGTGTGCCTTCCTGCCGTCCTCAGCCTCCCCTGCGGGTCCGATTCCAGTGACCGCCCGGGCCCAGCAGGAGGGCCGGGCCGCGCTGGCCTGTGCCTTTTTAAAGATCCTTTTCTTCGGAAGTTTTCTCACCCACATCCCTTTCCCGGTTTTACAGCATTTCACTTTGCTAAGTTAGCTCGTTAACAGAAAAGGCAAGAACAGCACCCATTCTGTAAGGGAGTCAGTGTGTAGAAATGAAACCTTGGGGTTGGGGGCTCTGGTTGTTTCAAAAGTCCAGTATAAAAAGAGTAGCAAGGAAACGATGAAAAGAATTTCTTCCAGCAGTTCCTGCCGGCCGGCAGGAAGATGAGTGGGAGGAGGAGGAGCAATCACGGCTGAGCCGACATTCGGATGTTCACAAATCACGAGCTTCAAGCCATGTTGGAAGCTCAGCCTTGAAAAATGGTTTTGCGGTCAAGTAAGTTTGGGAAACACCCTGTGTTGTACCACTCCCTTCAGACGCGTAGTGAGCAGCGAAGACCCACAGAATTCCTGCTGTAAGGAAATATGTGTGATTTTGTTTAATTGAAATGTGTGGAACATTGGCCACCGCGGCCCTTTTCCTGCAGGCCTGTGGGCCTCCTGCCAGACAATTAGGATGCTGGGTGATTTCTGTTTCGTTAAAGTATAGGCAACCGTAAGTGTCTGCCGTGTGGTTTTACCCGGGAGACAGGATTTCCATTTCTCATAAGCACATAGGATAGGGCGTCTGGTAATTACTTAAACTTACTTATATGAGCTTTTAGCTTGTTGCTTTGTGTCAGATGAAAGTCTACTAGGTTGCACTTTTCTCAAAGCGAGATGCCTTTTTCCAAACTGAGAATATGTCAGTATATTAAGAAATGATACAATTAATGAAATTTTAACGTTTTTTTTTTTTCTCTTCCGGGTGAGGAAGAATCAAGGAGAAATCAAGGTTCTCTAGGACTTGCCCTGGCTGGTGGCCCTGCCCCCTTCTTACGACAACGGGGTGGGGGGAATGGTCCAGGTCTGGTCACGTGTTTCCATCCAGGTCTTGTTCTGTGACAACACAAAGTGTCTCGGACTATTCTTGACACGCTAAGTTCTAACAAAATAATTTGGGTTCCTGACAGAGACCGAGTTCCCTGTCGCTTCTTACCATTTCGTCCCTGTGATGTTCATTGTTCTCCCGGAACAATGAACGGAAGGCGGAAGGCGGGAAGCAGGCTGCTAGAGGCAAAGCGGCTTCCTCCACCCACGTGTAGAAACCCAGGTGAGCAGAGATTGGAACAGAGAAGAGATTTCAGTGGATGTGAACGTGGAAACAGGAAAGGTGAAGGGAAGGTGGGAAATTACACATACTCTGGGAACAGAAGGAGCGGGGAACAGCCTGCAGATCCTAGCAAAGGCGGGGGTGGGGGTACACCCTGTGTTAGCGAGCGTATCACTTGGAGTCAGTTCATCCGTATCACTTGGAATCAGTTGAAGTTAGTCAAACATTTTGAATAATGTGGAAAGCAAGGTGATTTTAGGCTATTCTCAGTGAAAGATGTCAGTCCTGTAAGTAGACAGATGGGATTTTCAACTCTGTTTCAAAATTAAGTTTCTTTTTATGAAGCATAACCTTTTATTACAATTATTGAGGTACGTGACTCACCGCTCCTGTCAAATTGTATTGTCCTTGAGGATTTAACCAAAATGATTCAGTTTGTTTCTTTTAATATAGTAGGCACTAAATAAATACATGTTGAATAAGTTCATTTTGAAAGTAAGTCAATACCTATGAAAATAGACTGTTATTGTAATCATAGCCTTTGCACATAAATTATAGCAATAATTAGGCTCCCTTTACTTCTATTCTGCAAGACCTCACAGTGGGTCTGAAGGGCAGCCTTGCCCTGGGGCTCTTAGACCAGCACCCAGATGTGCAGGGGAGCAGAGCCACCTGTGGGTGGGTCATACAGCGGCCGGCGCCCTGGCTGCCTTTGGGCGGCCTCTCTGTGAGCTGCACTCAGAACATGGCTGTGAAGACGTGGACAGGGACACAGCCTGGAATCTGGACACTTAGGTCCACTCGAGAGTAGTGGGTGGAATACGATCGTAAGACTTCGTTTACTTCTGTGCTGACTCACACGTTCCTTTCTCTTGTGAGGCTGTTCTGTTTTAGCATCAGGTGATGCACATCACTGTGTACCACATTATAATATTAGCATCATTATAGCTGAGAAATGGGGAGGAAAAATTAATGTACATCAGTTTTTATTGTCAAAGCAGTTGATTTCAAAGAATCAGAAAATAATAAACAAGTGACTTGATAGGCGTTGTCCTATTTTATAGTTAGCCACCAGTTAGGAAGAAAGAAAGAGAAAACATAGACTTTAGAGGAAGTTGATCCGGAAGTTGGTCAGTTAAAATTTGGCTTTGCAGAAAATGTTCAGAAGATTCTGTTTTGTGATTACGTCTGATTTCTGTAAATCCTTTTTGTCTTAGGGAAAGAAAAAAAAAGGCTTTGGATAATTTTGTAAGTAGTGAACTATGCCATTGTTCTTAAATACCTATTTTACTTAGGTGCCTATAAAACTCACCACTACTGTGTGTTGTTTTCACTGTTTTAACAGTATCTTGAGAAAAGGCAGAGTCTTACTAACCTCCATTCCAAGTCCTCTTCACGCCCTGCTCTCCTGAGATAACCACTTGTGACCGCTCATATGTTGGTCCTGCTGGAGGTAGCCTAGGACCTTTGCTTAGTCTCTGTTTCATGGTTCATAGCAGCATCTGGCTATTGTCACAGACCAGAAAGGTAGCTCAAGATCACGCTTATCGCCTCACCTCTCTTCTCTCCCCTATGTTTTTTATAGTGTTCATTCTGGTTTCCTAGGTGATTACCTTTACAACTTACCTTGCTTAAGTCTTCTACTTGGCTCATCAGGTTGAGTTACCTCCATGTAAACACGAGAGTCTTCACACTTAAGGGTCCCCCTAGGTCACCGACTCCATTCAGCTCTGCGGCTTGAGTGTTGATGACACTTACATTCTGCGTGTGCTGCGCAGCCTGGTTGTTTTTAGCGTCCATGTTTTGATTATATTTGCTTTACATGAGTAACACATAAAGATGTTCTCATAAATGATCCAAGTGATCCAGAATTATATTGAGCAGATGTGGACGTCCCCTCCGTCAAAACCTTTCTGTGGATGGAATTACCCTCCGTAGTTTGCTGGGCTTTCTTCTCATATCCATTTAACATGTTGATCAGCCACCGTGGATCAGGTGCCCCCGGGAAACACAACTGTCACCCACATTTGGGTGACGTGGTGATCACTGTGTTAATGCATTTATACATCTGCATGAGTATATTATATAGTTCCAAGAAGCTGAAAAGATCCGTATATGTATTATCTGGGACTTGCTTTATTTATTTTTTTTAACGTAACAGAACGCCTTGGAAGCCTTTCCATGGGAGCACACAGGCGCACCTTGTTCTGCTAAATGGCCTGTGTCCCACACGGAAGGGTGACTGACGAGCCACGTGCACGCCAGGCCTTCTACCACAGCACTGGCTGGGAGACCTAGAGACGGGCGCATCGCCATTGCTCCTCCTCTCTCTTGTGCCTGTTGTGCCTGTGGTGCTCGGGGGTCACACTCAGGGTCACGACAGTGCCCAGCAGCGGGCTGGGGAAGGCCCTGTGATGACTGGGGCGTCCACCCTCCATGGCCTTGCTGGGGCCGTCCCGTGGCCTGGCCTGCCAGGTCTCTTGCCTTGTTCTGCTTCCACTAAACATTCATGGTTGGGGGATACACCCTCTTCCTGTGACCAGGCTCTGCTCTCCCAGTGTCCTCCCAGGATGTAGCTGGCTTCCATGGGGCTCCGTAGACCAGCTCTTACTCCGGGAAGCTGGCTCGCAGGTTGACCCTTGCCTCTCATCAGTACAGAAATCTTTAGTGCAGATCATCACCGATTAACGACTCATTCCTCTGTCAGCAAACATCTACTTTCAGATTTCCCCTGGTGTTTAGTTGTTATAAATAATGGCTTAATGATTCTCCTTGTGGCTATTTCCAAAAATTGTACTCCTAAGTCCACGAGTAGGTGTATATTTCAACTTTGAAGGCTATCGTCAAATGTCTTCCAGAGCCTTTGCTGACGCTTCCTAGTGGTATTCGTTTTCCTCACCGTTCACGCTGTCAGGCTTCTTAAGTTTTGCCCTTCTGTTACCTTAGGCTTTAATTGGTATTTCCTTGGTTACTAGAGTCATTTAATGCTTACATGACCATTTGTAGATCTCCAGTTATGAAGTTTTCCTTATGTTTTTATTCAGTTTTTGAGATCTTTATCTTTTTCTTATTAATCATAGGTGCTCATTTTGTAGTCTGTATACTAATCATTTATTTTTATGTATGTTACATAGATTTTATCCATTTCTTTGCCCTGTCCTTTAACCTTATTTATGGTATATTATGCTATATAGCAATTTTAACTTTTATGAAGTAAATTTTGCTACATTTTTAATAGCATTTGGGTTTTGAATTTTTTTCAGGAAAGCTCTTTCTAACCTAAGATTATAAAAATATTTTCTTCTAGCATATTTACAATTTATAGTTTATTGTTCTTCTGTTAATCTTAAAATCCAAATGGCATTTATTTTTGCATGGTATAGGACCATAAGAGCCTACCTTGCTTTTCCCCGTGTGGTAGCAGTTGAGTGAACACCATTTGTTGTATAATGCATCATTTCCTCATTGATCTGAAGTGACATCTGTATCCCTTGTACACTTGGGTCTTTGTGTTCTCTGTCCTGGTGATGTATTGGGTTTAGCATCCCAGTGATATGCATCTGTTTGCTAAACATCATTGATAAAATGTTCCATTTTAGCCAGAGGAATATCAAGTTCTTTGTTCTTGTAGCTTCTAACCAATTTCAAATTTAACCAGCACAACTGTTTAGTAATCTAAGACTATTGGACGCTTTCCTTATGGGTCCTTTAGTGAGAACGTAAGTGGCAGAGGACTGTGTGTTGGGGCCATGTTACGTAAATGGGGACAGAAGCCCTGAGCTGCTGTGTTGGGGCGCCATCCTCCACCTGCAGTGACTCGCTGGTTTACTTTCTTCTCCCTCAGAGATTTCCCAAGCTTTCTTAGGCTCAGTTTTTGCCCAGTGAATTTATAATTAAATACTACTGGTTTAAAAAAAAAAAAACGTGAAAACATCTTAAATTTAGTTTACATAAATTCCTTATTAATTTTGGATTACTGTTTTAAAGATACAGTAGAAGCCTCTTTCAACTGAACTCTTAGATAAATACATGTACTGTATAATACACCTGTTCCAGTACATAAACTTAACTACAGTGTAATTATTTTCAAGAATATGAGTTCAAAAGGTATATTCTGAACAAGCATAAAGAGAAATTGCATTTCTAAATGTATATGCATGCATACACTATATAACTGGGGAATCTATTTTTCAAACGAATTGAAATTATTTTCCATATACAGTGAGAAGATTGCTAATAATGATCCAGATAGTTGAACTGTATTGCATTCAATAGAAAGACTAGTAATAGTAATAAAAAAATGAATATAAGTACCTATGGTATTTTCTGAACATGTTTAATATCATTTACTCTAATCCTCATCACAGCCTGATGAGATACATATAGTGTGTGTGTGTGTATACATGTGTGTAATATATATATATTATTCCCATACAATAACAAAAAAAAAAATACTCCATGGTCAGAAGGTATGGAGGCAGTCTGAAACTAAGAAAGAAGTATTTGCTACTTCTGTCATAGACAGAATCGATCTCCTTTATCTGTAAAAGAGTGACTAACAACCCTGTAAAAAAAAAGCTGATCAAAAATATGGGAAGATAGTGCAGAGAAAAGAAAATACATAAGACAGCTCAATATTTGAAATGATACTTTATTCATGACAAAAGAAATGCAAACTAAACTTTGAAAAATTAAAAATTGAAACCCTAGTGAGCTACCATTTTTCACCCACCACATTGGCAAAAATTTGAAAGTTTAGTAACACAACACACTCCATTGGCACGAATGTGCGGAAACAGGCTCTCTCAAACATTGTTGGTGGAAGTGTAAATTGTGACAACTCCTCTGGAGGGCAATTTGGCAGCGTTTATCAAAATCACAAAAGCATATGCCCATTGATATTTGAAGCAATTCCACTTGGCATCATGAGATTCTCTTGGCATCTTGAGAAATGGAAAGTGTTTCACGAGATTATTCATTCAACCTTGTTTATACTAGCAAACGATTGGAAATAACCTAAATGCTCATCAATAGAGGATCTCTGTCCTTACTGTGAAGTACTACGTGGCTATTAACAAAGGAGAGGAGGGAGGTGAAGGAGGGGAGGGGCTGGAGGAGGGCAGAAAGAGGCGTCACGACCCTCTGCTCTTGTGTACTCTCGTGGAGAGGTCCCCATGCCCTGTCATCAGGGGAAGAAGTCAGGTGCTGATGTGTTATGCCAACAAGTTTATGTGAAGGAAGGGGGAGATAAGAAGATACAGTCTATTTGCAGATTGAAAAATTTGTTCTTAATTCTCCCAGAAGATTGACAGGAAATTCAGGATCCTGTGTCCCTGGCGGAGTGAGGGAGCTCTGGGCAGGGGGCAGAGGGCAGAGGGAGACTTTATTGCCCTGTCCACCGTTAGACTTTTTTGATGTTTGAAAAGTGTGGAGGTACCTTTCTTCAACAGCTTCAGTGGTGCGTTTTTTTAAATAACCAAAATAACACATCAAAAGAGGAAAAAATATTCAGTAGAATTTTTTAAGCTTCTTTTTCCTTAAGTTGAATAACACAGAGTTGACCGTGTCTGAAATGCTGCCTGAGGACTTTCTTCCTTTTCCTGCACGGCCTGTGCTTCCTTCCTCCTGCTCCAGGTCACCGTTCTAAGTCCTGCTTGTGCGCTCTCTTTGGGGGAAGAATACCATTTTGGGGCTGACAATCACTCAGAATTTCTTAGCTGAAGGAATCCAGTCTGTTTCCTGTTCACTGGATCTTGTGACTTTGCTGCGTCGTCAGCTGTCTGTTTCGTGGCAGCCTCAGGTGTAGGGGCTCCAGTTTGCCCCTCTTTTGTGGGTGTGCGGCTTTAAACAATGTTGTTATAGTATGTTATAGCTTTTAGTTTTTAGGCTTGGATTGGAATAGTTTGATTTTTATAGTTGTGAAAGTTTCCTTTTTGTCCCAGTATTTTAAAAAACTTTATGTTGCATGGCATTCGATGCAGAAGAGTAGACTATGATAGCATACAAATATGCCATTAACTACGAAATATATGAAATACGTCTTTTCTATTGCAGACAGACATTGACTATTTTTCCTTCCTGTTTGCGTGTATTTAATGTTTCTTATATGTGTGTATAAAACAGAGAATTATATACAGACAGATGTATTATTTATGTAAAGTTTGTATATTATCATATATATAATATATATATTTAGATAGTGTATATATATCATAAGTGAAAAACAAATAGGTATAAAGTATATGTATGAAATGGTCCTTAACCTACAGTACCAAGTTCAACAGCACTTCCTTCTTGTCTCAGTCTATATTTTTAAGTAAAAAGAAGCCTCTCATCTTTTACCCCGCCCTTCCCGACTGGGCTTGCTTCAGTAATAGTCTCCTGTTAGATTCCACGTGCTGCTGACCTACTAAGAGGTGCTGGTTTATTTTTATCCAAGATACACCCTTCTCAAAAAAAAAAATACTCTGTTTTCAAAGTCATCTCTTTCTTCCTTCGCTGAAGACCAGGGCTCGTTGCTTATACTGCCCGCCAGTGAAGTGCGCATCATGCCTGAAATGTGTGTGTTTCCGTCACTTTAATTTCCTCCCTTGATGGGCGATCGTCCTTGATGACTCCTAGTGCCTAGCTCTTTGCATAAGGAAGTAACACTGGAGGCACCAAAGGAACAACAGTCCTAGTAAACAGTGCTCGTTATGTACAGTAGTAGGTTTTGTTTTCACTCCCCAGTGTCAGTAAACGGGTGAATTTCGGGGTGTCGGTGATGCCCTGGAAAAGAAATGGGAGATCTGCAGAATTAGGGAGCAAGTTGCAACAGTCCACGCAGCTAGTTGGGGAATTAAAAAATGGTCCTCTTCCTTTCAATTATCACAGACATGGACATTTGCCTTCAGATGTTTTCCTTGTTGCTTCTGTCAGCCTGAGGCAAGGCTGTTATTTATTCCGAGGATACTGAGACATTTCAGAGACTCTTAAAACCCCGCCCTTTCCTTCGAAGGTGCTAGTATCTTTGGTATGTAAATACCATGAGGAAGGAGGGCTGTGGTGGCCTGAGACACCTGCCCCTGAACACAGAAACCTCCATTCAGGGTCTGTCTTCAGCGCACCTCCCGGTTGGCCCCTCACAGCCTCCACCATGGGGGGTCCTGGGATGGCCTCGAAGTGCCCGGCCAGGGGGCAGGCACATGGATCACCAGCTTCTTACCCATTTTTACCCCATGACAGTGCTTATTAATTAACAATAGGGAATTTACGTGAAAAGCAAGTTTGGTAGTTCAGCAGCGGCACTCACAGAGATAAGCTGTGTGTGCATGTGCTCGCCGACTGTCTTACATTCACTTAGTCTGAGTTCTGGGGGGAACTTGGCACAGAACCTGGCAGAGCCCTCGCCGAGGGCAAGCTGGAACCAGCTGAGAAATCTCTGCTCTAGTTCTGCCCCCTCTCCCCCCCCTCCTCCTCCCTCCTCTTCCTCTGCTGTTATTTAAAACTTTTTAATGTAAATATTAATATGTAAATCATTAAGGTATATTTGGAAAAAGAGGGAAGTGGGCATCGCCGTGTCGCTGCGTTGACGTTCCGTGTGTGTGTCCGTGTTCCTGGGTGGAGACGGATCCGTATAACTTCATCTTCCTGCCCGTGGAGAGCTGGCCGTGTCCACGTGGTGTCGGACCTGGCCTGGGCGTGGGTCCCGTCGTGGGACCGTCCCCGTGGGGCAGGACGCCCCTCCGCGAGGACGGAACTTGCCAGTCAGCTGCACCCGTGTGCAGAAGGCCTGGTGCCGCTGTCCTGAGCCCCACTGGCTTAGATGACACTTGCTCACTGTCCTCCTGTCCCGAGCGACCAGCTAGCGTGTCTGCTGAGTCTCAGAGTTTCTAGGATGTTTGTGCTGTGACGTGTGAGCGATGCGGTGGCTACTGTACCACCGGGGCTGACAGCGCACCCCAGGGTGCGTCCCCTGTGCAGGCGGGTATGACACACAGACGCAGCCCCACCTGGAGGTGCTGGGGCAGCCCACAGAGCTTCTGTGTGGCGTCTTCCAGAATCTGAACAAGTGCATTGTGAAACGTATTTGCTAAATACCAGCCGTTTCCTTCCCTCGTGTGGAGACAGAAGCTTTTCTTCGACCGTCATCCTGCAGGGTTTTGTTCTGCAGCAATACCTTCAGGAAAGTCTGACAAACAGATGCTTGATTTCTTCTGGCGTTTAATTTCTCCCTGTAGGAAATCGGAGGCCATCCCGAGGGTGTGTTTCTTTCTAGTTAAGCACGTCCCACATGCACCTGCATGCCTTTTACTCCTGTTCCAACAACGACACGGACAGAAGCAAAGCGGCCGGTGCGGTCGGGGACCAGGGGCCTCGCGAGCAGCACCCTAGCCCCAGGTTTCTGGTCATTGCAGGCCTTGCATTTCTGCATCTGCAGGAAACAGTGGGAGAGGAATCTGTTTTCAGGGACAATTTGGTGTGAGATACATGGGCCCTCAGTTGTGTTTTTCAGCCCTGAAATCACTGTTGAAAACCTGCACCAGCACGGGAAATGCTCTGGCACTTAGCGCACTGCCCAGATACGGGGTTCAGGGGCTGTTTCCAGCTACTGTCCCTTCTTCCAGCTGTTCTAGAGCCTTGGTCAGAAGCAGCTCACTCGACAGAACGTAAAAGCCAAAGCGTCTCTGTTTCCTTCACGCTCTGGATTCAGGGGTGGTGACGGAGCCTGCTCTGCACGGCTCCTCAGAGGCGGAAGGTGTGTTCTCGGGAGCAAAGAGACTCCTTCACTGCCCTCAAGTGGTGCCAGAGGAACTTCGTGTTGAAATCACAGAACTGGGGTCTTGTGTCTCCACTTCTGCACAGAAGCCAGTCGCTGCGGTGAAAGAACAACCCAGAAATCAGCCCCGCGTTCACGGGGGCTGCTCGGCCGCGGGACTCACGTGTCCTGCCCGTGAAGTCTGACGCGGGCGCGGCCCTCGGCCCGGGCCGGACATGCCCGAGGGCGTGGGAGCTGGTACCGTGACGTGGGGGCGCGTGTTACTGATTTGCCCTGAATTCCGCTTCCTTTTCTTTCCTACCCTGTAGGTCAAACTGTGCTGAAAACATCCGCAAACACATCCTGCACACGGGCAAGCACGAGGGGGTCAAGATGTACAACTGCCCCAGGTGCGACCACGGGACCAACGTGCCCGCGGAGTTCCGGAACCACCTGAAGGAGCAGCACCCCGACGTGGACAACCCCGACCTGGCCTACCTGCACGCGGGTGAGCGCTGAAACGGCCCCGTGAGCGCCGTGGCTTTCGTGTCACTCGGCACGGTAGGGATTGTGCTGGTGTCCACTTGCCAGCATTTGTTTAAACGTAGCAGCCGGCGTGACCGTGTCTTCGCGACGTACAAGGCTTGTAAGAAGCACACTCGCGCATACCCCACTCCCCGCGAAACCGGGTCTGTTCACGTCAAGGGCAGACACGGCACGTAGTCAGCCCAGGATGACAGAGTTAGTGACAGCAGGTGCTTGAAACGCGGTCGATCTGAAGCAGCAGTAGTTGTTTGAGCGTCATATTTTGGCTAATTGATAAGATTTTAAATTTTTTTGAAAAATGTTCATGATTTAAAGGGTAAGGCCCTATCCCCTGTACCACCATCATCTGGTGAAGCCTGAGGAGGGCGCAGGGCGACCCAGATGGGGTAACGTGGTGCCACGCAGGTCCCAGGAACCAGGAGGGACCGTCACCTGGGCTTTAGGGAGTCTTGGTGGTGGCAGAGGCCTCTCAGATCACTGTCGCCTCGTTGGGTTGGACGTCAGGTGCTCTGGAAGGACCAGAGATGCAGCAACAGCCACAGGGCTGGGCTCACCGATTCCTGCGGCCCAGCCTGGTGCTCAGTGCACAGGCGAGGCCCTGGTGTTGTCTCGTGGGTGGCACAGCCGGGCGACGGGAGTCTCAGGGTGGGGCCTCTCTGAGGAAGTCTCACCCGCAGGAAATTTAGAGGGAGTTCTGAAGTGTAGCCCAGACAGAGCTGTATTCAAATAATGCCGGTTGATCTAGGGGCTGTTTTAAGCAGGTGCTTTGGGATCAGTTGGAGCTGCATTTAAACTCTGCTTTTCCCTTTCTTTATTGGCTGCATGACCTCGGGGAGGCTAAGTCCATGAAATAACCTCGAAGACACGTGGTGGTGTCTATTTAAAGGGTTACTGGGGGCATTTTAAAAGAAAATGGCTGTGAAACTCTTGGCACGATACTGCCGCGCCTCGCGTGGTGGTGATGCTGGAGATGTGACAAGAATGTTTGAGAGTCTTGGGAAATCCCACCCAAAATGCAAGGCTCCCTTTGCAGAATATGTAAACGATATTTGCTCCTGGAACGTCTACGTTAAAGGAAATAGAACTTGGGGAGTAATCTGAGCTGGAGTAAAATGTTCTGAATACATTTGACACTACCTGCATGTAAGCTTATTATCTGTTTTCTTCTGATGTGTTCTTCCACATTTCTCTGTTTGTGCTCATATGATGGACTCTCCTAAGACATTAAGGTGAATGTCTGATTTGGTCATCTCTGTTGCATCCAGGGCTTTTTTTGGAAAACAAAAACAGAAGTCAATACTCTGTGTTTTGGTGAGGTTGTTACTGAAAAGGTTTTGCACTAGACAGTTTATCAGCTTTAGTTCACAAAAAGAAAGTCAAATGGAAACATCTTACTGCCATTAGTACCTGTGGTTCTTTATTAAGATGACTGCACAACAATACAGGTGCCAGAAATACTGCCTACAAGGTGATGCTTCAAGAAATGGCCACACAAATGGTCTACATTGACGGTGGGCTGGCAGCAAGGCACCGTTTTCATGGTGGCATCTCTGCACCTGCTTCTCAAGATGCAGGATTAGCGTGTTCTGTCTCCCCTTCCTTTGCACCGTTAGACATTAAAAGTGGGTGATTTTCCCAAAATAAAGTGTCTCTAACTTTTAAATGAAGTAAACACTAAAGAAAGGGGGAGGAAGCTAATTGCAGACCGAAGAAACACACTCCTCTTGTTGTTCCGCACAGTTCGGGCTGCTTTGCTTACACCGCCGCCGCCGATGCGAATGTTACGTTTTGAGAAATCATTTGTATAAAAATCTGTTTTAGAAAACCCATCCTAGTTTCCTTGTGTGGGTGCAGTGCTCTTGTGCACAAAATCCTAGTTTTCTGTTTATATTTTTATGACAGAGAAGTTAGAAACTTTTTCTACCTAAATCGGAATAGCATTCCTCAATGAAATCCATGTGGTCCACGTGGGGTGCCACGCCCTGGGTGTGGCAACCTTGCTCCTCAGTAACATATTTGTTTTGATAAACTTAGCTCGGTGAAGAGGGAACTTTAAAAAGGCAAAGGTTTTAGACTGCCTTTTTAACCTTATAATTCTGAATCACCTGTAATACATGTAAGAACGTGTGACACACGCCTTCCTCGATGTGAAATAAGCTGTTGAATCAGGTTGTGGCTGCCCCTCCTGCCTGTGAGGTCTGGTGGAGGAACCAGGTGCCATGGGTGATGTGTCCCTGGAGGTCCGTGCTGTGGACAGTCACGTGGTGGCGTGGACTCTCTGGAGTGGTCAACAGCCAGTCCTGCAGAATACTGGTGGCTGCTTTGTCTGTGGTCAGCACGGTTAGTGTGCTGGAAACCCTGTCATCCAGGACTCAGGGAGCATACGATGCAGTTCTTTTAAACCACCCAAAACAAAAGTCACTCAGGACCTGACAAGGCCGTAGCACGTGTGTCGCACACCAAATGGTCTTGTGAGAAGGGACATTAAACAACAGCGACAGGAAAGGTTGTCAGTCATGTCATCTGGGGCATTTTCAATTTTAGTTGAGGTGATATTTGGCAGTGTACATGTTAGAATAAGGTATTTAATTTTTTTGGAAGACTGTTCTGTAGAAGAAGGTGCTGCTAAGATTGTGCGCCCACATCAAGGCGACCCTGCAGTCTCTGAAGCCGCTCCTCACCGTCGCAGTCCATGTTTCTGTGGGCCTGGCCTGGCGGGGAGGTTAGCGCAGCTCTCATCCTCTGCAAGCTTGGAACCCTGCGGGTTCAGGGTTCCGCTCTGTAGGCTGGGGCAGCGATGCGTCAGCCCCGTTCCCCTGGGATCTAGAAGAGCAGTGCAGTGAGTAAACTGAGGTGGTGGCGCTTAGCACCCATGGTTGCCCAGGTTTCTTCTCTGTTTGCTCCTGTGGATAATTCTTTTTTTTTTTCTACTCAATTCTTGGGAACTGGAAAAATGGTCTCGATACCATTTTTCATTTTGTCCTCCAGAGAATTAAAGGCTGTATGTGAGCTCCAGGTCTGGTTGTATCTTTTTTTTGAAAAACAAGATACAAGTGGTTATTTATATTTTTTTTTAGATAAAAGTGGATAATTTAGAAACTGTAGTATTTGATTTCCAGGCATTTGGGGATTTTCTCATTATCTTTTTGTTAAGTATTGAAATAGTAATTAATATAAATTGATTTCTAGCTTACAGCTTTTGTGCTTACAGACCATAGTCTGAATTGTTTCAGTTCTTTGAAATTTGTCGACACTTTTTATGTCCAGCGTGTGGTGAGCTTTGGGAGATGTTTGAGACGTACTAGAAATGACGGGGCTGTTCAGTGCTATATTCCGTGTTCCCTGTGTGTCATTTACCGCATTCATTTCCTGTTCACATTGTCCATATTCTTACTGATTCTTTTTTAACGCTGGCTCTATCAGCTGTGTTGGGGAGGTGTATTAAAGTTGCCCCCTATGATTGTGAATTGTCTTAGTTTTCTTTTTAATTCTGTTAATTTTGGCTTTACATATTTTAAAGAGAGATCACTGGGTACTTGGATCACGTTATACACATACACACATATGATAATGAAAAACGTATATGTATATATAGTCCCTTATAATTCTGAAATTCTCCTTTTCATCTGTAGTAAGACTTGTTGCTGGTGTGCTTCAGGCCGTGCAGCTATACCAGCTTCCTTGTAAATAGCATGTGGCTGCTTTCTGTTTATCTGCTGCTACTTTAATTTTTTACTTGAAATAGCCTTTCACTTTATTATTTATACTTAATATAAGTATTGATATACTCATCATAGTCAGAAACTGAAATTACACAACTGTCCATCAAGTAGAAAGTAGTCTGCGTGCTTGTGTAATGGAACACCCTGTGGCCGTGAGAGCGCGGTGGTGTGACTGAGTCTCACAGTCGCATCGCCGCATGAACCAAGCCAGACAAGAAGAAGTATATTCTGTATGATCGTATTTTTTATTAAATATAAAAACAGCCCAAACTAATCTGCGGTGCTAGAAACCGGGGTCTGTGTTCCCCGGGGCAGCAGTCGCGGGGCTGTGGGACGGTGGTGCTGGTTCCAAGTCTCATCCTGGTGTTGGGTCACGGCTGTGCTCGGTTGGGGAAAATTCCTCAGGCTCTTCTGTGAAGTTGTTCACTTTTCTATATGTACTTTCTTTTGGAGCAGGATTTCCTTACCCCCTCAGTTTCTAAAGAGGCTCGTTTAGGTCCACTCTGGATCCAGTGTGATGAGACTTTACAGTTACACTAATCCCCACAAAGCTGACATCGAATTACAAGTGGCCAGAATTTTTTCTGTCATTGGACATTATGACTGTTTTCTGTTTAATGAAATCCACTTCATCTCAAAAATGCTTTCTTTGAGCTTTATAGTCTGAGCAGGTGTACGTCTCCCATCTCTCTTACCTGTGGATGAGCTTGGTGTTCAGTCACTACACCTTGAGAACGAATTAAACACACTTGATGTTTGCAGTACAAGTGGCCTTCAGTTGGACTTGGGTGGCGATATCTCAGAAAACTTTAAAAACCACAGGGACCAAGGGAGGGTGGAGAGAGAGACGGCGGAGGACAGGGCCGAGGGGCGTGTGCCGAGGCTCTGCCGATGGGGCCTTTGAAGAAGGAGATGCTTGTTGTCTCAAATTCCAAGTGCCGGCCTCCACGGGAGGCCTCTGCAGCGCCGAGAGGGCTTGCCGCGGAAGTCAGGCTCACCGCGTGCGGGCAAATGCGTCCTGGAGGGCCCGGGGCTGGCGTGGCCGCCTTCCCATCACGCGGGCTCTGTGCGCAGACCACGGGGCTGACTTAGTTGTCTCCTATTCTCCTCTGAGAAACCGGGCTTTAAACATAGTAAATGTTGATGCGCTTTCTAAAGGCAGTAATCACATGGCGTTATCTTTTTAGAGGAAATTTAGCATTAAGTGATGGCATGATGTTTTCCCTAATTACCTTTATTTTTCTACTGTCATGTTGTTTTTTATCATATTTATATTGATTTGATTTCATCAGTTTTGTATATGAACACTTAATCATTTGTAATATACATTAGCTTCTTGCCTGGGCAGTGTGAGAGCACGTGACTCTGTCTCCTCTCTTCACAAGTGGGAATTTTTATATTCTTCTCTGAGATAGTCGGTTTTTAAATTCTTTTTAGCATGTATTATCTAACTGCATTCCATAGCATTTTCCCCTTACCCAGTTATAAGAATAAGAGTGAAAGTTTGACTCTTATCAAAATTCCAAATCCTTTTTCTTTCTAACAGTAACCAGCTCAGTACCATTTAAACTGTACTTCACTGGTACCTTTATTCTGTCCAAGTGCGTCCCCTTGTCCTTCGGCAGAGTACACTTCACGCCTCTGAGCCCAGTTACTCGGTCTGTCGCGGTTAAGATCAAACAGACAGAGCTTTTCGTATCTTAACCATTCCTTCTCATTTAGCCGTGTATTCAAATTTCCTAACATAAAAGATTTTCTTCACCATTAATTAAGAACACTAGCGTCCCGATACATGGAGCCTTGTGGAACGCAGTCTTTTCCCAGATTCTTTGGCCCTCTATTTTTAACCCCGGTGCTTTCGTCCCCTTTTGTTAGTTGGGTGCCCCGACACATGTCATGACTTTTTATACAATAATTCATTTTATGAAAAGGTCCAAAAATCTCAGAAAATCCTGACAGGTTCTCATTGGTTCTCCCTTACATAAACCAATTATTACTTCAACCTAAAAAGGAACGAAATTTTTTCTGACATGATTGCCTTTGGTAAATCCATGCTGACTCACTCCTATTAAATTGTACTTCTCCAAATGTATCATTAAGCTCATCCATAAGTATCATCTCAAATTTATTTCCTAATATAGATGTTAGACTTACAGCTCTATAATTTTCAGCCTCTCCCCTCTTTCTTCTTAACCTTCAGACTGGATCCCTTGTTTTCCAGTCTCCTGGTACTTCACCACTTCACAAAAGACTTCCTAAAATAATTAACAGTTCAGCAATTTGATTCTTTAACCTCAGACATCATCCAGGGGTTAATTTACTATTTTTCTTAACAGATGCTTAATGTCTTTGTTTCTTTCAAACTCCTGTCTCCACACCCAGGTGCCTTCTGTAAGGCGGCGTCCTCAGTGTCCCTCGGGGTGGGCGGATTCGGTATTTTGTGAGCTGGCCTTTCCCTCTGCTCTCTCCCTCACTCCTGTTGGAGTCCCTAGGTTTAGAACTGTCTTACATGCTTTGCAGTCATTGGGTGAATCGTGTCAAAGCTGTATTTTCCCATCAGTGTGCTTTTTTTTTTTCCTGTAATATAATTGCCCTCCAGGATCATTTCATTTGTGTGTTTATCAGTAAATGTACTGTTAACTGATAAGTTAAGCTAATTCTGCATTCTTCACCATTTCTCCTTTATTGAATAATATACTGAAATAGGTTTTTTCAGAACTCTCTAACTATACATTCTTAAGTATTTTAAAATTAATCTGCTTAAGAATAAATATGTTCTGTCTAACATTTCTTCAGTATGTCTAAAAACTTCCTTTATTTGCTCAACACTGTGGAGCAGGGTTAAGGAAAGCTGCCACTGTGTGTCCATCTGGTCCACTTTCTGCCGCTGACAGTCCTCCGAACTGCAATGGACATGGCTCCCTGTCTTAGATGGTTAGTGTGCAGGACAGAAGCATGCTGCCGTTTTCACCCAGCCACGTTGTGCCTTTTCAATTACAGAGAAAGAAAGAGGAAGAGTAGTAAGAGTGTCTGGGCCAGACTTTTCTTTAGGCCATTACATCTTCAAAGCAAAATTCTTGGTAGGTGTTATTCCCAATTTAATGATGTTTAAAAATGGATCTTCAGGAGGTTAACTTGCTGACCGAAGTTCATGCCTGTTTGTCTTCAGGAGTGTTCCAGTTATATAATCCTGCATGTACAGGAGCTTAAAAAAAAACCGGCATCTATGGGTTAGTGTAATTCTTATCACAGAAACCTTCATATTTTGGAGTTTTAAGGCATCAGATAATGTGAAAACATGCACGAGGAGGTAGCATGTTACAATATAATTTTAAAAAAACACACTAGGGCACGTGTTTTCACAGCTGTGCATCTGCCCGGTAGAGAGCTTGGCGGATGGCTAGATGGATGGATGGATGGAGTCAAATGGCCTAGATTTTCGTGTCCTGCCTCTTGTCACTGAGATGTGTGACTTCAAGCAAGTCACTCAGCCTTCTGTGTCTGTATTCTCAGCTGCAAAATGAATAATACTGTTTAGCCTTTTTTTGAATATGAGATTCAAATTAAATAGTACATATGAAAGAGCTCTGAAAATTATTATTGATACCTGGCTTTTTATTGATATTTTAATAGTAAGAAAGTAGAAGGAAAGGACTGGAATGATTTTTTGCATTTATTTCAAGGTATTAAGAGTAATGAATCTCATAACTACATATGTGTATATGTGTTATGTCTGTAATACATATATTAATAGTCTGAGCATATATCCAAAGGTAAGGCTAGAAGAGGTCTATGTAAAACTTTTTCTCAGCACAGAAATTTGTTATTTTAATTATTTCTCTTCTTTGTATGTTACTTACTGTACTTTATTTTTAAAACTATTTTTTAAAAAAGAATATGATCCTGAAATAGTGTTGTTTCTAGTGTATGTTTTAATGCTCTGTCAAGTCCTTAATGACATTTACAACATTTAAAATAAAGTCAGAGTACACAGTTAGCTTTTATTAGTAATACCTGATAAAATTCACTGAAAATATCTGAAATTCACTTCAGTCCATTCAGTTAGTCATTTTTGATGGGTCTTGAGCCTTTAGAGTACTCAGCCTCATCCTCCAGCCACATGATCTTAAAGAGAAGTTTTAAAGTGATGCTTAATTTTTTTTTCAGGAAAAAAACTCTATCCTCTTCTTTCTTGGGAGGCCTTACTCAGTGTGATTAGCCTGTATGATTGGAGCCACATTGAAACTTTCTCCCAGGCTCCTTTCCTCGCTGCCACGAGGTTCTCCGGGCACATGGAAGTATGATTGCCTCATCTGCTGGCAGAACTGTGATCTTATCTGAACTGACACTGGCAGCATTCATGAACTGAATTCTGAAAGTTAAAATAGTTAAAAAAAAAAAAAGGAAACAAAATTGTGATCTTATCCCCCACCTGACAACTTCATTTATCAAAATTTTAAGGGGAAAAAAGTTGATTGTGGGAAGTTATACTGGGGGCAGTATGATTTTATCATGTAATTGATGTGGCTTTTATTTTTATACAGACCTTTTATCAACTGTTTAATTCAATATAATTTATATATTTAAAAAACTTACACACTCTCACAGCATATCTTTACCCCAACTAAAATGCGATTTTATATGAAGGTGACAGGGTACGTGTTGACATGTCCTACTGCTGACACTGCATAGCAGGTTACTGTCGCCAGTGAAGCCACTTAGTGAAGAATAGCATTGCAAGTTTTTCAAATTATGAGGAAAAATTAGGTATACTGTTTAATTAGCTTTGAAATTTAGTTCTGAAGATGTAAAAATGCACATTATTATTAATTTACAATTCATTTATTTCTATTTTTAGTGAGGAAAATGACCATTTATCAAGTTTCCCTTGTTTTAAGTTTTTATTTTGAAATAATTTTAAACTTTTAGAAAAGTCGCAGAAAACTGTACAGAGAATTTCCATACATCCTTTACCCAGCTTCCCCAAACGTTCGCATTATGGTAACCACAGTGCAATCACCGAAACCCAAGACATGAGCACTGGGACGGTGCTATTTTCTAAGCTACTTTCTTTTTTTTTTTTTTTTTTTTTTAACATTTTTTATTGATTTATAATCATTTTACAATGTTGTGTCAAATTAAGCTACATTCTTTATTCAGATTTCATCAGGTTTTTCATTCTGCCATTTTTCTTTTCCAGAATTCAGCTCAGGAACCAACATGCCCTTCTGTTGTTGTATCTCCTTAGTGTTCCCCAGTCCGTGACAGTTTTTCCGTCTTTCATCGTCTTCCACGACCTTGACGCTTGTAAAGAATACGGGTCAGTTATTTTGTAGGCTGTCCCTTATTTTGCATTAGCCTGATGTTTACTCATGATTGAGGTGAGGTTTTTTAAGAACTCGCCAGAATAGATGTGCTGCATTCCAGGGGTACGTCGTGGCAGATGATGGAACCTGGATTGGTTGAGGAAGGTGGTGTCTCCATACTTCCCCACTACAAATTTACTGCTTTCCCTTTTTAATTAATACACATCTCAGGGGAGATATTTTCAGATTATGCAAATAGCCTGTTTCTCCTCAAGCATTTGCCCACTAATTTTGACATTCATTAGTGGATCTTGACTGCAGCAAGATCTGTGGCGTTCTAATGGTCATTTTCTCTTTTCCTCATTCCTTCTGCATTTAATTGGAATTCTTCTTTAAGGAATATCTGTCCCTTCTCTCCCAATTATTTTTTATTCTATTAATTTTTATCAGTATGGACTTACTTTACTCTGTGGCTTGTAATCATCGTTACTTATCTTCTTGCTCAAACTGCTTCAACTTTGGCCATTACAGGCTCTTTCAGGCGGACCCCTATGCCCTTTGACGTGCCTCCATCCATTTATGAGCATCTCTTTATTTTCTGGCACTAAAATGTGTTCCAGGGTCACCTGTGGTTTCTCTGCCCTGGTCCTAAGATCAGTCTGTCTTTCAGGAGCCTTGGTTCCTTTTGCTGCGGAAAGGTATTTAGAAACCAAGATACGTACGCTGTGTGTACTTACTGCTTCCGTGCACCCGTTGCTTGTCAGCCTTCTCAGCAGACAGATGCTGCACACTAACCCCTGCGTTCTCGTAAACATACGTTGTTTCATCTATCCCGAACATAAATTATCGTAGACTTACATATAAAGACTAAAACTATAAGACCCTTAGAAGAAAACATATAAACAAATCTTTTGTGACCTTCAGTTATGCAGTGGTTTCTTGGATATGACACCAAAAGCACAGGATATATAAGAAAACAATAGCTGAATTAGGCTTCATTAAAATTAAAATTTTTTGCACCTCCTTTATATTTTCTTTGGTGAAGTATCTTTTGAAGTATTTTGCCCCTGTTTTCCTTGGGTTATTGAGTTTTGAGAGTTTTTAATACATTTTTTGATGTAAGACTTTTGTCAGATATGTATCAAATACTTTCTCTGAACTGGTGACTTCTTTTTTTTCTCTTTAACAGTGTCTTTCACAGAGAAAAAGTTTATAGTATTCATGAAGTCTAGTTTATTAATGTTTTTCCTTTATGGTTTATACTTTTGTTATGGTCTCTAAACACTATTTGCCTAACTCACGTTACCAAGATTAACTCCTGTATTTTCTTCTAGAAGCTTTATGCTTTCACATTTTATATTTATCTCTCTGATCAAGTCCAATTTTGTGTAACATGAGGTATATAAGTCAAGGTTCTTTTTTTTGTTTGTTTGCATATAGATGTCTTATTTTTTGAGCAATATTTGTTGAAATATCTTTTTTCTATGGAATTGCCTTTGAGCTTCTGCTGAACATCAGTTGGTAATGTTTTTTTGAGTCCATTTCTTTCCTCTCTATTACCATAGCAATTTCTAAAATTAAGCATACGTGGGTTTTAAATTCTATCCTTAAGTTCCCGGTAATTGGATGCCTGCGTTTCCCTTCAGTTTTAGGTGTCCCGTCTCTTCACTGCTCTGTGGTCTAATGTGAACTCGCTGAGAGCCTGTCTGAGTCGTCACTGTTTAGTCCCCCTGAATGACTTCCCGAGGAGAGCTTGCTGTACCTACAATTGTTATAACCAGTCATTCAGAAATCTTATGAACAAATAAAATGAGATATTCATTATTTACATTCAAAATAAAGTGACCAGAAATTCTTATTTCTTGATCCTTTATATAAATAAGAAAAGACTTTCACTTTTTGCTTATAATAATTCTCCTCTGATTAGCTTTGCCATTATTTTAAATAATACTCACCAATGTTGTATTTTGTATTCATATTTTTCTTACTAGCTAAGAAATCCACTTAAATATTGCTCTATCATCTCACACCCATTGGGATGGCTGCTATCTAAAACAAAAAAACAAAAAACAAAAGAAAGAAAAGAAAAGAGCAAGTATTGGCAAGAGTGTAGAGAACCTGAAATCCTTAGGCAGTGCTGGTGGGACTGCAAAGTGGTAGGCTGCCATAGAAACAGTAGAGTGGCTCCTCAAAAAATTTAAAATAGAACTACCATATGATCCAGCATTTCCACTTCTGAGTGTATATATATCCAAAAGGAATAAAAGCAGATCTCAAGGTATCTGTTTACCCACATTCACAGCAGCATTATTCACAACAGCCAAAAGGAAGAAGTAACCCAAATGTCCATAAATGAGTTAATGGATTAAAAAAATGTCGTCCCTCTGTACAGTGGAATGTTATTCAGCCTTAAAAGGGAAGGAAATTCTGACACCTGCTACAACATGGATGAGTCTTGAGGACATTATGCTAAGTGAAATAGGCCAGTCACAAAAATAAATACTGTAGGATTCCACTTAAATGAGGTACCTGGAGAAGTCAAAGTCAGAGAAGCACGAAGAAGAGTGGTTGCCGGGGGCTGGGGGCGGGAGGAGGGAGATGTTGTTCCATAGGTATAGAGTTTCACTTTTGTGATATGAAAAAATTCTGGAGACTGATTGTAGAACAGTGTGAACGTACTTAACACCACTGCACCGTGCACTGAAAAGTGGTTAACGTGGTAAATTGCACATTGTGTGCATTTTACTATAGTTAAAGTTTTTTTAAATTACAAATACAAAAAATCCCAATTAGCCTCGTCTTACGTCTTTTCTGCACATATCCGTATTAGAAAATATTAAATAGGTAACTCTGCTGGTGGGAGGTCATTAGGGAGGGGAGTTGATTGGGATGGAGAAAATGAAAATGGGGACGTTAATACAGAAATTACACTAATTGGCTTGAGACTCTAAAATTAAATAGACCAGAGAGATGTTATATGACTCATGCTAATCAGCATTTGAAATGTATTAATCTTTTGAATAAATTTGCAAAGTTTATTTTATTCAGGAAAAACATGAAGGAGCAAAATATTTTAGCTTATGGACATGCTCACACTTTGTTTTCCCGTTTTTCCCTGTCTCTAAGTAAGGTTAAAAACACTTATATATTCTTTTAATAGACGAAAATCCATCATGATAAAGTAGTCACTTAAATCACCTAGCAGCTTTTACTGTGGCAGAATATAGCGTAGGCCCAACTAGATAAAATAGTATTTTGATGGCTGGGCTAGAGTCGTCTTAAAAAGCTTTGCTCAGACAGGTTCACTCGTCACAGCTGTTAGTGCCATTTGCTGAGGAGCGTGTCAGTGTGATTGGCAGGAAGTCATTCTTTCATCTTGTGAAAAATCGTAATTTTAATGTATGCTTAAAATAAGAAACCTGGCATAAGTGATTTCCTGTTTATAAAGGAAAAGGCAAGACTCTTTTGCAGTGAGTACAGATTAAGTATTAATATGGCATTGAATATAAATTTTATTTTTTTAATTGAGAGAGAACTCTTTTTTGAGGGAACTACCTTTTAGAATTTCCTCCACCTTTGTTGTCTGACTCACGAGGTTAGAATGAATTATAATACCAGGTTCTTTCCAAATGTTGGCCAAGGACAGATCTGGATTCTGTTGGCTTAAATAAAGTCTGTCTCAAAGTCATGAAATAGATCCTTTTGCATCCTGGACTAAGGTTTATGTCAGTTAATTTCTTTTTGTGATAAATATCTTGGAGTGATTAAATCAGTTAATATTTGTCAAGTGCTTAAAGTAGTGCCTGACATATGTTAAGTGCTCTATAAGTATTTAATTAATAAAATATTGAATAGAAATCACTCTCTGTCTTCTAGGTCCTTTTTAATTGTGCCAGTAGGTGTTGCTCTTGAGTGACAAGGGTAGATACTCTGAGTTATATTTTATGTGAATGTAGTGACCTGCACTGTCAGCATCACTTGCATATTCATGTTTATATACCCTGTTCTCTTGATTAGAAACAGAGACTGTTTCTTATAAATAGATGGTGTGCTTTAAGGACTTCCATTGGGATAAAAGGACAGGAGACATTTAAATGCCCAGATAGTTCTCTTGAAATTTTAGAATACTGTTTGGTGGCATTACAGTTGGTTTCAAAAAAAGTTTATTTTTTAAAAAAGATACCAATTTCATGATACTTGCTGCTTATCAGCCCATTAAGTATCATATTTTAACATTCTTTATCTTAGTAACTAAATATTTATTGAATCTATTGACATTTTTATAGAGCATCCAGTCAGCACTGAACTATGGTACTTCTTTGGTATTTTACAAATAACCCATTGATATGATTAGGCTTTGTTAGATTAATCTTGATATTCAGACAGAGAACTTCATATTTAAATGAAGGCTGTCCTCTCTGTCCACTCTGGAGTGAGTGCCAGACGCAGTCCGTCAAGCCCGCATTTAATTGTAAGCACTCTTGTCATTAAAGCAAGTGTTAGAAGTAGGTTTTGCTACAGGGACGGAAAAGTGGCTGTAAGTTTTGCAACTCAAGAGTCAATGAAGATGATTAATCTGAAGTGCAAGAAGGCAAACTGAAGAGTGCTTGATTTTGAAAGAACTGAGGAGTTAGAGAGGCGAGGAGAGGGGACAGGCTGGACGCTGAGAGGCAGAAGTGGCCCTTCAGGTCAGGAGAGTGATTATACCGGGATCGAGTTGTAAAGTTGGATTGCGTGGAACATGGAGTAAAATGCGGAGGATCAAGAGAAGGAAGACAGGGAGGGCACTTCAGAAGTGGCTGCATGAGGCCAGAGGGTGTTTTCTATTTGTTTTCCGTCAGTGTTATTCTAATGTATCCTCTTTGTCCATATTTCTGGCCTTTTCCCCCTGTACATAATGAAACAAGTTTTTTGTGATTATGGTTTTAGATCTCATGAATCTTTTACCAAAGAAGTCATTTTGGTTTTTAGATGTAATTCTGTAATAGCACTTAATATATTTTCTTTTTTCACCTCAATTTCTCTATCTGTGTCTAAGAAATTGTGTTCAAAAGACATTTTCAAGGTGTTTTAAGTTCCATTTGAACATATCAAATTTTTAAATGTCTTTTTTACCTTGAAAAAGACATCTGGTATCCAGGGCTATGTATTTTATTATTTATGGCAGGATCAATTTGGGTGTGTTCATCTTCTAGGCATTAAGATGTCAAGATATGCACCTATTACATTAGTATGTGTAATCATTTTCACTCAACATATAAGAAACAACAGTTTATCACCATGATACAGATAGAATTGAATGCACTTGGCCTAAAGGGTTTGAGTTAGAGCTGAAGGTATAGCCTGTACGTTTATGCAGGCATTTTGTCTGCGTCTTCGTATTTGGTCACACTCCACTTCCGTCTGCTTCTGGGATCATCAGTGCCCTTCTGAGTGAGCCCGGAGCTTCCACACAGTGAGGGACAAGACGGTCCTCTCTGCCCGACCCACTGTTCTACCTCCTGAGCAAACCGAAGTTCCTGCAAGGTTTCCTCGGGGGCGGGGCTCTTTCTTTATACTAGGGCCCCTTTCTCTGATGTGAATTCTTATGTAAAACCCCAAATCATAGAATTCTAGAAGATTGTGATATGATGATCCCAGTTATAGGACGGTGCTCTGTAGAGTCAGATTAGCAAGGCGCCAACCAATTGCAGAAATACAGCCCTCTGACCTTTCTTTAGTAGTTCCAGATGTTAATGAAAAGCATTTTTGCTGTATCTGGTGATGACTTCTGAATCATATCATCGAAAAGTTAGATCAGTAATTTTTAAACATTTTAAATGGGGAAGGTCTTGTAAGCTTCCTTGAGTTCGTGGCATTTATATTCTGCCTCTTAATGTGTGGCAAAACACATTCTTAAAGTTCTGAAGTGAGTAGGAATTTTCCTTGAGGATTTGTAAGTGCTCTTACGTTGAGACCTGCTGGCCTGTCACCAAACAAGCGCTGGGCCTTCCTCCCCAGGAAGCGCCCCCACCGCCCTGTGCCGGGCGCCAGAGACGCAGGCGTGAGCGCGAGCTGGGCCCTTGCCTTAGTTGAAGTTAGTTATTTAGTGGAGAATAGACATTAATTAAATAACGACACAGATAAATACCTAGTTACTGTCTCTCTAGGAAAAGTCCAAGATGCTTCGGGAAAGGATCCACGCAGGGCACCAGGGAGGACCCCTCTCCTCCGAGCTCAGGCTTGAAAGGGCGAGATCGGCAGCAGGACCTTGGAGGCCCCGGGACAGAGGGAAGTGGTGGCTCCGCGGCGCTGCTGGAAGCCAGTGTGCTGCCGTATTATTTTCCAGGTTTATTTAGGCCTCTTCGGCCCCTTTCACGATTTTTTTTTTCTGTTCGCTAGAGCATAGGAAAGTTTAGAAAGTAGCATTGAATTAATTCCATTTTATTCTAAATAATTGGCATATTGTATGTAATAATAACAATTTCGCATGAGCACTCACTATTTACCAAATTATTAGGCTGTTTTTAAGAGTATCATCTCATTTGATTTTCAGAACCACCCGATTCTACTCTTATCCCCAACTTAATGGTGAGGGAAAAATGAGGTGAAAACGCTGACGCAAACTTACGAGGCTAGTAACGCGGTGCGGAGCCGGCCACTGGCTTCAGTGTAACCGCTCTCCTGCTGCTGTTTTATGCTAGATAATTGACTGTGTTATATGTGATATTTGGATTAAATGTCACCGTCCCAGAAGTGTTGTATCAGGCAGGGTTCGATCACAGAAGCAGGACCGTTTTTAGTGCTACAGGATAAGAGATTTATTATAGAGATTAGACCTTTCCTAATTGTGAGAGTTAAAACCTTAAAAGTGGTCCTAATGGGATGAATTCAGTTGTATATATGAAAATCCACTTTAAACCCAGAAGTTTTAAATGTGTCTGCTGTATTTTATAGACATCACATGTTGGATTTTCTTGGCAAAATACTGCTTTTTGATGTACCAGGGAGATGGTCAGTTAGATTGAAAACCAAGTCAAGTTGTGAAAATTTAAGAATGCAACTAGGTTTAAGCTAGTTCTTAAAATTTCACAGGTATTTACCTTCTCTTAACACAGACTGTGGGAAAAAGGGGTGTGTTTATTAAGGTTACACTCGCCAGGTCTGGAAGCACTTGCTCCATGGTGCCCGCCGCTCGTATGTTACGCTCTTATCTGCGTAAGACTCATATTCAGAGCTTTTACAATGTGCTTCATGAATAGGTTGTCCTTTTAATTCATTTCCTCTCTTTTATCCACTCTGGTAATTTTTCCATTTGCTTACGAATGGGCCACGTACAATTCAGAAATCTTTCCTTTCTCCTTTGGCTGTTTTTTGGTTTGTTTGGTTGGTTTTTTACGACCTTTGACCTTAGAATGCATTTATTTCTTATGTCCATGCAGTGATGATAATGCTTCTGATAGTCCTTCCACAGGCATGGTGAAACCATCCCCAAGTGTAATGCTTTCAGCACAGATAGGTTACCTCTGTTAAAGGTGTGTATTTGGACCACAGTACTACTTGGCTAATTTTCATCATATGCTTATTAAAAGTATAAAGTTTAGATTTTCTATATCTGCTACCTTTGGGTTGATTTCCGGGCAGTATCTATTAGAGTGATTTTTTCCACCTATTTCTTGACTCTGCGATATTAACCTTTTTTTAACTAAGATGCTCTGTCTCTTTGACACATAGTATGCCCTCCTGTTTTGTCTTCATTTTTTTAAACCTTCAATCATTTTTTAAAAATTTTGTCCATTTACTCATGTACCACTTCATTGGTACCTTTCAAATGCTAAATACTGTGCCATTTATCCTCAGTCACCATGCTGAGTTTTTTTTCTGTCCTTTTTAATATTTAGGTTTTATTGGATGGATGTAGATTGCACCTTCTCTAACTGTGTCTTAAATAATTGCCACTTAAGGGAATTAAGAACTACAAGGGGAGGAAAATGCTGACCCATGGACTAAGCAGAGGGAGAAAACGTTCCCACTGGGTCCAATTTCCTGAGAAGGACCATCAGGATAGTGGCTGGGGCCTGAAATTATGGTCGGAATGACCTCCAGAAAATGATAAGTTCACAAAGGAACTTGCCTGTGTTTGCACCACGCAAAACAGGGGTAGGTAATGGTCGCCCCAGCGAAGACAGCCAGCTGGCTGCCTGTCCTTGGCCGGGTTACAAAAGCCCGAGGAGAGAAGACAGTCCTGGGACCACAGGGACGCAGGGGACACTGCAGGATAAGATGCGGCCCGGGGCTTAGTACCAGCGAGTCTAGGAGCACCTTTGACCCAGAAGGGGAGGTCAGTGATGTGTCTCACGTTCCACACATGCCTTTTTGATCATATATTATCTGATTGTTACTTTAGGGCAAAATTTTTATTACTTGTAATATGTAGGCATTTATCTAAATATGCATACCTAAAACATCCTTTAGACTTTCACACTCTAATTTCTCTTACACTATTTTTTATTCTGTAATCTGGACTCTTGAGAGTGAATATACGGAAAAATTGGAATGGAAAGATAAGAAAATTGATCTTCGTTATTGTAATTAGATCTTTATATATTGACAGTCACTATGCTGTTTTCTATTCAAAAACAAAATATAAGGTAACAAGTAGATTCTTTATATATAATGATGTTCAGTAGCTCAATAATCATCTGACTTCAGAAGACCAAGGTAGAACTATTAAAACAATTAATTGTGCTTTCGGAATCTTTTATTTATCAACCTCAGACACTTAATAATTGAAGTGTGAAGGAGAAAGGCAAAGAACTAGATGTCAAATAATTAATAAGAAAGCCATTATATCTTTGTTGCAAAAATATTCACATGAATTGCATTTTTATTTTAAATTCTTACATCGTCAAGTGATGATGAAGACAAACTTCATAATATTTATATAACCCCAGGGTTACATAAGACATGAAAACCAGAACCAGAAGGGGGAAAAAAGTAAACAAAGTTTCACAATCAATTATGAGAAAATATTTGCAACACGTAAGACGTACAGGATTAATATACAGTTAGTATTCTCACAGAAGGTCGCTATTCCTAATTTACAGAAACCTTCCTCTGTCTTAAAAAGACAAACATGAATACGCATTTTAAGCTGCAGGTTACCAGTGAGTATATGCAAAGATGTTTAACCTCACGAGTTGTCAGGACATCAAAACTGTACGCTGCCGAGTTTTATCCATTGGCAGAAACCTGAAAGGTGGAGAATGACCCAGTGATGGAGCATGTGTTGGAACATTGGAAATCTCATATATTACTGGGGAGAACGAGTTGCTGAAACTCTGTTGGAAAGTAAGCTAGACATGCTTTCAAATTTTAAAATGCACATACCACTTGACTCAGCAATTCTACAAGTAAGCATGAGTCTCATGGAGCAGATGACATCCTAGTGTGTAAGGGCAGTAGTTGCTGGTTGTAACAGCCAAGAACTGGAAACCATGTGAATGTCAGGAGGGGACTGGTCATGCGGCGGACGAATATGCAGCTGTTAAGAAGGAACTGATGTGCATGTGTGAATATGACCGTGATAGGTGGTCACATGCAAAAAGCAAACTGCAGGGTAATGTGCCTGCTAGGACTGTTTCTTCCCTAAAAGGGGGTGGAACATCCGGCATGTATACAAGCATGCAGATAATCTACAGCAAACTGTCAGCGTTGGCCACCTCAGGGGTAGGTTTCGATGGTGAGTGGGTGCTGTGCGTTTTTTTCTTTATATAACTCAGTACTGCAATGGCTTTGTTTTTCATGACAAACACATATTACTTCTGTAATTTAAGAGCTTGTAAAAAGATGTTTAAATGGTATGCTGAGAATGTCCCCAGTTTTATGTTTTAATGTATGTACTTGTTTAGAAAAATTGATGGACCTAAAAGTGCAAGCTTTTCTGTATTTTCTACAGTGTGTCGCTTTTAATGATCAAAAGAGAAAGCAGAAAATGCTATTGTAAAACTGTTCTGAAGATCTCAGTAATCAGGAATTCTCAGTAATCAGTAATTCAGGAAATAGACCCCACTCCTCTGGTTGTGTCTAGATGGCCAGCCTGATGTGGTGGGAAAAACATCTGTAATTTTAATGAGAGAAACTGAATTTTGAGCCAGCTCTGGTGCTGCCTCACTGCGTGATATTGGGAAACTTAGCCCACATCTGTCAGCTTTAGGTTTTACATGTATGAAATGGGTATAGAAACCTATCTGGTCATGGATCTCATAAGAATTGGCTTATTAAATTATATAACATCTCTGTTGCAGAGCTTTTCAAATAGTGCTTGCCAATTAAGTCATCTACTTTCCCCTTGAGATTCTGAGTATTGAAAGAAGTGCGCAAGTTCACTTGTCAGGTGCGGGGAGAGGGTTGTGGACGGAACACATGTGAGCCCTGCCTTCACGGGGCCTGGCGCCCGAGAGAGCAGACAGTGACCAGTAGTCACGAGGGGAGCTGAGAGCAGCAGTGGGGGTACCTGCGTGAAGGGAGGGACTCTTACGACAAAGTGGGACAGACAGTGGGCAGGAGTGTTGGAAAGCCCACCTGGGAGTGAAGCTTCCTGACGGCCTGGGCCTGCACAGTGAAGGACTTGCTGCGGGAAGAGACTCTGGCCATTGGTTCTCTGGGTGGAGGGACCGGGAAGAGGAGGGAGACTCCAGAGGAGCCCGCTTTTGAAGTAAGCACATCAGGAAAGCAGTGAAGTGACGGGTGACGTGGTAGGATTTACATCACTCACTTGCTTTGTGCCTCGTAAAAAGCTTAACTTTCCTGCGCCTGTGTCTCCTTAAAAATGCTGAACTGATAACTCCTGCCTTGTGGAACTACAGTAAGAGGAAACTGAGGCTCCTGTCAAGTGTCTGCTACATACAACACACTCAGTAAGATCCTTCGTTTCACCCCCAGCCCCCGGATCCAGAACCAAGTCATACTGTCCAGCTGTACTGGGGAGGGGGGGACCGGAGGGGACCCACACATCTGGATCATACTGTTTTCTTCTGTTTGATTCTTAAGTAGGTTGCTTGAACCATGTGTATCCATGTGCTTTTCTTTCTTTCAAACGTTTACAGGGACATCTCCTTTGTTAGCTCAGGGTGACAGTGAGGGAAGTGCTAACTGAACTCGCAGGGGGGTAGGTTGCAGTGAGAAGGGGCAGACACTTCCGGGTGTGTGTGTGTGACCACCTCTTACTCTCCTGAGACAGCTTGAGTCAAGGTTTCCTAAGGATGCAGTTTCTTCCCATTACTTTCCACAACCATTATCCAGTGACTTTTGCGATGCATTTCATAATTACAAAGGACTTCAGCCAATCCCTCGCTTGCTTGCTGTGATCTAAGCCCTAATCTTCTTGACCATCTCTCCGAGGATGTCCCAAGCCACCGTAGCACATGCATTTCAGTGCCCACCACCACGCGCTCCCTGGCCGTGGCACTGCGTTCCCACCCCTTGTACACTTGCCCTTAGCTGTTGGGGTCATGGTCAGGACAGCTCACCAGTTGAGCTCATTTGCTCTACAGGGACCTGCATCCTTGAAGCAAGAGTTTTTTGGTAGGTTTCCTTGCTGACAATCCATTGACTGAGACGTTAGGATGGTATCCCAGGCATGGAGGGAAAAACCAAAGCAAACATACACTCAGACACACACTCACACTCACACATATTATGATGGATTGGTAAGCAAATCCTTGACTATTTCAAGGACAAATAAGGTTATAATAAACCAGAATAAATCAGAGTACCAATAAATAGGTTAAGCATGTAAACTGTTCCTCCTTTTAGAAGAGAAAAGACACAGCCTTAAAGCTAAACTCCACAGAATAAAATGAAAACTCCCCCAACAGTGGTTATGGTGAGACTTCCGATGATTATTTTGTTTCTTCATAAAGAAAGTGAACAAAGCTATTCTAGAGCTCGAATTATTTCCCTCCTCATATACAGGATATTTTTGCCCATTCTCAGTGACTTGTGCAGGATGTCAGGATAGTGTTTGAATAAAATCTGTCGGCCTAAAAAAAGATCTCCATTTCTGGATACAGATGCTCCAAGGGGCTGATGAGCACCAAGGTTATAAACTATTATTAACAGAACCTACGGAGAACAAGGAGATTGCGATTTTTATGTCTCCCTGAATCCTTTTTCTTGTATTTTTTCCTGCAAAATGAGAGGGCTTTCTGAAGCTGTACAGATGTCCTGGGGCCTCCTTGATCCTTGTTCCCAGGGTGGAATTCAGATTACCCCACTTGTCCTTGGGAACTCTTCTTAATCTTGGGTGATCTAGAAAGACTTTCCTGTTTGTTCTTTGTCTTAGCTGACCTGTTGGGGAAAGGCCGGGCAATGCACTTACCCCGTCATGGGTGCGGGGTCAGGGGTCTAAGCAGGAAGCCTGGTCAGGGTGCTTATCAGCTCGACTTCAAAACAGAAAGACCAGGCTTTCCTTGGCTGCTTTCTCATCTGAAGTAGTATGGAAGGAAGGAAGGAAGAATGGAAGGAAGGAAGTTAGGGAGGGGAAGGGAGGGGAGGGGCAAAGTTGGTCATTTCAGAACACGCTTTCTGTAAGACTTGACGCTGGGGCCTGAAGTGCATCTGGCTGGTCACTGCTGGCCCCAGGTGACTTGGGCCCCACGTTGCCCTGATGCTAAGCTGGGTGCCCGCAGGTGTCTGGTGTGTTTTCTTGCCCTTCTGTGCAACTAACTCATCCCTTCCCCCAGGTCTCAAGCACCATACTAAACACTTTTGAATGTCTTTGGGGTTATTTCAATGTTTTTTCTTCTTCCAGCGTCTTCTAAGAGCCAACCTCTCTGACCAGTGACTGAATATTAGATCCTCTTGTAAGATCTATTATTAATTTGTTTTAGGGGTCTTCCTCATTCTCCCCTAAAGCAGTCACTTTGAGAATCGTAAGTCCTAACTATTAAAATCTATTGCAAAACTGAATTTACATTAGAATTATTTCCACGAAAAAAAAAATCATTTTAAAAATTTACAACCCAAAGATATGTAACTAGTAAATTGATGTTTTCCTAAGAATTCTGATTCTTCTTATGCTGATTTATCTAGAGATCAAAAATATAGATGTCATTGCAAGAATGACAAGTGTAAAATCGCTCCTCTCTGCAGCTGACTTTTAGGGTTTGTGGTAATGGGGCTTTCAGCACACTGGCTTCCTTACAGCTGTTACTTTGTGTACAGAGCATTCATTTTCCATCCGCAGATTGAGTTATTTGCAGCCCTGTTGAAATTTCACAGTACTTTTGAAGGGAGCTAGACCATGAAAATACAGGTTGTTTGTCCTCCATAAAGGGATAGGCGGGGATATGCTGAAGAGCGCTATTGCACATAGAAGTTGCATTTTGCTATTTAAATGACCCAGTGCAAGATACTGAGAGACAATTTAGTCTTGAATTCAGCTCCTGAGTTGATCAGCACCTCAGACTGTTCAGTGAAATTGAACCATGACTGCAAAGCTAAAACTGAGTCTTGGGAGAATGAGAACGTGCGCCATAAAGTAACTAGAATGCGGTCCTTGGTGTGAGAGTCGGAAGTCTCTCGCCTGCAGTCCCTTCTCTTGCTGGGCACAGTGTGTCATGCAGGGACCAGTGTCCTAATCAGGGCCCTGTGGGTGGCCTGGGGTTAGAGGGGCACAGCCACTAATGCAGCAACTTTAAGGAGCACTTCACAGCATAAAGTGACACTGGTTCTCCTGAGCAGTTTCTCCCTTTCTTTCAAACCTTTGCAAGACTGTGCTGGGTGTTATCTGCAGCCCATCTGGGAGGATGTGGACTGCAAACAGAAAGAAGATAGGCTGTTGTAATGGAATAGAAATTTTCCCACTTAGCATATTACCTGAAGTTAGAAAGCGCGTAATAACTGGGGCCTGGAGAGGCGTGTGACGCCTAGGCTTTGGGTCATGGGGCTGCTTGATGTTTATGTCCCACCAAAAGCGCCTGTTCGAAGTGTGAGCTTACCAGCCTTTGTGCTCTTTTCGTGGGAAATAAAATCTGTTGTTTTTCTGTTTAAAAAGTATGTTAATCTACATTGATTTCTAAATTTGTTATGGATTCCTTAGCTGAGAAATACAGTTCATCACTGACTGTTCTATTACCTGACAGCCATTGATAAAGCATCCATGCACAAAGTGCCAGAAAAGGTTAATATTTATTGATTTTTATGGTGCTACAACCCATGTAGTTTTGCCATCAAAGATGTATGGCCACCAGCACTGGAATCTGTAAAATTGCAGAATGCACACAGATTTTATTATAACCTAGGCCAGTATTCCAGATTTTAAAAAATGACAGATATTTAACAAAAAAGCTTGAATGTGTAACTGCTTTGAACCTGTGACTTGAATTTAATATTTTAATGTGAAACACAAGAGCACTTAAAAACTGAAAATTAATCCTTGCTGTGCAAACAGCAGTCACATTTAGCCCTTTCTTCCTCTTAACTGTATGCTATTGATCGGAGAAGATGGCCGAGCAAGTGATAGCTGAAATTATGAGCAATAAAGGGCTTGCTTCTTTAACAGAAAAAAGTGTGTAATTAGCAGAGAAGCGGGGAAAGCCTGTGTTTAGTTTTCAAGGAGTTTCAAAGAAACAGTTTGTCGCACCAGTGTTCAACTGTGGCCAAGGAGCAGACACAACTCGTGGGCAGAGATGAGGCGGGCGCAGCGTTTGCGGCGTGTCTGCGTCCGTCCTCCCTGACGGCCGTGCGGCCAGTCCTCGGTTCACCTGGACCCCGGCCTCTCTCCAGGCATTTGCTTACTTGAATCTACTTACAACTTGCATTCCTTCGGTGGCTATTTACAGCTTCCAGGACATAGCAGGCGAAAGAAGACAATTTATGAATTTCTTTTTGAACCCAGAGTACACTGAAAGTCATTCCCTGGCCTTTAAGATCTTAGACTTGAAGTGTGAATCGAAACTGAAACTCTCAACCTGTATTTGAGATTTTTTGTTTTTAAGTAGGAGCTGGGATTTATTTCTACAAAAGATTTAATGGAAATTCTAATACTAAAAAAATAGATCTGCTTTGACCAACTGAGTAGGTTGCAGTGTATCTACAAATAACTCTCCCACCAGTTTTGTTTTTTTTAACTTTTTCATCTCAAAAACAGCCTGGCCATTTTATTGTGCTTAGAGAAAAGAAAGAGTTGTGTTTCTTGAAAGGGAAGCGTATGTTGCCTAGAAAACCACTCTTATAGCTTGAATATCAGTTGAATATATGGCAACTTAAATTCTAAAATTAAAAAAAAATAAGAAAAGACTGAGAGAAAATTCCTGAATTGTGTTCTGAAAGCTGTTGATAGTATGAAATATTTTCCATAAAGACTTCCTTTTTCCCCCATTTTATTAGTGTTTATAATATTAAAATTTTTTCTTCATAAATCCCAGTGTCAAATAAATCTAATTCTTTATATAGTTTTAATTCTTGGTTTTTGATGATTCTGCCATTAACCTAATTTTCTTCTTTCTCTTTTCCCCCCCTTTTTAGCAGGCAAGGTCTCATGCTAATAACACAGTAATGAAAAGAGCCTGTCTTAGAGAGCGCTGCTCTGTTCCCCTCGGTACAGCCGGTGTTTGTGGTCTCCCCACCTCAGAGCTGCCTCTCTGGCTCCTTGCTGCCCCCTCGAACCTGCGGGTGACAGCACATGACAGGCTCCTCTCAGATCCCATTTCTTGTCTAAAATTAAACAAAGCTGCCAATGGCCATTCGCTGATGTCCATGACACCCTCACCTCCAGATTAGTTGTTACCCGAGGTATATAGGCTGATGTGTGAAGATGGTTTATGAGATTATTAATTAATTTATCATATATTTAAGCTGTGTTACCATGGAGTACAAAACGGAAAGGCAGTGAAACACCTATGCAGGAAACATTTTATGTAACAAACGGAACGGGAAAGGGAAAAAAAGAACCCATTTCAAACCATTTATTCCAAATTAGAGAATCGTTTTAAGTTTTGTGAGTAACAGTGTGACAAGTATGAATTTTCAAATTTCACAAAGCCAAATTTACTATTAGAATCAGGGAGATTGTGCAATTCTAGTAACTGTGGAATTTATTCTCTGCCCCATCTCCTGGAAAAAATAAACAAATCCTTTGAATCACTCTTTTTACAAGCATGCTTGGTTTGATTTTTAGTAACGAAATTTACCCTTTTAAAAGATGTACTTTATTTTGTGAATTGTCCCCAAATGTGAACCATCAGAGAGAAAGTATTTTAGAACAATTTGTATGCTTGTTTTCTTTTGCTTTTTTGGATTGAAACTGAAAATGATTTTAGTGATTTGGTTTGCATTAGAGATGCATTAAAAATTAAATGCAAGAAACCGTTTAAGCATACTTGTTGCAGATAAAGAACAGATTATTTTTTTAAAAAGTAAAAATAGCAGTAACAAAATATTCTGGGAAGAATGATTAAAATAATGTGAGTTTTTAAGTTTCATCTTTGAACAACTAATCTATGTTGCTGTTTTTGAGAGACTTTTTAAGTACATTTTAATTAATTCAGTTCAGGTAAGTTTAATCACATGCAGTGATAGGCTTTCCGGTTAGTACTGTTTTAGCTCTAAAATAAGATTTTTTCCCCATTGAAAACACGTTTTTGTTGTAGTCCTTGAAGGGACTCCAAGCGGTTTACCTGGTCAGTCTGACTTGGTCACTGCTGGTCACCTGGCAGATTTCCTCCTGGGCCACCCTCTGTCCCGACCTAGACTGTGCCGAGGCCACTCCAAGAAATTACCTCAGGTTTTTCTCCTTCGTTTGTGTAATCTTGGAGGAGGGGGAAAGCCTTCCCGGCAAGACTCTTCTATGTAGTTCGCTTTTTTTCCCCTAGTGAATTGTATTACCTAATTTTAGCTGAAATTATTGCTGGTTTCATGTGACCTGGGAGAATTAAAAATACTGTTACGGAAGAAGGCCCAGGCTCGTGATATTTCCTCGCCACTTCAGCTAAGCTGGTTCTTCGTTGCCACTTGTTTGGGGATTTCAGACTCGTTCTTGGTCGTGCCGGGCTTGGCAAACTACATAAAGTGCTTCAGTGGGGGTGTGATGTGAAATGGCATCATTTAAATTAAAAAATAAATCTTAGAGATGTTGGCGACAGGGAAGTCATGGGCGCTTCCAACGGGTTGCAGCCGCAGATGCACACGCAGGCCACGCGCGGTGCAGCGGCCGCCCTCCCCGGGGGGCGGCCGTGCCAGGCCCAGAGTCAGTGCCCAGCCCTCTGCTGAGAGGGAGCCCTATGCAGACGCACAGGTGGGCAGGACCCAGGTCTGGAGCCGAGCATCTTTGTTCCCTGAGAATGAAGCCGGGGCTCTCCGGCTCTGAGCCCCTTTCAAGACAACTGGGGGCTCTTCTGTGCCTTTTGTTTCTCTTTCCCTCCTTCGTGCCTTCTCTCCTCTTCGTCTTAGGACCCTTCGTCAGCCCCTCCCTCTCCTTTTTATTGTCTGCTTCACACCAGAACACAAGACGTGCTGTGGGGAGAGAGGGAGGCTCGGGGTGCAGCAGCCGCATCGGAGCCCGGGACTCGGCGGGAGCGCGCGTGCCCGGCACCTCGGGGAAGAAGGCCCGTCTCGTCGCAGGAAGGACGCGTTCCTTGCTGCCGGCTTCTCCTTTTTGCTTATGTTGTTTTAACTGTTTAGGGGAGCAGATTCTTCTCCTAATCCTTTGTTCCTGATCTTTAATGGGAGCTGGCGCTCAGCGGTCGCGTTTTTCACTTCGCATGCCGGGGGAGCACCCTGTCTCACCGCCATTTATTATAACCTGCTGCTTGTTCGTGCAGGGTGTCCACTGACGTCCACCCGCACTTAGTCTTCATTACTCAGACTGCTCTGTTTATTTATAAAACAGCGTGTCCCAGATTGCTAGTTTTAGCTGACTTTTTGCCTGGCCTCTCCTTTCTTACACAAAGCTTTGTATCCATAGACATCACTTTGGGAGTTTGAATTTTATCAGAATGATTACATATCATATGTATTATTATGTATTACATATCAGAACGATAGTCTAGTTCTGAATTCCCGTATAGTACCTCTGGAAGTCCCAACCATGCCAAATTAATTTATTTAACACGTCATTCTGAAATACTTTATTTGTATTTTTGAAAATTATACTTCTTAAAAAAATAACTCTCATCACATCCATATATTATCAATCCTAAGGCAAGAGCAAATTCACCTTTTAGGAAAGAGGGAAGACAAAATTGTTCTTGAGAGTATGTTCGGGGTGGGGGTTAAAATAAACCTATCAATATCTTTAAATCTCTGCATCTCAAGCTTGTGTAAGCAGGCCGTGCAGAAATGCAGAGAACTTAAATTAGAAAGCAGAGGAAACAACAGTTAGCCTTAAAATAAGATTTCAAATCAGAGTTAATGTATTCCGAAAATAACATCAGAAACAAAGAAGAAACACTACAACTTTTAACTCTTAAGGGGTTTTATGTAAAGGTTTCATTTCACCATGCAAATTAGGAAGCATGCCAGCCTGTGAAAAGAAAGGGCAGTCAAAAGATTGGAAAGCAACTATAGCAGAATCAAAGAAGTCTGCAGCTAGCCATTGTGTTGATTTATAGAACAGATGAAACAGGAGCAGAAGAAAACTAGAAATAGAATTATGGGGCTCATAACAGAGCAAAAAGTCTCGAAATAGTACATAAGAAGCCACTTGTGATATTTTCAGCAGATACGTTTCTCTCAGGCAAACACACATTAGGAATCAAGTGTTTATAACGAATCACTGGAACCTTGTAAAACGCAAGGGCAAACTGACAGGAGTGAGAAGCCCGTTTAGGCCAGGGGCTAGTGGATGTGGGCTCCAGTCCTGCTGCCTGTGGTCACTATCTGTGTAGCCACCTAGCCCCTCTTTGCCTTCACGCCCTTCAAACGTGAACTAAAGGATGAAACTGTAATGGATGAACTTGCCGGGTCGTCCCAGCATGACATACTAAGATTCTTTGAAATTACAAATAATACTAGATTACAACTCTCATCTCCTGGTAATTTCTTTCATAATTTAAAATTTGTTGAGATTGTAAGGAAAGCAAACTCTCAGAATACTGGTACTTTTCTGAAAGTTTGCGTACCATTCTCAGGGATCTGAGACCATTGGAGGGGCTTATGGATTCCCTGGTTAGGAAGCCTAGATACAGACAAGAACAAACTCTACCTCCTCAAATGTTCTTTTTTACAACGGATTGTGAAATCTCTGAAGAAACAGTGATGTTCCCTACTGCTGATTAGACGGTACAACCCTGCTGAAATCCCACAGCATCCTGGGCCTTTGTTGGCATCTCTCTGAAATACGAGGTTAACACAAAGGCCGTGCAGCCAAGAGCACAGCCCCGATGGGGGAGGGGTGCTAAATCTGTTTGATGTGACTGGTCTCCTCTAGAAGTCAATTCAGAGAATAAAAATCAACGGAAAACTGATCAGTTTTTTTTTTTTTTAAACCACCCACTAGTTATGGTTAAGCTGGTGACTCTAAATGATTATCCCAGCTAAAATTGGCTTCCCAGGAGCAGAACACTTTTTGAGGCCAGTCGGAAGTGGATGGTGGGAGCGCTGCTTGGCCACAAGGCATTCTGTAGAAGTCACCTGAGTGCCAGCCCACACAGCAGTGTGCCGCCCAGGGGAGGGTGCCGGGGAGCTCGCTGCAGAATCCCGTCAGACCTCAGAAGCATTAAGGGGTCATCATCTTGTGCCTGCACAGCGCCTGTCTTCCAGACCCTCCCACTTCTTGGCTAAAGGCACCTGTGTGTGGTGGCCAGAAAGTGTCTGCTGTGACTTCCTCGATTCCCACCCATCAGCCTTAACGTTTACATGCTTTAGAAGGCTAAGCAGTTTGGCAGTTAATGAGATGGGAAGAAGCAGTGTGGCCTCAGGCACTTAGTAGCCCTCAGTGAATAGTGGACCTTGTTTTCATTGCTTCTGCTGCTCAGAATGGAACAGGCCTCATTCTAAAGTCTCACTCATCCAGGTGTGAAAACCTGGGCCGGAGGGAGGCAGCAGGTAGAAGAAAGCATTGTCCATTCTGCATGTCTCTTGACCACAGACAGCGGAAGTTTCCTGAGTCCTCATACTTGATAAAGTTGTTCTTGCATCACAGGTACCTGCAGACTGTGTTTGCTGTAGTTTTCCTCAGCACCGTTCTGGTAACATTGCCACTGCCTTCCCTGAGAAGTTCTGTAGGACAGTCTGGGGCCTCTCTCTTGTGCTGTGCAGTAAGTAGCCTTGGAGTAAGTTCTCTCTGCACCCAGGGAGGGCTCCCATTTTCTTACTAATGGGAATACTCTGAACACACAGCACATCATTTCTGCTCTCTCACCTGCCTCTCTAGGGCTTTCATACTTTTAACAGGATATGGTTTTTAATGAGGCTTCTAGAAGCTTTAGAAACTTCTTTAATGATTTTGTTTTGACCTTTGGCTACTGCCTTTACTGGAACTGAACTGATTGTCTATACTGAACATTCTCTCCCACCATTCAGTTTTTAATATTTTCACATGCAGCTCTTGTTTTCTCTCCTTGATTCTGAGCTGGGCACATACTGGGCATTATAATGGGTAATAACCATCTTAACTCCCTCACGTACAGCGGGGAGTGCAAGAGCCGAGTAACTTCCCTATTTCAAGACCCTAACAACTGTGCTCCCAGAAGTCTCCAAACTTCGAGATTCACCCAGCCTTACTTTCCTCTGTGTGATGTGGGTACTTTAAATAGACTCAAGCAGAACACACTCACCGCTGCAGTTACTTATAAACAATGGGAATCCCCACAAGGCAGGAGAGGTGAGGGGCGGGAGGGACAAGGGCGTGCCCTTGGTCTGGGGCCAAGGTCCCTTCCTTTCTTTCCTCTCACTTCTTGGTTTCTTTACTCATCAGGTTTTAGTCAGCACTGTCACCCTGTGGGATTGCCCAAGCAGTGTTGCACAGGGAACTTGTAGAAAACTGGCGAACTGGAGAGCACGTAGCATTGTGTCTCACGCGGTGTGAGTTCTCAGTAAGTGAGCTGTTTTCGGCTCTGCCTTTTTGTCGCTTTATCTTCTCACTGATTGCCTGCCTTCGTATCAATGTTTTGATATTTCTTCTTTGATCATCGTCATAATTTCCCTGTAATTACCTAACTACCAGAAAAACCTTGAAACATGGTATTTTATTTGAATATGTAGTTTTTAAAAATTTACTCTATTATTGAGCTTCATATTTGCAGATTTATTTTACCTACAATATTAACTATCTTTAGTTTATATGTAAGTTTTAATCTCGTCATTAACTTTGATTCATTTTCATAGTCTGTTTTCTTTACGGTTATTAATTTTCAGAAATAAGCTCACTTCCTAAATGAAAATAATTGCTAAGAGTATCAGTTTTTGAATTTTTAATAGAAAGACCAAGGATAGTTGGAGAACAGAGCAGTTGTACAGAATGGGGTCTGGGGGGACAAACAGCAGTTCTAGGAAGGACCTCACCATATTTAACACTGCACATGAAAGCATACCAAGGTAGAAATTAAAAAATACACTAAATGGTGACCCCGTGTGCGGCTCTCGGAGTCATTGCTGGAGTTACTACGAGGGCCTCATCAGGAGCTTTCCCAGGTTCCGCCACTCGGAGTCATAAGAGCCCCCTACTGGCCTTGACGGCAACATGTCAGTGATTGACAGCCGGAATGGGAGGGGCCAGCGGGGAAAAGATATTTTGATAGTTTAAAGAGCGGTGACTGATGACTCACTGTAAACGAAAGGACCCCGTGACTTAGCGGCTTTCTCCACGTCTGTGACATGCTCTGTGGGCTCCTGGCGGCCAGCGTGCGTCTCGCACTCAGTGTGCCGGGCCCCTCTGCCCTCGCCCTAGTCGCGCTCCTCCCTGACCATGCAGCCCGGGTGCTGCGCTGCCACTGTGCACGGCGGGGAGAGGGGACCGGGAGCCTGGGGCCTGGCCGAGGTCACACACCACTCACATACCAAATATTTACCAGTGCTTTCTGGGTAGCAGCCTCTGCTGTAGGCTCTGGAGACAGAGCTGGCTCCCAGGAGGCAGATGGTTAATAAGCAGACAAATAGTAAATATATCCTGTGATGCCACGTGGGGTGGTCAGAAGGAGAAACAGAACAGAACTGGGTTAGGGTGGGAGGAAGCTGGGACCGGGGGGCACTATTTTGCCTACAAAGTTCAGGAAAGTTCCAAGAAAATGGCTTTTTGCAAACAGTTTTGTTGACATACAGCATGCTGCACATAATTAAAAGGGAGAGTGTGGTCAGTTTTGACCTAAACCCTTGAAACCATCACCACGACAAATATAACGAACATGTCTGTTCCCCGTGGTTGTCAGGAGATGACCTGTGAGCACAGATCTGGCTGATGTGGACGCAGAGCCGTAGGGCCGTGTCTGCAGAGTGGCCTGGGGACCCTCAGGGGGGCAGGTGGGCCCGGGAGAGCTTCTGCTCACTCTGACGGGGGACTTTGAAGGCCGTGAGCAAGAGAGGAGCCTGCGTTAATGTATTTTTTGAAAACATGACTCTGGATCGTGTGTGGAGAAATGATGGTCTTGACTCGGGTGGTGACCGTGGGACGGCTAGTAGGGGTGGCCGGAATGGGGTGAAGCCCGCTCTCTCCCCGAGTTGGGGGTGACCCCCAGTCTGACTCCTGAGCCCGTGTTCTGTCTGCTCAGAGAGTAAATCTTGAAAGTTCTCATCACAAGAAAAAATGCTTTTGTAACTAGGCATAGTAATGGTTGTGACTGTGGCGGGTTTTTTACAATATATACAAATATCAGATCTTTATGTTTTATACCTGGCACTAATACAACGTTGCAGGTTGATTATTCCTCAAGGAAAAACCAAACTGCAGGGCTGACGGGTGGCACGGCCTGATAGGACTTGAGTGGAGACGGGGAAATCCGAGTGGAAACGATTAGACGCTTTGGTGACGCCTGTTTGACGTTCCTTCTCCCGGTGTCCTCCGTGGCCTTGTTCCTCATCAGACCTTTTACTTAGAGAAAATTCTCTGAGACCAAGACTTTGAAATGTTTATATATAACCTGCTTTTTTTTTTAAGCCTAATTTTTCTTCTTTCCTGAGTAACCTCACGCAGATTGTCAGCGCCCCGCGTTTAATGACAGAGGGTGGTGTTTGTATTTCGGACCTAGTCTCCCAAGTAGACTTTCAGTTTCAGAAGAACTGTTCAGGGGTGCAACACCTTACTTGGACGTAGACGCTGGGTCCAGGGTTTTAGTAAACCTACTACCAGGTGGAATTCAAAACAGAAAGTAAGTCAAATGGTATGTTTTTATTTAAAGCCTATCCCTTTTTTAAGGCCTTTTTTTTTTTTTAAGAGAATAAAGAGTGGAAATAGATTCATGTCTGTGTTAGATTTCAGTTATGCTATCATCATCATCATCATCAGGATCATTGTCATTTCAGTAACTCCAGAACCAGCACAATCAAACGGACTTCATTTCTTCTGGGAACCAGTGCTTTGGATTCGGGCTCCGAGCTCCTGACTCCCCTTTTGGTGCTCTTAGATCAGTCTGTCTCTTTGTTGGCCAATTCTGCCTTTTTAATGCATACGCGTCCATCATTGCATTTGAAAAGAATTCTAAGCTGATGCCTTCTAACGTCCTTTTGTAGTCTTGAAGCGCCTTTGAAACATTTTCTCTGCCCACTTGGTGCAAACTTGCCAATTGTGGCCTCTCTAAATGGTCCGCACTTGGAAATCCCTTTGTGTTCCTTCCAGCAAGATCTCCCCAGCAGAACTGTGCTTTAATTAGCTTGATTTCAACAATGTTTGCAGTTTCTGGATTTAAAGATGTATCTACTGATAAATCGCCTGCCATTTCACATAGGTGAAGCTTAAAATAAGATGAAAATGTTAGGATTCAGGGTTTCTCCATGAGTGAGAAGTGATCAAAATCACAGACATGATGACATTTAAGACAGCTTCACGACCTCAAATTGCCATTGTATCCATTAGAACATTCTGGAAATGAGTTGACATTCTGTTGGGAGTTTGCGTCCAACAGTCTGGCTTCTTTATGCAGAGTTCAGGGCCTGAGTTCAGTGTGCATTTGTATAACATGTTTAACCAATTACTGATATCACAAGTGCTTGCACTCCATATCCTAATGGTTTTATTATTCTCTGGTTTTGTAGAATTGAATATCTGTGGTTTTCTCTGAAGTTTGAAATCCCCAAGTAAGCACTGTCTTCAATTAGTAGTAGTGCCTCTTTATTACAGGATTATGGTGAAATTAAATGAGATAATAAGTGCCAAGCACTGGGTGGAGTGTCTGACAGGCAAAAGGAACTTGGCAAGTGTTTCTTTCCTCCCTTATAGCCTCCTTGTTTTACAACCTCTTGCTACAGGCTTGTGTCTTTTAAATGCTTTATGTTTGTTAACTTTGGTGAACTTGACATTCATTGGATTGCTTTATTTGTCACAGCTCCATGTTACAGACTGTTACTACCTCCATTTTACAGATGAGGAATTTGAGGCATGAAAACTTTAGGCCCCTCGTCAGATGGCGCAGTTAGTGGCGGAGCACGTGGGGAGCCCAGCAGCCAGCTGTGGAGTTTGTGCTCTGAACCCTTGTGCTCTGGGAGAAGTGCTTCCTGCTGCAACGGAAGTTTGCAGAGTGCGCAGAAAATTCCAAGAGTAGGGTTTCTGTGGGTTTCAGTTGGGTTTTGAAAAATGTTTTTATATACAGCTTTTTAAACAACTCACATTATTATAAAGCAATGTTTATATTACTTATATTTAAATTTTCAGGTAGCTTTTATATATATACATACACACACACACTCTTAACCTTTTAGTTTTCCTTTTAAGTTATTTTTAGAGCAGTTTTAGGTTCATAGCAACATTGAGCATATACCCCCGCATTATGTTTCTCATACCCACAGCCTCCCCCACTACCAACACCCCCACATGAGGGACATGTTTGTTTGGTACAGTCGATGAGCCTGCGCTGACCTGCCGTCATCACCCGGAGTCCCTCGCACGTTAGGGTTCACGCTTGGCGTTGCACGTTCTGTGAGTTTGGACAAACGAGTAACGACATGTGTCCGCCTTTATGGGTGCTGATTGGTGATTGGTACAGAAGCCCTTTTTCCCTTTGCAACTTTGGAATTTCTTTTGTGTATGATAGAATCTGTGTAACCCATCCTGCTTTGTCAGGTGAGACAGTTTTGTAAATGCATCAGAAATGTTGGATTCAACAACCTGTCTTTTTTTTTAAAGTTCCTCTGAACTAGCATCCTTTAACTAAACTTGTAAACTTCTTTTCTGTTGATTTTCTGTCTTTTTGGTTTTTAGGTTTTAAATCTTTTGCTTGTTGGCTTTCATTTACATCACTTAACTTAGTTTGTATTTTGCAAACAAGTGCTGAAGTTTACTATTTTCATGCGTTTTGGTCCATAGCGTTCTTATTTTATATCCAATATTTGTCAAAGTATGGCATGCACACTGCTGATATCAGAGTCACGTGAGGAGGTTGTCTGCTAAAATCCAGGGTCTCTGTAGTGACTCAGAGCGGCCCCGTGCAGGGCTCCGAGATCCGCACTTTAGCATGTGTCCCTGTGGTTCCCGTAGCTTTAGAGAGAACCCCTTTGTTTTTGATCTATAAATACTGTGCGTGTAATACTCCAGTTTTTTTAAAAGAAAGTATGTTGTTTTAATCTCTTATACAGTATAAATCTCTCTTAAAAGTGCCTTCCATTTTGGAAATCTGAATGAAGGACATTAACATTTCTAAACGCTATCGTTTTTAGTTGTTTTCCGTAGCAAAGAAGAGCTGCTCTCTTAAGCTGTGGGAGTTATTCGAATCGTTTTCCCATGTGGGTGAGGCAGCATTTCTCCCTGGCTGGTTTCAAGATTCTTTGTCTTTAGATTTTAACATTTAATTGTGACGTGTCTTCACATGGATTTGGCCGGGGAAGGCGGTGGGGGGGGGGGTTCCCTTTCAGGTTTATTCCGCTTTTTGGTCTGTAGGCATCTGTCTTTCGCCAGAGTTGAGGAGCTTCCGGACATCATGCACTGAAGGGCTTTGAGCCCCACTGTCTGTGTCTCGTGCCGGAGCACCGGTGGGGTGCATGGGGGCTTCAGTCCCTCGGGCTCACCTCGTCGTTCGTGTCCAGCCTGTGTCCCCTCGGTCAGCTGGGGAAGTCTGCTGGTCTTCCCTGACTTTCACAGATTCCTGTCATCTGTCACCTACCCTGGATGAGGTTGAGTCCAGCCAGTGAGTTTTGAAAATTTTGTTTTTCAGTTCTGTAATTTCCATTTGCTTCTTTTTCATAACTTCTATTTCTTTGCTGAGATTTACTAGTTCTCCATTTTTCCCCGGGGGAATTTGTAGTTTATGGTGAAAGCATTTTTATGGTACCCACTGTAAAACCCTTGTGAGATTATTCAACATCTGATTCATCTCAGTGTTGGCATCAGGTAATTGTCTTTCCTCATTCACACCGTGCTTTTCCCGGTTCTTGGTATGACAAGTTTTTTTCTTTTAATTGTATCCAGGACGTTCATCTGTTATGTTAGGAGACTCCAGGTCATATTTAGATCGTTTGTTTTAGTTGGCAGTTACCTTGTTTACGTTTAGTGTGTGGACTTTAGCCTTCTTTTTGTAAGCTGTGGTTCCAGTGGTGACTGAGTTTTTGTGCTTTTGCAGTGGTGTTTCAGTCTGCTGGGTTCATCTGCTGCTGTTGGAGCTCCCACTTAACTCTACCAAGACTGCTTGAAGGGGCCGGGGGTCCCTAGCCAGTTGGCGGGGCGACACCCATGGGAAGGGGTGTGCCAGGGTCCCTACACATGCTTCTGTCCACCCTGGTGTCGCTGGGAAGGGAGGAGGGTCTTGGGCCCACAGGGCCAAGGAGGCTTCCGAACCAGGCTGCTGAATGTGACTGGGTCTCCTTTCCAGGTTGGAACTTTGGGGACAAAGCGTGTGCTACCTGTTTTTCAATCACACTTTTATTAAGGGTTTTGATGGAATGAATTTATTTTGGTGAGACACCATGTTTTTTTAGAGGTTCTTTTCTTTTAACTCTTGGTCTCTTTCACTTGCTTCTCTCTGACCAAATATGGTGATTACCATTTTCTGCGGGTCTTCTCTCCCCGTCTCCTCACTCCCTTCTCACTCTGGTGCCGTCACTTCTCTGATTTCTACTGTGGAAGCCAGCATATCCACAACCACCATTACCGTCTTCCTCCAGACGCAGGATGCACGTGAGGGCATTCACAGCAGCAGGGGCAGAAGATGCTTGTCCCTACTCCTTTCTCTCCCTTTGCCATGAATCTGCTCCTCCTCCTCCTCAGTTTCTTGCCCCCTTTAAGGCTGCCCTTGCCCAAGTCTTGCTGCTCGAGGCCTTCACTTCATCTTTCCGTCTCTCACTGCTTTGACCACCTCCTTTACCCAGTCACATCCCGTCTGCTGAAAGCTTCCCAAGTCTCGTCTACTGCCACTGCCTGAGCCTAGACCCTCATCTCCCTTTGCTTCGCGTATGATGTGGCTCTGTTGTTTGGTGCATTTACATTTATAATTGCTATATCTTCTTGGTAGTTGGACCCTTTATTTTCATGTCCCTCAAGATTCATCTGCTCTGAAGTCTACTTTATTTGATAATAGTATAGCCAGTACTGCTTTTTAAAATTAAGGTTTGTGTGGTTTATGTCTTATCCTTTAACTTTCAGCCTACATGTATCGTTACACTTGGAATGAGGCATATACTCTGCACTGTGTAACTGGGCCATATTCTTTATGTCCTCTTTGGCGGTCGCTGTCTTTTGGTTGTATGACACCACTTAGACTCAGTGTGTTTATTGGTATGTTAGGGCTCAAGTCTGCCGTTTTATTTTTAGTTTCTGTTTGTTCTCTTTGTTTTTCATTTCTCGGTGTTCTTTTTCCCCTGCCTTACTGTGATTTACTTGAAGATTTTTGAGAATCCACTTTTGACTTTTGAATGTTTCACTTTGAATAGCTGTTGAAGCGATTGCTCTAGGTGTTACACTGCATATACATGACTTCTCAGACTCTTGGTGTCACCTTTTATCAGTGTGAGTGAAGTGTGGATATTTTACCTCTCTTTACTATCCTGTATCGTCCCTCGGTTGTAATATAATTGTGTGTAATAACTGCACACACCAAGAACCACATTATACAGTGTTGTAATTTTTGCTTCAGTCATCAAATATAATTTAGAGAACTTAAGAGGAGACTGCATGACATAAACATGCTAAATGTCAACCTTTGAGCCACCAGGAGACAGATTTCCTGAAGCTTTTTTGATTGATTTCTGTCAGTGTCGACTGATGCTGCCAGGTCAGCACATAGTTTAATAAAAGCAAGACTGTTGGAGGCAATCAGGGCAAACGATGATAATGGAAGATCCTTTTGCACCTCTCCAGTTAATGTTTGCTGTATATCGCTAACATTATAAAAGTTTTAGTAATAATTGAAACAAATATGGTATATTAGTTTGCTAGAGTCGCGATGACAAAGTACTACAAACAGAGGGGCTCAGACAACAAACATTTATTGTCTCACAGTTGCAGATGCCCTGAGTTCGCAAAGTGTTGGCAATGCTCCCTTGGAAGTCGTGCCGGGGGGGAACTGGTTCACTACTCTGCTAGCCCGTTAGCCCCTTGGCTGTGGCAGCAAAACTCCAGTCTTCACACAGTGTCCTTCAATGTGCATGTCTATGTCCAGATTTTCCCTTATTGAATTAAGGGCCCACCCTACTCCATTATGACCTCCGCTTAACTAGTTATATCTGCAATGACTCTTCCCAAATAAGGTCACATCCTGAGATGCTGGGGGTTCGTATTCTTCAGCATGTGAACTTCTGGAGGATACAATTCAACCCGTAACATATGGCAATTGAATTAATTTATCATCATTCATGTAGGTGTTCAGATATATACATTCTAATAGCTATCATGAAAGGAATTGGTACATGCTAAAAAAACTGTGCACATGTAAGGGCGGGAGTTACGCGCCCTTGAATCCTGCGTGTCCATGAAGTGCTTGATTGGCCTTGGTTCTGTTGTATGCGACAGCCTGCTGCACAGTTGTGATTTGCTGCCTGTTAAAATCTCGTCATTTCATTCCTTAATCACATCTTGTAGTAAGCATCAAGGCTCAACTCTTTCGTTTTGAAAAATCTTAATACCTGTATAAATCTTAATAATAAAGAGTTAAAACAGGAGAGCTCTTCAAAAGAATGGCATTGTCACAGTTTAATTTGCTCTTCATTTAAAGATGTTTCTAATGACATCTCACTTTTTTCCCCAAGTATTAAATTACCTTAGGCAACTTTACCTGATTATGTTAATCGTGCTAAATATGTAACCGTCTTACTTTGAGGTGTTAGAATTTACGGAAGCTATATTTATGCCTCTCGATAGCATTCATTACGACTTACATAGTGAAAACTACCGATAATAATGTAGACTGTGTCTTCTATTCTGAAATTTTTATGTGCCGTACACAGAAGTTGGGGGCTAAGTGAGCATGAGGCGACGCTAACTCAGGGCCGTCCCAGTTTTTTCTGTAATGAAAGTTGTGCCCTCATGACGTTGTCCCTTTGCATGTAGGGTAAGTCGCTGGGACCCCAGGAACTCCCAAGGCGTATGCCGTCTGGTAGTACATCTGGGGGAACTTGGCGCTCTCCAAATGTCTGTCTCTGCTCAGCTTCTACTTTGCTCTGTCTTTGGGAGGACAAGAAAAAGAAACAGCTCGAAATGAAAATATTAGTAAAATCGTAGGTAATATCGATTGACTGATTTTTATGCCCAATGTGTGGAACTGCTAGCCAATTCTGGTACTGTGTCATTAATACACACTTAGGTCATGCAGGATTTTGTCTTAATATGCTCTGTCTTTATTTATGTAAAGCATAATTCTGAACCCATTTGAGTAATGTGCATTTAGCATAAGCAGAGTCGTAGGCTGGCATTATTAAAATGCATAGAGCTGACATCCTGAGCTTCTGCTGAAATATGCTTTTAATTGAAGCAGAATTATGGCCATATATTATCCACGTGAGCCTGGTTTTATCCCAGTTTGGCTTGCATAGAAGCTCTTTGCTCCATGAGAACTGTACAGTAACCCATATGTTGTGGCCTGGCATTTAAATATTCTGTAGTACATATATCTGAATTGCTTGATACAGTGTTAGCTAAGCATATGTTATCTTGTGGAAGATGCATCTCGTAGCCAAGTAGCTTTGAAAATAATTTGTCAGTTATAATCGTATTTACCAGTGATGGAAAGTCAATCATGAAAAACGCACATTGTTTAATAGAAGCTCTCCTTTGAGCTTTTGGAATAAGAAACAATCAGGAATGAAAGAAACATTCATTAATGGTACATTTTGTTTACTTTTATAATTTTATTAAATTACAATTCTCACTTTCCATAATAGCTCTATCTAGGGAAAAAATTGCTTAGAGATACTGCCATTTTTCTGTAGATTAAATTTCAGGTTTTCTAAGTGGGAGCCTAAAATTGTCAACATCAATGAGGATACTAATGAAACTTTGATTTTCTGATTCCGTCCTGCAAAGGGAGGTCTTTGGGGCATGGCAGTGTGATGGCATGGTATCTGCTCTCATAAGTGATGCTCAGACAGAAAATGGTGCTGTGCAGGCACTTGTGCAGGCATCTTAAGGTCAGTGGTGAGGTTTTCTTTTCTGCTGTAGGTTGTTATATTCGGGGTCCACAAACACAGATTAACTGGATGGTGGTGATGGAAAGCTTTCCACTCGTGCCAGCTTACAGGGAAAGATTCTCCCATTCCACTAACTTAGGAGCTTCCTCTTTTTATTCATGTGTTTTAATGAACAACTACACTTGAAACACTTCCCGTGTAAACGTGCAGTCTGGCTTTGGTCATTTCAGTTTATGCTGCTTTTACAAGGGTAGATGGTATAGAATTTTACATGTTTCAACCCAGCTTTTATGGGAGTGGAGCCTCCCTCGTTCTCATCCCAGACCGACCGACCCCAGATGTCAGGTAGTCACCTTGCGGTCAGGAATAACCACATTCGAAGCCGTGACTCCTGTGACTACTAACTGTTTCCTCCTCAGTAAACTTGTCCTCTGTCTGTCAATTAGGATCTTTTTCTTCGAAGGAATGAGTTTATAAATGTCCCAGCGCCCCTCTTCCAGGTTCGTCTTTTCCACGATGTTGTGTGCAGAGATGATGTTTGCTTGTTTAAGGCTCCTTTGTTCTGCACGGCAAGGATTCCTGCCTGCAAGCCTGGCCCTCCAGGTTGATTCCAGACCTGCGACCTGTAATTCGATAGAGCAGTGCCCTGTTTACAAAGTCCAGGTTTCCTGTGCCGGCAGTAGGGCCATCCGCACAGAGACCAAGCGCTTTTGGAACTAAATAAACAATGAGAAAAACATTCAGGGCTGCCAGTAACCCGTCACAGGTAATTTAACAGTCTTTGAGTACGAGGCATCAGTTGCGGTAGACGTCTGCCGGGTATGAAATTTGACATCCTGTCTCGCCGCGTTCCGCCGATAGCTCTCAGCGTAACCTCTCACTGAGGTTCACCGCAGCCCCTTCAGAGCCTTGTGCCCGCACACCGAGCCCGAGTGCTCCTGTCATGACAGACAGCCACACCTGCATTCTGTCACATCTGCGTGGCATGGAGGCTTCTGATAGGGAGCGTCAGAGTATTTAAAATTGGGGGATTAACTAAATTGAGAATTTTCCCCTGATCCATGAGGAAAACATCTCTGCTGACAGGCTCAAGCCCTTGAGCAGCTCCAGAAAGGCTTAAGTGCCAGCACACAGGCTGCTCTCCCTCGGAGGGGCAGGGCGGGCCGGACGGGCAGAAAACGGAAGAGGACGGCTGTGTCCTGTGGAGCGGGACTTTAACCATTTAGATAGATAGTTAGTGTTTTTGTTTGAAACCCTGTGTCAATGTGTTTTTAATTTAACTTGTTTGCTTTCTGATACATTTGATGGCTTTGCTGAGGGTCTGGATAATGCTTGCAGTAGCTGTTTATATGATTGTTTGTATGTTTCAAAGCCAACAGAAAACATCTGTGAGTTAAAGTGAAGTGACTTGAATCCATCTGGATCAGTCAGAAATCTTATTTGACTTACTTCCGCAATCAGATGGCAGTGCAGTGTGTAAAACCAAAAAGCAGAGGTGCACCTGCCTGCAGGTTCCCAACTGCCATCGCCCGGACCTTGGGCAGGTGCTGGGAACGCCCTCAGGGGAAGGTGATGGTGAGGCAGGTTACGGCGAGGCAGGTTACAGCCCTCGTGTATTTCTTTCTAACAGATCATGGCGAATTTTTGCAGCGTGTCTCACACACGTGTTCTAACGAGACATGGTTTGTTTTAAAGTCCTTCCCGAATTTAAAGAGATATGAGTAAAGAGTGGAAGTAAAACATGAATCTTTTAAGTGAGTAATTGAGTATAGATTTTAAATTATATAATTAAATTAATAATTGAGTGTAGGTCTTGAGTAGAAAACGTGGATGTCCCAGGATCTGGGGGCCGTGGGCGTGAGAGACGGCGGGAGTGGTGCCTGCCGAGTCCTGGCAGCACTGCAACCCGGGAGGGCCCCGCACCATCCAACACGGCCTCATTCTTTAAATCCGTGCTGGTCTCTTTGGAGTAAGTGACTTTTTTCTTTGGCATTTCCTAACTACTACTGAATTTGAGAATTTTTAAAAATGTTTATCGGACATTTGGATGTGATTTTTTGTGTGTGTGAATTCTTTCTTTCATTGTATTCTTTCCCCATTTTCTTATTGGAATTTTTATAATTTTTCATGTACATTTGCAAGACTTACATATTATAAATGTTAACGTCACTGCAGCTGCACTCTCAGACATGTATTCCAGGCTTCTCTCTTATTCACTGACTGCGCTTATGGCATCTTTTGTCTTACGACGTAGTTTTCATCTTTTATCGAGTCAAACTGAGGTCCTGACAAGGGAGGAGGACCAGTAATGCCTTCACGGACACGGCAGGAATGAATTGAACGACAGGTGGAGGAAACACATTCCGTGGAGAAGTATGAGCAAAGACTGGATGTGAGAAGAATAGCGAGCCTCACACAGGGGCCTGTGAGCGGAGGTGGAGACCTGGAGCCAGAGGCCTGGGACTCCAGAGGAAGTGGTTCAGACTGCATCTTAGAGGCGATAAGAAGCCATTAAACATTTTAAGGAGTGGAGGACTTGTGTGATTAGGTATGTGTTTCAGAAAGTCTTGGAAAGATAATACTGGCCGTGATTAAGAAAGGTTCTAAAATACAAAGATGAAGGCAGGCTCGCTTCAGTGAAGAAGTGATGCGCATTGCAAATGGTGGGGTGGGTTTGTGGACCTTTTTAGAGGCCAACCAGCGAGAGGCAGCGGAGTGAGTTTGGAGCATGAGGAGGAAGCGCTGAAGACAGTTTCCAGGTTGCATCTTCATGAGTGACTGGGTGACCAGGCTACTTCACAATGAGGGAGCAAACAGCGAGAACAGTCAAGAAGGAGGGGGGAGCGGGTAGGGGACGTGCCAATCACACTTTGAGAGAAGAAAGAAGAGGACTTCACAGTTAGCACAGATGTCAGCCCTCTCTGAAGGGACGGAACAAAGGACAGCTCATGCCCTTTTCTTGCACACACCTGTAAGGACCTTGTCTTGCACACCTGTAAAAGCTTCCTCAGTAGCTCTGGATTTCTGACCCCTATGAAATCATCTGTTCAGCATGATATAAGCATTAAAGAGTATGGTTATCAGCATTTAAAATTAAACTATATCTAGACATGTAGATCAAATACACAACAGAATTAATATTTGTGATGTATGAAGAACTTATATAAATCCAGGTAACATAAGAACCCTAAGATACCAGACAGTAAATGGGAAAAGGACACACCTGAGAGATTTATGAAGAAGTGAACTACATCATAGAAAAAAATCAACCCTATTAGCGGTCAGAGAAGTGTGAAGTAAAACAATGACATTCTTATTTATGAAATAATCTGCTTAAAACAATTCTTTAAGTTTATTTATACCATGTTTCCTCAAAAATTTGGATTTGTTTTGAGACCCCATAAAAAGGACTGGTCCGGCTTAAATATGAATCCAGGGCTTTTTATTATATTGCTCTTAGTCACTGACGCTATAGCTCTAGATACTAATTTAGAAGCTCCCGCAGTCTATGCCAGTCATCATCGTGTAGACCCACCAAGAAAAATACGCACTGGATACTGTATTTCATTAAATGACAAGTTTTAATAAAGGGCTGTGTTCTTCTACAAAATCTGCTTCCAGTACTGAAAAAAAAAGTATCTTTTTCTATTCCAAAAGAAAGAGGGGTGTTTTTAACATTAACATTATTTGGAAATGTCCTACGAATGAATTATTTATAAATGGTTACGTAGTAACTAATAGGAAGTGAGGTGTTCTTATATCAGTGACCCTCTTCACATCCTTGTTTTCTGTAAAGAATCACTGCAGACAGTTTTGACAGATGACTTTTTAATTCGTAGTATTGTCTCCCTTCTCTTTAAGGATGATAGTTTCCAACCTGAAAAGATTCATTTCCAAGTGTTAGCGATGTTACAATTGTTAAAATAAGCATATGTTGCCAGCAAATATTTTGAGACATTTATTTGCTAAGAAAAGTCACATGAAACAAAGCCCAGAATCCAGACGACAGCCCCAGGCACTGTGGGGTGTGTCATGGGGGCACAAGGTAACATTTTGACTTCCAAGAAGCTGCGATCCACTCCTGGTGTCAGACTGCGCTAGCTAGCCTTGCGGAAGGAAGGCTAAGAGGAGTGTGATGAAGACTGTAGAGAGATGCTCAGCCGCATGCTGCGGGCTGACCGTGTGAAAGTCATTGAGGGACCAGGCAGCAGTGAGGGCTGGACGAGTCCAGAAAGACTCCGTGAGGTCAACAGTGTCACTGGCCCCTGGGCCTTGGTCTCTGAGAAGACTCCTGAGCAGAGTGGTTTCATTTCAAATGTGGATTATTTTCCAGTTACAATTTTCCTTTGCCTTCAGCGATAGAAACTATAACCGTATGCTATTAAATGTATTCTGAAATACATGCCACATAAAATCAGAGCTTTTCTCCAAGTGCCGGTATGAGACTTCTAGGATTTAGTGGCCTTGTGACTGAGCACTGAAATAGCACATTTTCCCATTTTTCCACTCTTCCCATTGGCTTAAAATGGGAGTTCAGGATAAAAAGCAGAATCATTTCAAGTCTTTATGATGGGATTCGTCACAGGATTAATCGGAGAGAAAGGTGAACACTTGGTCTTTGTGGAGCCACAGGTCCAGCAGGACTTCGCTGTTGTCTGAGGCGACCTCCTGGAGGGACAAGGGAGGCCTGTCCCCCTGGGGGGAGGGGATCTGAGAGCATCCTGTGATGTTCTCTTCTTCTGTACCTCTTCCGTATCTTGTGTCTTTAAAAGTTTGGGAATTACCTATCTCTGTGAAAAGTGTTAAACTTTTCTATAAAGCATCCTATTAAAGGCCATGTAACCTTAAAACCCATTATTAAACTACCTTGGGTTATAAAAAATGAAAAATTCTTAAGTCCCTTTCTCAAAGCACCACTATTGGACCTTTGCTTTCTATAGTATTAACATATCTCTTTCTAAGTAACTAAGAAAACTCAGTAATTGTTATAGGTGATTATGGGATAATTATCAGGCTAATTTGTAATTAGCATTTTCAGATGACAGTGTTGATTCAGACAAACTTGCGGTCGGTTCCCACTCATTAGACGTTACAGGCTCAGATTTTGTCACCCGCATCCTCCTGCTATTCATCTGGGACGCAGTTCACACTAATACTCCAGTGGCCAGTAATCAGCGTGTTGCCTGCTAAGTGAAGAAATTTTCATCACTGTCTTTATGAGCACCACCTCTGTTTCCTCCCTTCATCACACAGCGGGTAGGTGGATAAAAATATTGTAGCATCTAACAAGCAGGCATTGAAATTTCATTCTAAAACGGCAAATTAAATCTGTCTCTGGTGGTTCCAAATTATGTAAAATAAAAAAGGAACTTTCATCACTGATAGGTCTTGTCATTTCTATTCAGTTGCATTTTTTAAAAATTGATGAATTAGAACTTTTTTTCTTCCAAAGAAACTCATCAGCCCTGCTCATTGTTATTCTTGAAAGGCTTGCTTCCCAGGTGTTAAGTTCTCTGAAAGTTTCCTTTTACCTTTTATCATCATTTAGTTTTCCTAATAATGCTGTTACTATAATAGCTTTCAATGAGCCGAGAACATGAGGTTTTTCAAAAACCAGGCCAACCCAGTTATGCCTTTTGGATCAAAGGGGAGAAGTGCAGTGAGAAGCACTGCCCTGTGGTGTTGGTGGCTCACTTCATGATGTTGCCACCTTCTTCCCCTAAGTAGCTCACGGGTCCGCTAGACTGTCACCCAGTTCTGGCTGTTTGACTTACAGGTCCTGGCCTTCAGCGCTCCCTCCCACACCCCCCTCTTCCTGGCACTGTCCCCCGACTTGGGTGCAGGCTGCATGGTGTCCACTGCAGAGAGCCAGCGGTTTGCTCTCCAATGTCCTCAAGTGAAGTAGGAGGTGCTGGAGTCACGGGATGCAGTTAAAAACAGCAGACGTGGTGTCCTGTGAGCCTTTTCTGTTTGTTTGCTCAGTTCCTGACCAAGGGCCCAGGACATAATTAGTGCTCAGTTTTGTCGTTTTAGTCGCTGTTGTTATTTTCAATGATTTAATGAGTCAGTTGGTCTTTGGGTGGCCACGAAGAATACGACTTCAGGACAGAAGGAATGTTTGCCATGAGTACAGCGAACCAGAATTAAATTACTTAGTTTTGCAAGCATAGCAATTAGTAGGGAGAGGAATGAAAATTCCGGGTTTGAATTTGGAAGAGTCACAAGTGATCAGATGGTCCATGAGAATCCATGGTGGTCTTGCCATGTCTTCCTGCGCCATCCAGTGATTGAGAGGGCCACGTGGGACCACAGGACAGGAAGCGGGGCTTTTCAGCAGTGACGTTTCCTGACGGTGTTGCTGTCAGTCTGATTCTGAGCAACTCTGCCTGTAGCCACTTGCAAGTGAGGGGAGATGGAAGGAGAAGAACTATTAGCCTAGCTCACTGGCTTTTCCTCTTTTTTTTGTTTGTTTTTTCCAATGGAATTTTTTTTTAATTGAAGTCTAGTCACTTATAATTTTTGCAAATAGTAACCACTATATAAAAATAGATGAAAAACAAATTTCTTCTACATAGCACAGGGAATTAGAGTCAATATCTTGTAATAATCTTTAATGAAAATGAATATATGTATGTATATGTATGACTAGGTCATTATGCTGTACACCAGAAATTGACACATTGTAGCTGGATTTTCTTCTATAGATTTTTTTTTAATTATACCAGTTTATTTTAACATTTGTCTGGTTCATGGCAGTTCATTGTTACTTTTATCATGTATTTGATAATAACCTCTGAGGTAGGTAAATCATATATTATTCTTATTTTATAGAAAATGAAATTGACTTTAGAAAGGTAAGTGATTTGTCCACATTCCCATAACCAGTGATCAACAGAGCCAGATCTGGAACTTTGTTATTTTCTTGGTGTATCACACGTCATCATCAGCCACTCTGAGCTTCCTTTGAGAAGCCTGTGCTACCCTGAGCACATTTCTGAGACGAGCGCTGTAAATTTTAACGTGTCTGCTTATACCAAGTGAAGTTACCAAGAGAAAGAAAAAGGCGTCAGATCCCCTCTTGAGAGGCACCTGGACCATCTAAATCATCTCCATCAAAAACCATCATAAAATTTAACAAGATCAGAAAATTAAATGTTTAATTTTTGTTTACAATACATGAATATTGGTTTTATGTCCAACATTTAATCCAGTATCAAAGTTTTATGTGATGTATGTTTAGAATTCATTTAGGCATAGCATGTGAGTATATTTATGTCCTTTTAATACATCTTAAAATGTAATTTCAGTTTATTGCTGTTCAAGCTTTGTGTTATTCCCTCAACATCCAACAAAGAATATTGAAAACCAGCTATGTGCCATAGTGCTCAAAACTTAAAAAATTAAATGGAAAATCCTTTACTGTTACCGTGACTTAATGAATGCTAAGTTCTTGATCAGAATTGCAGACATCAATTACAAAACTCAAATTCATTTAAGCAAGTGTGATCCTCTCTGCACACAGTTTCCCAGGGATCAGAGGCAGTGAGGAATGGGTCTTGCATTTGCAGTAAACAAAATATCCTGTAACTGAACCAGATTTCTCAAGTTTGCTAAAGATCATTGGATTTGATTCTGAAATTAAGTGGAGTCGTTTACCTTTTGAAGGTATATTCACTTATTTCAGCTCCTCAGTACAACTTAGAAAAATCTATTACAGTATTTTTAGAATATTGTTCTCCCTCTCAGCCATATAAATTACCTTTTCAAATACACAGAGTGATATATATACGACCCAAGAGACTGGGTGTGTCTTCACTAGTTGCACACAATTCTTACTAGATCCTACGTCAGTAAAAGAATACTCTTTCCTTGGTATATTTTACCAGCATCATATTGACTTATTTATTTGAATCATCCTACTAGGTAGACAGTTTAACATTTCACTTTGTTCACTACTCTGATAATTTTCATTTCCTTAAAATACCCTTTATTTTTAATTTTTTATTGAAGTGTAGTCAGTTACAGTGTGTCAGTTTCCGGTGTACAGTGCAATGCCCCGTCGTGCAGACACAGAACACCCTTTAAACATTAATAATGTTCCTGTTCAGAATGAAAAAAAAAACTCACAAGAAAAACTGGAAAAATATTGCTCATCTTTCAACAGAGAATTAGTTTCTTTCAAAAATTGAGTAGAAAGTTAAGTCCGCTAACATAAATCAGCCTCTCAAGGGCTAATTTAATATTTTTAGCCTAAATGCAAGTTTCTTTAAAGTTACAAATATTTCCTACATTATATTAAACATCTTTTTTAAATGGTGTGATTGAAATGAGGAAAATTTAGAGTCTATGACTTGTTCATGGAAAGCAAGAATAAGAATAAAACATAGATCTTTGGGTTCCTAATTGATTACCACAATCTCTGAAGTTAGTCTTACCCTTTAAAAATAAGAAAGAAAGTGTCTTATCTTCCAACTAATAAACCGTCTTAAAACTCTGGGAATTAAGAAAGAAGTTAAGTCTGGCTCTGTGTCTTTCCATCCCAGATGCCCTGCAGGGGGAGCTGGGTAGAGAGGCACTCTTTTTGGCCTTGAGCTGCCTTCATTACCCAGAGCGCCCTCTGCTTAGAACAGGGCCCCACCTGGGACCCTTTGCCATGTATGGCCTTGGACCACTGAGAAGCCAGGGCAGTACAGAAAGTGATGGTGGCTTGATGGTGAGACTGAAAGGAGAAAAGTGGGACTGTGGCCTTTCTGACCTTAGCCTGGGCTCATTCAGGCAGAGGGTACAAGTTCTGAGTTACGATCATCAGAGTTTGGTCCGACCCTGGACCAGTCCAGTCAAGGCTGATATGTTGAGCTGTTTGAGTTTCCCATTTCTTCTCTGGGAAATGAAAATACCATCTTCCCGGCCCACTCGTAGCGTGGCTGTAGGGATGGGGTGTGAAGGTACTTGGTGTTCTGCAACACCCACATTGTCTAGCACCATCGTGTGTCCTACGCGGTGGCACAGGTCACCCTCACGATGCCCAGTGGTTTCGGGTAGGGATGGACTGTGGCTCACAGACTTCTCAGTGCAAATGCAGGCAGATATTGATTCTCGTGCTGAAATTCTACAATTTAAATAATACGAAATAGAATCAAACACGAGCCCTCAGTGGAAATATGTAACATCGGACTATAGAAAACTTGAATTGAAAACATACTGTCTCATATTACTGTTACCAAAGGAGGTGTTTTGGCATCTTATATTGATATGAGGCGACTGTTAAATTAGGAATTATCACCAAAGTAAAGTTTAAATATTCCAAAGAAGCTACTTAGTTAATACTGTTTTTTGAGCAGCACTCGTTTGCAGACTGTTAGTTTGCAATGCGAGGAAGTCCAGCCATTCCGTCCGTTGACTAGCAGCCCCTGCAGACCTGTGAATGTCAGCTGTTTTAGAATTTTCATGTTCCGCCACAGTTTCACTTTAAACTGTCATTAACAACTGTGTGCAGATTAGGAAACGTCTCAGTTTTTGGGGCTCTTAAAATATGAAACATATAATCAGATTTTCTTACAGTAGATATAGAAAGCTGACACTAAATTCAGATTTTACTCCATTCTTGTAAGACATACACTCACAAACTCTCGAAATATTTCTAGGTGAATATATTACTAAATATACCTTGTTCTTAATAAGGCAAATTAAATTCCTGTTTAATTTTCACTTTTCATCATAGTTAATGTTATTTCCAAGAGAAGGGGGAAAGTGAGATTTGTTTAAATGTAGTGTATTTATCTTTCTTACATGCTCTTTAACATGCTAACACATGTGATATGATGTGCGTAGTGTTGTTTTTAAAATATTAAGAATAGTACCTTTCATGTAAAGGCATTTTGAGCTTTTTAAAAATATTTTTTTGTTCTGGATAAGCAACTTGAATACCAAGCGTTTTGACCAAACTTACATATATGTTTCAACGATAGATTTAGTTGATAAAGTACACAAATGTATTAGCAATGCATACTCCTAAAATGCACTTAACATTGGAAAGTTAATGCTGCTTAGAAAGTGGTTATATCTGTATAAGTGAATTCTTTCAAGCTTTTAATCTACAGGTGGATAAATCTAAAGATATTAAGATCACATTTATTTTATAGCTCCTTTGATAGACGCTAACATCATCAGTGTCTGTCAAATTTATTATAGCAATATGAAGAGAATGGTAGAATTATTATTACAGGTCATATTGTGTTACCAAACCCAACAAAGTCTATGCGAAACGCTGAGAGCTCATGTTTAGTGGCCAAGTCTTTCTTAAACCAGAGTGTGCTGCTGAAAAGAAAGACTTGTTGACAGTAAGCATAGTGGCCCTTCTCTGGTACTCTGCTCCATTTAGGCAGTGTGACAACGTCTGCTTTCAGTGACAGAAATAAAACACTTGGAGAGAAGAGTGTGCGAGGTCTTCTCTGAAGAGTTGGGGCAGCTGCCTGTCCTGAGTCTTTGTGGCCTGACTAACAGGTAGAAAAGCTTTATAGTCAGTGAAATTAATTTTTTTAAGTAAAACTAGAAAGAGATTAGAAAGAAACTGAAATACTTAGAGATACATTTTTAAAAATTTATTTAAAACCTGTACAATAAAAAATACAAAAGGTGGAGATTCCACATGTATGGACAGGAACAGTCAGTATTGCTAATTGTTAGTTATCTCCAAATTGATCCACAGATTCAGCATAATCTCTATTGGAATTCCAGGAAGCTTTTAGTAGAAATCGACAGGCTGCTTCCAAAATTTCTATGTGAGTACCAGAACCTGTGACAACCAAAACAGTGTTGAAAAAGAGAACAAACTTGGAAGACACTTGAATCTGTAACTGGGGGAAGAACAACATACAGACACGTGGAACACAGTACAGTCGAGAAATAGACAAGTGCGAGTGGACAGCTGATCTTCACCGAGATGCCAAGGGGGAAGAATTGTCCTTTTAACAATTGTTTCTAGAATATTTGTATATCATGGGAAAAAAATGAAACTTGACCCTTACCACTTACAAAATTAACTCAAAGCGGATCAAAAACTTGAACGTGAAAGTTAAAATTTTAAACCCTCTAGAAGAAAATATAGGAGAAAATCTTGCTGACTCCTGTTGACCAAGATTCCCTAGGTAGGACATGAAAAGCACAAACTGTAGAAGAAAAATAATTGGTAAACTGGACTTTGTCAAATTTGAAATCTTTGATTTTTCAAAAAATACCATAAAGAAGATAAAGAGAAAAGCTACATGTAGATTTGACCTAGTTTTTGAATCCACAGTACTCAGTAGCACTCAATAGTAAGACAAAACCCAAGTGAAAAGTGGCCAAGGACAATATGCAGACGGGTGATAACTGCGTGAAATGGTGCTTGGCACTCCCAGTCATCAGGGAAATGCAGGGAAAACACGAGACACCACTGCTTATCCATTAGGACAGCTAAAATTAAAAGGCTGACAGTGCCAAATGTTCATGAGGACATGGCATTCTGGAATCGTCCTACACTGCTGGGCGGAATGTAAAATGGCATAGTCACTCTGGAAAACAGTTTGACAAGTTCCTATAAAAGTGAACATTTACCTACTGTATGACGCAGCAGTTCCACTCTCAAGTATTTACCCCAAAAGAAATGAAAGCATATGTCTACACAAAGACCTGTCCATGGGTGCTCATGGCAGCTTTATTCAAAATAGTTAAGAAGACCCAAATGCCCATCAAAAGATGAGTGGATAAGCAAATTATGGTTGATAGAACGGTACCTGGTGAGGAAAGGCGTGAGCTGGCCATACAGAGGAGTCTCCACATGGTCCTGAGTGGGAGGAGCCAGACCCAGACACATGTGAGCCCCGTGATCTGGTGTGTATGAAACTCCAGAGAAGACAGCTCTGGTGACAGGAGGATGTCTTCGGTTGCCAGGGTGCGGGAGGTTACTGACTACAGCAGGGCACAAAGTTGACAGCGATAGTCTTTCTCTTTTGGGGGTGATAGAAACGTTCCAGGTCTCGACTGCGGTGGTAGTTACAGGACTTAATAGGTTTGTCAAAATTCAGCACAATGTTCACGCAGCATGGGTGCCTTTTACTGCATACAATGTATACTGCAGTGAAATGCACCCAGATGATCCAGAAAGCACAAAGGAAAGGCACCTGCCAGTAATCAGCCTATTTGTCATTTCTTTTGAGAATTCTGTGAACTTGGCATCTTGGGTATTGGAATTACGTTTCTTAGTCATGAAAAAAAACAAAAAAGTAAACTTTTCTGTGATACTTATTTAAATTATTTACATTTTCTTTGTATTTGCCTTCTGATATGCTGTCTCCATTAATTTAATTATTAAAGTGGTATTCTCCTGAAAATTAGATGCCTAATATTAAGTAGCTTATAGGATCCTGAGCTAAATTTTTTTTTAATTATGCTTTACCAAGTTCGAAAATACTTTAGAAGAAGTCTTGGTGTTTCTATGACTTGTTATTGACATAATCTTAAAGATATTGCAGAGTTGAGGGAAGGCGGTAAACATCAGTGAAACTTGAGGTACTCGGGGTCACAGAACGTTAAACATACAAAAGCAAAACACCGCTTGTGCAGATTTCGATTAATTCCTTCTGTGAACCTTAAGTCCATCGCCAAATGTTGTACTTAGTCACTTACTGTATCTCAACCAAGTTCAGTGGGACTGGTTTTGGTTAAATTGGGCAATTGCCAAGGGAATCTAAAAAATTACAGCAAAATTGTGGTCATTAAAGTAAATTTTGTCTTAATTTTATCTTTTTTTCTCTTAAATTCCTGGATTTGATTCACGTTGACACTCTCTGATTATTTTCTGTTTCTGCATGCTATTAAACATTTGAAATTGTGTGTATGACAACAGAAATCTCTTTCAAAAGCAAAAGAATTGACAGGGTTTCCTGAACATTTCAGGTGTAGTTTTTACAGCTCCACAGATGATTCATACACAACGTAAAATGTTAAGGGCTGAGCTCCTTTTGAACTTACTTTTGCAGTGGTAATTTGTGGGAAACTTTCCCATGAGCTTTCATAAATGCCACATTGACTCTCCTTACAGAAGCCAAACACACACTCAGCTCCTGACTCTGGCATCCAGTCGCAGACAATCTCAGATGCACACGGGTGCGACGTGTGCACCGTACAGCTTTGCGAGATGGAAACTGCCCTGTAGATGAACTGCAATCTGTTCTTCTGTGTATTTTACTACAGAATGTCAACTGAACTGGGGAAGGGGAGATGCTCTGTCCTCCCCTGTCTTCAGGACACAGATGGCCCTGACATGTTTGTGGCTCAGTGACGGCCAGGGGGCTGCTGAGCCGCCAGTCAGCAAAGATTGATGAAATCCGAGTGCTTCGGAGGGGGGAGCTGGCCTGGCACCAAGAGCATTAGCATACGGGACCGCTGTCGGCTGTTCTGTCCCCAGGAACGTGCACGTTGAATTTTCAGTTAGACTTTTCTCGTTTGCTTAGTTACCTGCTTATAACAATCCAGCAAAATCATGAGAGAGTTACAGTTTGGGAAGCTGGGAAGCAGATACCACATAGATTAACACCTAGAGACCAAAGTCGGAGGGCAGTGGGAGAGACGGCTGCCCCCCGGCATGGCTGTTTCCGCACACACTCTTCCGATGGGTGGCGTTCAGTGGAGCAGGGCCTTAAACCTTTAAATGCTTCTGTTGTTAACTAGCTTGCCTTCTGCAACTCTATTCGGTTTCTAGAACTGTATATTTTAAATGTTCTGGCACCAGGACGATTTAGAGAAATGCAAATGTGATGGCAATTAGACAATTTTATTTCTAAGATTAGTGCTCTCTTTTTTTAGTGAGGAGACGGTGAGTCATGTGTGGTGATTTTTCTATTTAAAATGGGATACTCACATTTTAGCGTATTTTTTTTTATAAATTTTTCTTTATATACTTATATATTTTTCTTCATAATCAAGAAGTATACAATATTGGTACTAAATTTTTTTCATTGAAGTATAGTCAGTTTACAGTGTGCCAATTTCTGGTGCACAGCATCATGTTTCAGTCATACGTGTACACACGTGTATTTGTTTTCATATTGTTTCATTACAGGTTACTACAAGATATTGAATATAACATACAGTATAAACTCGCTGCTGATCTGGTTTTGTGAGGATTCTCCTTGCACTCCCAGTGTGAGGGATGTTCTGCGAGAGCTGCTCCACGTGCAGCTGTGGCTCTCCGCGTGTTCGTGGCGGGTGCGGAGCGCACGCCTCTCCTCCACTGTCTTGATGCCCTCGGCACTGAATTTAAACAGGGATGCTCTTTAAGATCTCCTAACACTTACCCTCGGCCTGATGGCTTCCCGCAAGTGCTATAGGCAACTGGAACTTTATTTTCGGTGGTTCGTTTCCGAGCCCAGTGAACCTCTGTGGCTGACCCTGCACCACTTCATCCACGTCATCCACTGAACCGCTCAGATACAGCCCAGACTCTGTTCAAAGCCGAAAACTCAGCCAGGTCCCCTCATCAGCATTTCTTGCCTCTGATGAGTCTTACATGATTTTGAGCAAGGAGAATAGGTTCAGAGCTCACTTTCCTAAGTGAACCTCGTACAAGTTACCGCTTGACGGCTCGGAAGGGAGGTCTCAGGCCTTCTGCCCGCTTCACGCCTGCACTGCCATGTCTGGGAGAGTGAAGTCATGTGTGTAGCTGTGCCCATCAGTGAGGGTCGGGGAGACGCCTCACTTACTTGACAGGCGTCCGCCGAGCCCTGCGCTGGCCGCTGGCCCGGTGCCTAGGATACACCCCTGAACACAGCCACGATTCCTGCCTGGGGAGCCTCTGTTCTCCCGGCGGGGACATGCTCAGCCGAAGGCACAGTGAGTGAGTGAATCATACAGCTCGTTCAGCGGTGAAGGGCCCTGAACAGAAGAGCAGAGGAGGATAACGGGGGCGGGGGTCCTGGGGCTGGACTTGGGGGAGGGAGACAGGCAGTCACAGGAGTAAACTGGCAAGTCCGCGTGGACCTTGCTGGGATGGGGACATGGGAGCAGAGGCTTGAAGAAATGGGGGACTCCTTCAAGGATCTGCCTGGCACAGAGTGTTCTGTGCAGAGAGGACAGCGAGTGTAACTGGAGCAAACTGGTAGAAGGGAAGCAGTGGGTGACATCACGGGCTGAGGACGTGTGGCAGGGGCCGTGGAAAGGCGAGAGATGCTGCGCGCATCGTGCGCCGTGGGACCCGGGCAACTGCGCTAAATGAGAGTTTGTTTACTTTAAATAAAGGTGGACTTTATCGGTTGAGGAAGAAGTTTCAGATGCCCCGTACGTGGAGGTACATACATTGATCTTTCAGCCATCACCACGTGTAGCTGACAGCTCTGTCTGGAAGAAACCGGGCAGGCTCAGCAAATGATTTCAGTTGAGCTGATACTGACCACACTGAGAGGTAAAGTATTTAATGTCTGGGGCTCATCATTCTTCGCTCACCAGTCATTTCTTGAATGTTAGTTCTGCGCAGCGTTCTGTGCAAGGTACTCTGTTGAATACAGAAATAAATAAAACATGGCCCATGTCCATGGATAAAATGTTGACATAAATAAATAAAAACTAAATGGAGGGAGTAACTGGTATAGCACGTGCCCTCAGACCACTGAAACCTAATAGAAAACCAGATGAGATGTTCAAAAAAACTTGTTTCCAGACACAAGAACAGGCTGTGAGGACAGTGATTTCTGAGAAAAGAGGAACAGAGAGGGCCTGAGGTCACACGGGCATCTTTCTGAAGGCAGCATCTTACGGCCACTCCGGAGAGGCATCTGGGAGGAGCCTGGCGGGCCCACCTGGCCAAGGGGCTCTCCAGTCTGTTGGGGCTGGAATTTGCCAGGCGGGTACCCAACAAAGGACGGAACTGTTCAGACAAAGGGCTCAAATCTCTGCCCGGCTCTTCTGAGTCTTTAGCTGAATACGGATCCACACACACACAAGGGCATCTCCAGGAGGGCAGAGAATAAGCCCGGGGGGCTGGGAGCTCCAGAGCCCGCTCTGGGCTGGGGTCGCTCGCTCCCTGCAGGCAGATGGAGGGAACACGTAGTTCGCTTCTGGTCTGGAGGACCCGGCTGGAGTCGTGGGCTCAACCAGCCCAAGAGGAAGGCTGAGACAGACCTGCCCTCGCAACCTTGAAAGCAGGCTCGGAAGGCTCAGGCTAACCCCCCGGGCAGATGCACCTGCAGTCAGAGCAAACCTCAGCTCTCCTAAGGGAAGACGGAGGACCCAGACCTCCAGCATCACAACCCTCCTGATAGCTGTCGTCCAGTAGAAGACCAGACATGCTCAGAAGGAGCAAAATAGGACCCTTAATCAGGAGAAAAATCAGTCAGTGGAAGTGGACCAAACAGGACGGAGACGGTGCGGTGATGCAGTGAGCACGTCAGAGCTCGGGAAGAGCAGGCATTAATATGCTTGAGGAGCTAAAGGAAAAAGAGGAACAGAATGTGAAGAGAAATGGAAAGATACAAACAAGGACCAATGGAACTTCTCAAACCTGAAAAATACATGAAGTGAAAAATTCACTGGGTTGGCTTAGCATTACATATTGTGAAAGAAAAGAGTAGTTAACTTGAACACACTGCCCTGAAAGCTGTCCAGACAGAAGCCCGGAGAAGGCCAGAGGGAGGAAAAGATGGGGCCTCAGTGACTCGGGGACAATGTCTGTAGCCTCTCGTGTGTTTTTAGAGTCCGAGGAGGAGAGGAGGGCGTAGGGGCAGAAAAATGTCTGAGGCAATAATGGCTGAAATTTTTCCAAATTTGATAAAAACTATAAACCCAGAGATACAGATTGGAAAGAAAAAAGGTAAATTCCAGTGTTTGTGTTTTACCCTCACGAATTTATAATCCAGTTGTAGAACTAATTAGTGAATTGACCAAATCTCACACTTGAAGGTCAATGTGCGAAATTCAGTTATGTTTCTATATACTGGCAATGAACGACTGCATGTGAAATTTTAAATTGTATTATAAATTTATTAATGTTGTTTATTATAATTTATTATAACATTAAAAATGTTGTCTTTAGGGATAAATTTATCTGTGCATGACTTGGACACTGAGAACCACAAACCATTGCTGAAAATGAGTAAAGAAGACCCAGATAAATGGAGAGACGTGTTACGTGCATCCATGGGTAGGAAGACTCAGAACTGTGACAGTGTCCATTCTCCCCACGTTGGTCTGTTGATCCCAGATGATTCCCGTCAAAATTCTGCAGCCTTTGGTTGGTAGTAATTTACAAGCTGATTCTAAAACTTAACATGCCATGCAACAGAGAAGTCAAAACAGTTCTGAAGAAGAATGCAGTATGGAATGCTGATTTCTAGACTTAATATGAAGCTATAGTAATCAACATAGGGTGGTTTTGGTAGAAGGATAGAAATAAAGCCACACATATATGCTCAATTGATTTTCTACAAAGATACAAAGGAGAAAATAATAGTCTTTTCAACAAATCATGGGAATATTTGGATCTCCATACAGAAAGGAAAAAAGAAATGAATCATGCCCTTTACCTCCCACTCTTCACAAAAGTTAACTTGAAGTGAATTATAGACTGAAATACAAAAGCTAGAACTGTAGAACTTGTCAGAGAAAACGCAGAAGATCCTTTGCCCTCGGTATAGGCAAGGGCCCCTCAGCTAGGACACAAACAGTGCAGCCCATGAAGGGGAACATTGATAGCTGGTCTTCATCAAAACTGATACCTTCTGCTCTTCAAAAGTCACCGTTAAACAGAAATACTAAAAAAGCCAAGCCACGGACTAGGAGAAAGTATTTGTTCTACGTGTGTCTGACAGAGGACTTGGATCCAGAATACACAGCACACAGCCTACAACTCAGTTTTAAGAAGACAAACAACTCAGTAAAAAAAAATATGTGAAAGAAGATACTCAAATGGCCAAACAGCACACGAAATGGTGCTAAACATCACCAGTCATCAGAGAAACGCAAATTAAAACCATAATGACGTGCCACTCCGCAGCCACTGGGATGGCTATAATGCACAGGACTGAGAACGCCAAACGTTAGCGAGCGTGTGGAGCACCTGGAATTGTCACGCGTTGCTGGTGGGAATGTAAAGTGGCGTCGCCGGGCGGGAAACGGTTTAACAATTTCTTATAAAATTAAACATCTACTTACTTACCATATGACCCAGCAGTTCCATTCCCGGGAATTTACCCAAGAGGAATAAAAGCATACATCCATGTGAAGGTTTGTATAGAAATAGTTATAGCAGCTCTCTCCATAATAGCCAAAAACTGAAAGTAACCCCTGTGCCAACAAATGAATGGATGGACAAATTATACATCAAATGGAGTATTACTAAGCAATAAAAATGAGTGAACTACTACTGATACATACAGCACCATGCGCGAATTGTAGAAACGCCATGCCGAGCAAGACACCAGACATAAACAGAGTAAGCACTGCCTGATTCTGTGTAGCGTCTGTAACTGGTAGTCCCCGTGGGAAGTGACACACACTCAGGTCTGGGGTTTTCTGGGGCTGGGGTGAGGAGCAGGAGGACACTTTTTTGGGTGACCAAAATATTCTATGTCTTATTTTCAGTGGTGGTTACAAGGGTGCATACATTTGTCACACTCACTGAACCACACACTTAAAATGTATCTAACTTACTGACTACAAGTTATTCCTCAATAAAATTGGTTTTGAAAGATGTGATGGAAGCTGAGTATTAAACAGTGAAACACAAAATTATCAGCAAGTAAGTAGCAGTGACCAACTGTTCCCTAAGAAAAGGAGAGCTCAGTGGAAAAATGCATCTTGTGTTTTAAAAGCTTGCAGTGAGTGAAAAAAGCTTTGTTAGACAGAGGCTGTAAAAACAGTCTGTGTCAGGTAAACTCACACGAGCGGATGCCCTACCCAGTGACTGGCCTGCACTTTTCGTAAATGACGAGAGTGTAGTGTGATCGGGGGGACTGGGGCCCGGGCGGCAGGAAGGAGGCCGACGGGCTGGCCAGCCGGTGCTGCACTCTGGACTAGTTTCCTTGTCTGTCTTTTATTTGGTTTTGGGTTTAGTTTTTGTTTTTCCTCTATAGGACATTACTGGAATATCTGCTAGAATTTGAAGAGAAAGCCCCTGTTCTTAGAAAGCTCACCGTGAGGTATTTTAGAAGTAAAAGGGTTTTACCACTTACTCTCAAATGGTTCATGAAAGAAAAAGTAATAGAAGTAAATGGAGAGAACATTGATAAAACCAGTGTTGCAGAACGTTCACAACCAGGAGTAAGACAGAAGCGTAAGGGAGTTTTTGTACCACCCTTGTAAATTGTAAGTTTGAAAAAGCTACAAAAGATTAAACTGCCGAAAATCATGCAAATTTCCTGTAAAAAAATAACCGAGGAGAACCACAAAGGTGATTAAAATGAACATTTTTAGAGAAATGATAACAGGAAATGCAGCCTTCGTAAGTAAAGTGCTCGAGAAGGGGCGGCGGAGTCGGGGCCCCGCAGGAGGAGAGGCGGCCATGCAGAGCGCGCGGCTTGTCACCCTTGGGCGCATTCCCGCAGCGCGGGTGCCGGGTCCGTGTTTAGATTTTCAAAGGGTGGGGAGCTACCACCCGGTTCACTTTCAACAGGTGTCCCTGGTCAGGACACCAACTTAACAGAAGGTGGCGGTGATGTTCAGGACCAAGTGAAAGGGCGATCAGAGAAGGGGGCCGCCGAGAAGCCTCCCTGACTGCGCGCGCGAGCCGTCAGCCTGGGGTCTGAACAAAACTCTGGGAGTGACTTTGACGACAAAGTACTTTTCTATGAGTGGTAAGGAAAAACAGAAGTTAATACTGATTTCTCAACTACCCGGACATAAAGACAGGGAGACTCCCAGGAGACTGAATGTGTTCAGATGTTCTAGAAATGACGGGCCATGCCTCTGTGTCCGTGTTCTTTTTAAGAATGTGTTAGAACTCTCTTTTATTAGATGTCTGTGTTTCCTTTGACTTCTCCTGTGAGAAGCAGCTTGAGACCGTGCGGTCACTTTCTGGATATGCTGGTAGCTGAGCATTCGTTTCAGGCCAACCGGGAGGGAGGACTGTGCAGCCTGGGTGAATCAGAAGTGCTGAGTGGGGGCTGGCGCCAGGGCCTTGGAGCTGGAGAGGTCGTGAGGTCGGGGGCACCTCAGGGAGCATCCGGGCTGCCTGTGGAGGCGGCCGGGAGATCACAAGGGGGATCCGAGGCCAGTGAGGAAGCTGCTGCAGTAACCGGACCAGAGTGATTGTGTCTTGGGCCCATTGAGGTCTGGGTGGGCAGGCTGTAAAGTGCGCGATTTGAGATGAAGTGTCAGGTGTCACGCTGTCGGGGCCAGCGAGCACTGCTCCTCGGTGACTAGTGTGCGACTTAAATCCCCGAACCGTTTTACTGACGTACGCGTGTTGCTCCGGGTCACTCTGCATTATACCCCGCTGGACATCAGTTGTATTTCTGTTTCCTCTGTTTCTTCTGGATTAAAGTTTTCAAAGAAATTGTTGATGAAGACTGCGCTCTTAGGGAGAACATTCAGGAGGAGGGCGAGGTGGAAGGTGCGGAAAGGGAGGCGACAGCTCTATCTTTTCACCACGTTTTTTAGATGATTCACTGGATAGACCCAGGGGACACACACCACACCCAGCCTGAGAGGTGCAGAGGTGCTGAGGGCTTTCTTTTTCTTTTCTCTCTTCTTTTTTCTTTCTCCTCTAAAACCTCTGTGTTAGATCAAAGACATGCACATGCATTTTGAGTGAGTGATTGTGTTCTTTGTTTCTACCTTGAGAAGTGCACCTCAAAATAAAAATTAACTTTTAAAGAGTTTTTTTTTTTAAGTTTAGGGGTGTAACGGCATTTATTCTTAATATGCTATGATTCTGTTTCTAACTAATGTGATATAAATAGTTGTAGTCTTTGGATAGTTTTAAAGCAGATTCTTTTGCAATAGCACTGTGTGAGAAGTTCAGTGCTAGAGACCGTGTTTATAAAAATGCCTAAGTTCATTTTAAATACAAATAAGTAATGTTCAGTATTAAAACATTTACAACTTCAGGGGCCTTATTTTATGTTGATCAGCCTGTTTAAAATCTCTGCCATAAAGTGGTTCCTGGAGTAAAGGCAGACCAACGAGCATCATTTCAGTTTTTAAGTTAACAGCTTTTGAGGCCATCGGTTGATGCGTGTGGCCCACTGTGTAAACGTTGGGGTGTTGGAAGAGGGGGGCGATGTGACGTATTTTACCTCTGTTGTTCAGACATCCTGGATGTTTTTATATTAAAATTTACTTTAGGAAAAGGAAATGAAATCAGGAGGTGACCAGAAGTGTCTCCAATAGTCCCATGCACAGAAGGCAGGTGCTCTGATCTCCTTACTCAAACCCGGAACCCAAGGTGAGGATAGCTTGGAAAATGACTCTGTTAATATGGGATCTAGAATTAGGTTACAGCTTGTGCTGATGAAGAAAACGTGCGGTTCCGAGCGGACGTTAGACACGTTAGATTAGAAGGAAGAAAGGAAAGCAATGAGTCCCGTTTCTAAATGAATTTAAAAAGCAATCTGATTTTCGTTCTAGCAGTGCACAGAAAATAAAGTAAAAATGATCGTACTTTATTTACTAACCAATGAATTGAATTGTCTGCCTTTTATTACAGATATAAAGTAAAGACTATGAAGAGACAATCATTTTTGCAGCTATCAGACTTTCAGTAACATATCTCTTGTGGTTTAAATAACAGATAGTTTAAGTGTTTTTCCATTACCTTTGTGTAAATGAAAAATGCATAAAATATTTTAACAAGGCAAAGTAATCCGAGGAGATTGTTATTTTGTGTTACAAATTAGGTTACTTCTGTCATAAAATTAAAGGAAAAAAATCAACGTTAGGACATTTCGGCTTAATATCATTTACTGGAAGGAGCATGTAACAGATTTAATGAGCTAGCAGGTCACCTGAATCCAGCTGTTTCCGACCGGCTTTATGAAACGGAGGATGCAGCTAGCAGTGGGAGGTAAGCATCATTACAAGCTCTCAAGGAGTTGCAAAATCGATTTCTGCTTGAATGAATTAATTTAGATTATCAATTTATAACCAGCTACACGAATCCCATCAACTCAACAATTCAGTGAATGATCAGGTTCAGCCCCTGTAAGAGCTTCACAATTAGGGGCCCCTCTCCGCCCCGCAGTTACCGCCTGTCCTGCGGCGCTGCTGACAGAGTCAGCGCTGAGCAGGAGGGAGAAGGAAATGTTTGCTTGGGGAGCTGCAGAGGTGAAGCTGCGCACCCCGAGAGCAAAGCAAGATAATGCCACACCCCTGTGAGTGCAGGATTTTCCCTGGGAACCCTCTGGGTCCCGTGAAGGGTAATTTTGACCATTCCAGCTGAATTTTTAAATCATCATGGTTTGTACCTTGGAACGTGTGGGACCTGTTTACCAAGGCCTCGTTAGGAAATGACGTGACAGCCGGGGCCATGTCGTCCTCCCCGACACTGTGAAGGTTGGGGTGCCCGCATTTGTTTGGGGTGGAAAGCTGGGCCCCGCTGACTCCTTTCTTCCCGTGCCAGTCACTTTCTTCAGCTCTCCCTCTGTCCTCCCACCGTGCCAAGGAAGAGCTCCCTTGGGTCCCCAGCACCAGTTGTCTAAGCCCAGGTGTCCTGTTACTCTCGTCACTCGACCCCAAGCTGTGGAAGCTGTTTCCTCTGCACGCCCTCCTCCTCTTCCGGGAGGAGTTCCCGCTTTCCGGCTGCGCTCCGCCACCCCAGGCTGACAGACTGGCTAGCTTTCTTCCCGCTAACCACTAAAATAAGTATGTCAGTATTAAAATGGTTTAAGTGTTCCGTTATCACCTAAAATCACCGTAGTCTCCCATCTGGGCCACACGAGCCTGCGGCCCCCGTGCTTCTGCTTCAGCCTGGGTCTGGCCGGCCAGCCGCTGATCTTGGCCCAGGCATCTCTGCCTCCCTGACGGGCTTGCTGAGTGATGGTGGCTTGGAAGAGGCTGGAATGAAGTCACTCGGCTCGGAAAATCCCAGGGTCCTTCTGCAGCTGCCGCCACTCAAACCCAGACCTCCCAGCCTTCGGAGCCAGCTCGCTTCTCGTGTCTGCCGTGAAGACGTCACCTTCTCCTAGGACGTTTTCCTACCAGATCTTACTGTGGTCACAGTGCTCTGTGCTGTCCTCCACTGCTCCCTGTACCCCGCACACCTTACATGTTTGCACAGCATCTCGTGCCGATGGCTCCCACACTTGGTATCTCCTGTAATCTGTGCCGTGCACGTGCGATTGGCGAGTCCTTGTCCTCATCCTCCAGTTGAGGAGGAGGCCAGGGCCAGCTGCCCGCTGGGACCAGTGCCTGGGGCTGTTCCCACAGGGTCACTGTCCATCTGGGCGGAGCTGGAATTGGAGTACAGCCTTAGCTGCCAACTTAAGATTCCTCGTCTTCTGTGGGGTCATGTTTCTTATCAGTAAGGTCTCACTCCTCCCAGGCAGGGACCGTGTCCTTCCTGTCCCCTCCCCTTACCAGCTCATCACAGGCAAAGTGAAAGCACTGCATACAATTATTTTCTGAATTAAAGGAAACTCCCGCAGCCCCTCCCTTTTCTGTGAGCCCTGCCTTTGCCTCTTGCCTCCCTCAGCAGGGGAGGGTCCCTTCTCCTTCCCCTAGAGGACCCTGCTTGGTCAGAATACCTGGGTTCCCCTCCAACCCATTTTGCCATAAAATTCTTCCCTCTTTTTTGTACATTATACTGAGCTCATTATTCTCACTGCATTCTCTTATGTTTCTTTCTACTGAATACTCGAGTGTACCTTTTGAGTTTTGGACCAGGTGAATATATTGCCTGTTCAAAAATCATTTTAAATGGTGTGATGGAGTCCTAGCTCAAGATTCTTAGGAGAATAAAAAGCAAAATGATCGTACAAGCGCTTTGCAATTCGTAAAGTCATTACAGTTGCAACGGGTGAATGGTATTCAGCTGTCGCAGTGCGTCCTGTCACGACGGCTGGAATGATCTCGTCAGTCAAGGCACAGTCTCTGTTTCTTGGTTTTCTTCAAATATCACCAACCTAGTATGATTCAGACCAGCATGATTTTCAGAAATAAAGCTGTGCAGGAGTCAGAGTTCTCATTAACTTTCCCCTGAGAACGAATATGGCATATTGTCAGACAGCTAAAGGAGTGGCCTTACTGAGAAGTAGCCCTTGGGGTTAAGTTCGTAAAAGATCTATGTGTTTGTACTGTTTCATTATTGCTCCTTTTTTTTCTGCATAAAATTTGTATCTATTTTATTAGCACAAATACTGTATTCACTGTTAAATTATAGTTGATACTTACCTGCCTGCTTTGTGCTCAACCTTATGCTGAGTATCACGGAGCACCAGTAAGTGCGGGCTCACTGGTGTGCTCTGGCTGGGAAGATGCTACACGTGCACCCGGGACGCTGGAGGAGGATGGTATCGGTCAGGACCCTGGCACCGGGGCCACGCGAACATGCTGGCGGCCTCCCTGCGGGGCAGCAGCGTGTCCTTCCAGGTTCGGTCTCCCCACTTCCCCGCCCCCAGGGCAGATCATTAGTCATCACTTCCAGAATTGGCCTTTTGAAGCTCCCTGCTCATAATGGATCGTTGCTGTTCAGAATCATCAATGCACATGGAATGGGGTCCCACCAGACCCTGAGCTCCTCGGGGGCGGGGCCAGGCCGTGGTCCTGACGCAGGACTTGAGCACGGAAAGACCTGCGTGAGTTGGGTCCACTAGGAAGGAAGCAGCACATGACAACACCAGTAACGTGTGTCATATAATGTGGAACAGAGTAGAGTAAATCCAGAAACCTGCAGAATATTCCACTTTCCAAATAGAAACCTAAACCTTGTACGTATAGATGCAAGAACCTGTACAGGGTCTGCACATGCACAGGGTTCAGAAGGGGGACTTGCCTTTTCCACTGCATGTGTCTGGGTGCCTGAACTATCTTAGTGTTGTGTATTCGTGTGTAGCTTTTTTATTTTAAGTGGGAGAGAGGGAAAAATTGATGTTGACTTAAAGAAAAGAAAGTTTGAGAAGATAGATGAATAGAATGAGGGATAAATTAAGCAAAAGCTTCTGCAGCTTGTGGTTTTCTGGAAATAATGAAAGTACCATTAAAGTATAAGAAGATTCGGGAGAGCAGTAAATGGGACGTAACATTAGGAGTGGAGTGTCGTGATGCTGTGAAATGCTTCCGACTGGCCTTGGGCTGAGAATCTTAAGGTGTGACCATCCATTTTGAGCCAGAAAATTACATATTTAAGGGATATCTGTTAAAGATAAGAGGCCACTTTGTTTCTTCCTTCCTTTCTTTCTTTCTATTACAAACCACTGTTAGACAATAGTTAGCAGCCTTTCTGGGCAAAAAGCATAATTTTAGGTTAAATGCAAATGAAAAGTACCAGTTGTTAAGGACCTAAGAAATAGTGAAGTGTGCTGTAGGTAATGGGTGCAAAAGGAAAATAATACATTTGGCACGCATGATGGAACATAATAGAATCACTCCTCAAAAATTATCTGAGATGCAAATTTTGTATCTCCAGCACTGATTTTATGTCCATTAACATGCAGAAATGAAGGGAAATTCTGTTTTTTCCAATCCTGCAATGTAGGGTCACCAGATTTAGTAAATAAAATACAGGATACCCAGTTCAATTTTAATTTCAGATCAACAACAAATAATGCAATATTTGAGACATACTTATGCTAAAAAATTTTTGTTGTTGATCTGAAATTCATATTAAACTGGAGTCGTCCAATTTATTTTAGCTGGAAACCCTATTCTAATGCTATTGCTGCTGCCCACGCAAAGGAACCGTACCCAGACATTGGTGACAGTAGCAACAGAGAACTCAAAATTTTGCAACCATATTTTGTAAAGGTGGAGCAGAGAGTAGGAATTGAAGTGAGGTGGACTGTGTAGTCACTGGGTCAGTGATTAGACCAGCTGTTCTCAACTGGGGGTGACTTTGCCCCCCAGGGACATTTGGGGCTGTCACAGCTTGGTGGGGGGTGCTGCTGGCGTCAAGTTGGGAGAGGCCAGGAGGGCCAGTGAGCACCCGTCAGTGCACAGGAAGGGCCGTTCCGTCTGCATCCCTGCTCTCGACTGCTGAGGAGACTTGCAGGCTTCAGAGGCAGACAAAAAACTGGGTTCATGTCTCACTCTGTGTGAGGCTTCGCAAGTCACCTCGGCCTCTGAGCCTCAGTTTCCTCAAAACTGAAATGGAGATGTTTCTTTGCAGGAAATTGTCAGGGGTAAAGGAACTCAAAAGTTTGCCATAACATGCGCTGCCCCACGTTCAGCACTTGCTGGGCCTCAGTCAGGGGCCGGAGCTCCAGTGGTAAAGCGGGGGTAGAGGGGTCGATTCATAGTCAGGAGGAGTCTCTGCAGCTGGGCTGGGTGGGGGCCACGTGGTGGAGCCGGCTCGCTTTGCCGGGGCAACGGCGGGTTCAGAGTCTGGCTTCCTTCCCGGTTTTCATCTCAGAGGGCTTCTACGCTGAAGCGTGTGGATTTGGGGGTGGGGATATACTCAGTGGTCGAGCACATACTTAGCATGCACAAGGTCCGGGGTTCAATCCCCAGTACCTCTGTTAGAAAGAAAAATGTGAATTTGTTCTTCCAGAAGTGTGTTCCTTTGTATAGGGTGGCAGCTAGAGCTCCTCATGATTGAAATAGTATAAAAAAACAAGGTTCTGGCCAGGAGTTTTTGAATGCAGATGGTGGCACTTTGTCTAAAGCGAAGCCACTCTCAGTGATAGATCTTCCTTTTCCTTTCTTTCTCCCTCTTCCTCTCCATCCTCCCATCTCACCAGTTCCCTTGCTTGGACCCCCTGCAATCTACAGGGCTCGATCAGTGTCAGGAGGAGGGGTCCACTGCCCCCAAAGCTGAAAAATAAGAATCCATTTTCCTATTGCTGTGAATTATCTCAAGGGTCACTCGGCATTTTCTGTTACCCCCGTGAGCCCCGTGCTGGGGAGAAGGACCCGTCCCAGTGATGGAAGGTGACTCGCCAGAGAGAGAGGCTTCCTCGAGAACAGAATGATTGCAGTATCAGGAGGGACAGAGCCAAGTTCACGTCGCTTCATAAAGCAGCTTCCTCACCTTCTGAGAGCCGTCTCATCCTGGCTGATTCAGGATGGAAATTTCAGCAGGGATGGGCTGTTTTCATGATTTTCAAGTGTTTGTTTTATCAGCCTTAACTAATATTTTGTGTGCAAAACGAAAGATGAAATATCTTCTGTTATTTTTGTTTTACCTCAGCCATAATCAACCATAATTTTTCAAGCATATGTTTCCATTTTACTTTATGTTGCAAAATCTCAGAGCGCAGTCCCGGGTGCTTACCGTAACTGCACGTCGTAGCGGTGGTAAATCGTGGTAAATCGCCTCCTCGCAGCGCGCAGCGCGCGGCGCGGAGAGACAGCTTCCGGCGGGGCTGGGACGGGCCAGCGACCCGGGCTCCCGCGGGCGGCCATCAGCGGTGGTCCACGTTATTGATAGTAGCCGAGATATTGACAGTCTGTGCTTGGAAGGAAAATAGGAGTTTGATATGACATATTGTGTGTCTCAGCAAGACTCATAAATAATTTTGACAAGTTTTTGTATGCATGGGAAAGTCCTTGATTCAGCCTCCCATAAAAATAAACTTCTATTATGGAATGTATTTGTCAAGTGGCTGCTTGATGGATGGAGCTGCGTTTACCCCTTGGCAGTTGGATGAGTTTTAGATGCACAGCTTACCAGGGAGGATTTACGGGCAGCACAGAAATAATTACCAGTATGAAATGCGTAATTCCTGTACCTGGATTTTCATTTTTTATTGTATTTTGTTTCTGTTGCGCTTGTGGTCTCTAAAACAAAAGAACTTGCTTTTTTATTTTTTATTTTTTGGGGGGCTGTTGTTTATTGAGGTTTGATGTTGAACAACCTGATTCAGCCCAGACCCTGTCCCAGACCTAGCTGGCATATTTTCATTAAGTGGGTCCCAAGTTTCTTGCTTTAAGAGAGATTTATTTCTTTTTTAATTATAAGCTATGTAGAAAATTCAGTCTTATTAATAAGATTGAAGATGTGGACGTAGATTGTCTTACTGTTTTTGAGGTTATCACAGCTCTTGTTTGAGCATAATCGCACATCCACATTCCTGCTCCAGGAAAACCGAATGTTAAACTCAAATTCTTGTCTCCTTAAACTGAAGCTTTAAAATGTCTTCTCCCCTCCTAAATTATACTTAGGGTTGCTTTCCATCAGTCATACACGCTGTGGCTCAGTAGGTATCCTTGAATAAGTGGGGAGCTTTAGAAAGTGTTGACCCCCACGCTCTGATGCTGCTGCCCAGCTTACTCCACTAGATGACTCACTAAATGCTACCTCGTCGGATGTCGCATGTAACGTACCTCTGGCTCGGGAAGGTTTATGCAAGAAAACTAACGTGAATAGTGTGTCCCTAGGAGTTTTGATTCTTCGTTAGAACACAGTCCTGACTTTTTCAAAGAATTCCCACTTGTTGAATCTCTGTTAAATAAGGTCTGGGATCCACGTGGGAAGCTGTGGGAAGCTGTGTGAAGGCCTTGACTGAGAGGGGTGTGGTGGGTTGGTGGGACCCGTGCGACATCTTGGGCTGTGTCTGTGGCTCCGAGCCACTGTGTCTGTAAGTCCCTTTTGCAGGCCTGATACTGTTCCTCTGTGCTGTCTCTCGTGTGTTTTGAGAGTGGTGTGTTAATTTTACTGGTCTGTTCAAAATAGCAGCTTTCAGCCTTGCTGATCCTCCCTGCTGTATCTCTATGTTTGATAAATAGCGTCAGCTCTTCTGTTTTACTTCCTTCTGCTTTGCTGCTTTCCCTGGCTCATTTTCTGGCTTCCTGCTCTGGACGCTCCGTCGCTCCTCGGCTTCCCTTCCTCTGCAGGCACAGACGCTGACGGGTCTGAGCTTCCCTCTGAGCGCCTTTCCCTCTTAGCTGCACTTACGAGTTTTAATGTTCTAGAAATTTTGAAATCTTTCAGTTCTAAATGTTTGCTTATCTTAGTTTTGATTTCCTTCAGCTCGTCAGTTGTCTTAAATTGTTCTTATTTATGGCTCCTGATGCTTGTGGCTTTCTCTGCTCGTTACTAATTTGTAACTTAGTTGCACTGTGGTCAGAGACTGCAGTCTGTATGAGCCAGTTCTGTGAAGTGTGTTAAAGCTTGCCTTTTGGTACAATGGATGGGCATATTTATAAATAGGACATTTTAGTAAATTTTATAAAACCTGCAGAGAAAAGGCCACTCTCTAAGGAGGGAACCCCAATCCACTTCCCTTAGTTGGGCCAAAGCAGCCAAAATGTTTTGTGAAAAAATTACTGCTTTCATTGGGAGAAAGGCCCTGCATGAAATTTAGACGCCAGAACCCGGGAGCCTGGAGAAGCGCTGAAGCCCTGGGGCAGGGAAGGCCTTCGAAGGATGCTTACTGGAGGAGGGCCCTTGGGAAAGAGGGTCCTGGCGAGGAATCAGCAGGAGGAAAACTGGGAAGGCCGCGACCCCAGCCGGAAAGCACGCTTGCCGGGATGAAGCGCTCATGTTGGGGTCTGTAGGAGACGAAGGGCCAAGATTTTTGCCTGCCTGACATTTGTAAGCAAGGAAAAGATGGCCGGGAGGTAAACATAACATTAAGTGGTTGATCAATGAAGTGCAGTCTACTTGGATCTCGCTTTTAAATTATTTGAACTAATTAATCTTATGACTAGAAGTTGTAATTCAAGCCTTTTTGCTACCAAACACTTAGAGCCTTACTTGAATTTTTTATTCCTTTCTAATTTAAATGTATAAATCAGTTTTAATTTGTAGGTGATGAGTTAGTCCAGCAAACTGATGTAAAATTACAATAAAATTCAAAATATAATGAGTGGAAATCCTGAGGAAGAAACATTGACTTAGAATGGACCAAATCATTATTTTTTTGGAAATTTTACTTTTATTGATTTATTTACTGAAGTATAGTTGATTTAGAATGTTTCAGGTGTGTAACAGAGTCCAGTTATACACATTTTTTTTACACATTCTTTTCCATCGTAGGTTATTACCAGATGTCGAGTCTAGTTCCCTGTGCTGTACAGGAGGGCCTTGTTGTTTATCTGTTTTATATACAGTTGTGTAGTGAGTGTCTATCAATCCCAAATGCCTCCTGTGTCCTTCCCCCCTGCCCCTCGGGTAACTGCGGGCTTATTTTCTGTTAGACCACATTGTCCTACCTCGCTCTGTGGTGGTGTCTCTCGGACTCCTCTGGAGGCGCCTCCTCATTGCAGCCGCCACAGTCCGATTGTGGAGAAGGCGAGAACCATGATGTGGCTTCTGAGTGTCCCCAGTCCCTCACCTGCTCCCTCCCGGGAAGATCCGCTGACAGAGAGACCAGGGACCACTGCTTCCAAAGGGCTGTCTGTGACCAGCCGCTATAGACTGCAGCATTTTGGAGGCCTGCGCGGGGCGTGGGGCACGTGGCGAGCCACGTGAATGCTGTGAGAGCAGCTGACTCACTGCAGAGCTGTGTGTGGACCACCAGGCTGACAAAGCCGGCCACGGGTTCTGTGTCACCAAAGTGATAACTGGTCACCCGGGGCGATTTTCTAGGCTTCCAGTGCCTGGCCCGCACAGAGTTGGAAACCTGGTTTCTATCATGTTTGCTGTATTTATGGAGTGAGGAACGCTTTGGTTTCTTGAATCCCAGGGGCTTACACAATCAGATACGGTGGACCCCGCCTGCAGGAAGTCTCAGGCTCCTTGGCACGAGCGGCAGTTGCTTGAACACAGCTGCGTGTAAAAGCGATGTGTATCCCAGCTGTCTTTACTGTGCAGGCAGGCAGCTCGGAGGGGCGCCCCTGCCACCCCCCCCACCTGAGCTGTGAGGGTGCTTGTCACCCCGCTGCATCCCTCCCCGGGTGCTGGATGACCAGGTCTCACACACCTCGTACTTACGGATCTGTCTAAGTGAACATGCTCCTTAAGCAGAAGCCCACGTTTGGCTAGCAAGCAGGTCTCAGCGTCTATAAAGCACTGCTCTTTCGCACAGCAAAGACTAGTCCCTTGTCAGGTACTGTCAAATCCTCATAAAAATAACAGAGCACTCGGCATCCCCAGGTGGCCCAGAGGAAGCTGCTCTTTATCCGCGTCAGGCGTTGAGGAGAAGACATGGTGGCGAATGGGCACCCAGGGAACCTGCGTGGAATTAGTGGGTTAAAGTCTGAGTCATGCTTATTAAGCCACTCTCGGTTTGTGTCCACTTTTGGTTTTCTTTAGTAGGTATTTTAAATCTACCCAATAATTGACTCATAACAAGTAGAACAACACAAACACACAACTCTTAACAAGTAAACACACAAAACTTAAATCAGTATGTAATGAATTTTTGCTGAGTGAAAGAATAAATATTGCATTTTTTCCCTGAATTTTTAAAATGTCAAATAAAGAAAAAGATCATCTCCTCACACCCACAACTCACCGTTCACAGCTCAGTGTGCACCATGCCATCTTCTGTGAACAAAAAGTGTGCCCTTTACAAATGTTTTGGAAGGAGATGGGAGTGCACATAATTCTGTTGTTTTCTTTTTCCCTCCAGATCAACAGGTACAGATCTGAGCATTCAGCTGAATCAGTACATAAGGGGCGGTAGTGTGGGCACCATCGTTTATCCACTCTTCCCTTACACGTGGACATTCGGTGACTTTGCCACTACAGACAGTGACACATTAAATATTGTTGCACATGAAAAAACCTTTGCTTACAAACAACGTAAATACAAGTGATAGAGAAAAATAAGAAGTAAGAAAATACTGATCCATTTAAATATTTTTCCCAAGTCAGAGAATACTTGTAATCAGGATTTAATGATGTTTTGTTGAGTGAAAGAATAAATATTGGGTTTTTTTCATAATTTTTAAAATACCAAATAGAATCTACTTAAATGATACCACTTTTATAATCTGAATATGTCTTAAACTTGCATCCTCACTCTACTTTGAAAAGGCTTATGAGAGAAGAGTATAAATAATGGTGCAGTCTGGCATATTATATTTGTTTGAAATACTTTCTGTATGAATTTTGCTCAATGACAAACTGACTTTTTCTGGCAAGTATTTGGGAAGTTTTTTTAAATAGCAGTAACAGTATGTTCTGTAACAGTAGAAGTTACATAAATATCTGTTAAGAATAGTGCAATTTAAATTCCTGTTTTGTGTTTCAGTATTTATTGTGTGCTATATTAAAACCCTCTTAAAGCCTGCGAACACGAGTTTCCACCTGGTTATTGAGATATTCGAATTTTCACTCGGTACCACTGACGCTCTGACAGCCGTTTGACGTGGCGGCCGCGCCGTGGGCCGTGGGGCGTCGTCAGCACCTCTGCACACAGTGTCTTTGGGCGCCCGTCCTGAAGCCCGTCCCGTGCGCTCTGTGAGTCAGCTCGGGTGAGCGCCGTTGCGCCGCGAAGCACCGTCCAAACAAAGTGGGTCGTGACGTAGCAGGGTCTAGGGGAGCCTAGAGTGTGTGGTGCTTAAATGAGTCATGTTGTTTTAACCCTCAATGTTGGGTTTTTGGTTTTACTGCACTTCACAGCAGACTCACAGCAGTGACCTCCAATGAGAGTATTTCTCCCAAATTATCGAAAACCTGAATTAGATTCGTTAATAACAGATCTCCCCCCAATCTCAGCTGATGACCATCTGGCCAGAATCTGTTCTAAAAACCCCTGCAGTCAAATGAGAATGAAGGGGGGGGGGAGCCTTAACTTTGTTGTCAGTTTGCTGTTTTGCAATTCTGTTTGTTATAGAATTATTCACCTAATTTTGTAAGAGAAAAGGGGGCATATAAAATACCTTGTTTCATAAATGGCTAATTTTGCTCATTAAAATATACCCTGTTTTCACTTTTGATGCATGCCAGCATCAGCTCCTAGCTCCATGGAGACATTTTTTCCGGACTAACCCAGTATCTCTAATTACAGAAGGGGGTCATTTTCTTTGATGGCTCTTAGAAGGTTCGGCACATTCTTTGCCAGGGCTGTAGCTGAGAGAGGGCCCTGGTTCTGTGACGAGGAGAGGGAGAACAGGGCCTGGTGCCCCAGAGCTGAAAATTTTTGTCCTTAATGTCGACTGTATGTATGTAGCCTGTAACTGAGCACACAGCCATTTTGCTGTGCTGCGGGTGCCCGCCATGGGAGTCAGGATGCGTATTTAATGCCTGATTTAAAAAGAAAAATAGATGCAGTGACATGTGGGCAATTTTAGGAAAGTGTGTTCCTTGTAAATGCAAGTACAGGTTTGGGAGAAACTCGCTTTTCTCTTTCTTAGCAGAGACATGGTTTTGCACAGCAGGGATTGTCTTAGATCCATATTTATTAAGTGATGAGTAGTTGTGTTTCTCCTTCGCACTTTTAATGACAAATTCAAATGGCAGCAGAGGAAAGAGTTCCCCCCATTCGTTGGCGCACACCCCTTCCTTCCTCCTTTACCCCTCTCTAATAAAAAGCCCGAAAAGCCTTTGTCTAAAAAGGAAAAACATGTGGCTCAGTTACCAGAGGAAAGAAAGCCAGCAGAAATAGTCTCTGGATTCTTGCCCATGAGGCAAGGTGAGAAGACAAGCGTTCACAGTTAGCACGACGTGTGTTAACTGGAGAGGACTGGTACCCGGGTTTTGGCGTGCATCTGTATCCCATCGAACGAGAAGGCGGAAAGTGCTGTGTGCCACCGACCAGCCCGTCCTCAGGCTCGCTGGGGGGCCACCACGGGACCCCAAAAAGCGCTGATAAAACAAATTCTAAAGTGCATATACCTTCTGAAAATACAGTAAGCAAGCGGGTGGTTTGCCTTACGTTTTGTCTGTGTGCTTTTTGACTCTTGCCTTTTACAGTCACAGGTGAGCGACACCCAGAGCATTCGATGGGCCAGCTGGGCTCAGCCCTCCAGCATGGGGGGCGCTGTTTCTCTTTGGCTGGAGTTCTTGAGGAAATGTGTTCAGTACGCGACATTTCCATTGCCAAAAAGACTTCAGATTGCAGGTCAGATCCTAGAGAAGCTTGTGTGTTTCCTAAGAAAATGCCTTGGACCTGGTGTAAGTGCTACCAGATGAGCAGCGGCGCTGGTCGGGGTCGCCCGGTCCAGCTCAGCGCAGCAGCGAGGCGAGAGGAGCAGAGCAAGTCAGGCTGGCCCGTATGTTCACCCGATGTTCCTAAAGAAAGTTGGTAAATGTTTTCCTTTGAGATTAAGGAGTGAAAACTTTCACCATCAGCTGAGAACCTGATCGCCGACTTGCCGTTGATGGCGTTCGGTGCTGCAGGTATTTGGAGCCTGTTAGTGTTTCTTCCCTTCCGAGACGGCCCTCTGCCCTTCCCCAGCTTCCAGCCGCCCGAGCGGCCCCGTTTTAACACCTTCAAGCCTAAGCCGTCTCTGCTGTCGTCCTGAAGGGCAGGCCATTTGCTGCTTTCTTTTTTTGTCCATGTATCTTTCTCCAAGTAACTCTGAGTTTGCTTTTAATAAAGCTGCACGCAATTGCACATCCTTAATCGAATCAGGGCTTTTCCTGCCATGTAAGTGATTCCTCTAATCTTTCCACTTATCTTCTTAAGTGGTCAGATTCTTACTTCTTTTGACCATTTTTAAACCATCAACCCAAGTAAGATATGCAGTAAACAAAGTTCAGCGTGTCGAGGGTAAGGACGTGAGCTCCTTTATCTGCGTTCATCTTGACATTTCGAGTACTGTTACTTGTTTTTTTCATCCAAGCTGAAAGTAAAACTTGAAAATAATTTATCCTTATGGCTACTTTTTCCTTCCTTTAACACACAGTGAGGATGGACTAGGACCGTGCAGATGAATGGAATCAGTTTATGGGAGCTGCGCTCCAGCCATAGTCACTGTCCCACATCAGCGAGTTGGAAACTTCATAGTAATTTAAGAAACGAACAACCTGTTACCTGGTTTCTAGAACAGAGACAGAGATTCTACAGTGGAGGGGGATGGAGTCTGAATAGATTAATTGTTTTAATTGAAGCAAGAGGTTATCTGTTTCTTCCCCTGTGTGTTCTGTAAGCAGGCTGAGTCGGGAGAGAAAACTGGTATCTGCCTTTGGCTTTTGCTGTTAGTCAGACTAATGTGAAAGGGGCGTCGCTCCTAGAATGTTTCCGTGCAACCTGAAGAAACGCTGGAGAGTGACTTTTAAAGTAGAATATAAGGCAGTAAATATTTTAGCTGAAAAATCAATAACAAAATGCAGGTAACAATTATTAGTAATTTAATTAGGTCTGTTATCATGTGTAACATTACCCTCAGCGGCCAAGGTATAGAAGCTTGTATGTATTGAAACATAACACTCATACACCATTTGAAAACAAGATGACACATAACGAGCAATAAAAAAATGAAATATTCCAAGATCTCCAATCTGCTTCTGAATAAATGAGGTGCGCTCCAGGACAGGAGAGAAAACAGCGGAGAGTTGTCAAAAGAATTATATGAAGATAATGGAGAATTCATATATATTTTCTTTATTGATCATTCACAGAACTTGGGGCTTTCCAGCTAGATTGACAGCTGAGTTATTTGCCCATCCCTGGTGACTGACAACAGGTAATGGAAAGGCTTTTACCATGATATAACAGCACAGAATATTTCCTAATTTACTACTGTAGTTCTCATCAAAAGTGCCCCGGCAAAAACACCAGATTTATCACTTCAATTACTGGAATTTCACATTTGGTTAAAGGAGACATGTTTCTGTAATGTGACAGGCTTCACAGATCCTGAACTTCCGCAGACATTGCCGCTCTCAGGGTAACGGGAGAGAGATACAAACGAGAGCAATTGTTGTAGTTTGATAACTTTTAATGGTGTCTGCTGGCAAGAAGTAAAACAGACCATAAACTGATGATCTTGGCTAGGTGTATTTTTTAAAGTTTTTTTTTGTCAGCTTAAATTTTTTCTTTTTCTTTTCACAATCTGAAAATGAATAGCAACTCCATTTAAACTGCTGTATTTATGCCTAAACAGATGTTTTTTGGTATTACAAATTCGAGAGTGTCAGAAATCCCATGTGAGGATAAATATTAGAAGTCACAGATTTATGAAAGTTAAAGTGGTGAGTGTTTATTTGCTCCAACATACAGAGCTCGACACATGCCCTGTCTTCCCTGGCTCACCGACATGATACCTGGAGTCTTGGTTTTCTCATTTCCTGTGTTGGGACTAATTTCTAACGTCTCAAAATTAGTTACTCAAATACGTGGTAACAAGTACATGTTCTTCTGCATGCACTTAGAGCACTGTGTAGTTTCAGTGTATTTCAGTGTTGGCATCATCAGGCTTCACCACCCCTCCTGTTACGAGCACCACCCCTGCCACATAGTGAGCTAACGGGGAGTACGTTTCAGAGACGAGCACCGCTGTGCCGGTGCCAGCCCGAGCAGAGCCAGCCCGACGCTGACTCACGTCGGGGAGGGCCTTTCTTGTGTGGCAGGTGAGGGGCAACAGCCTGGTAGCATCAACACTGTTGTGCCCTAGTAACTGCAACCTGTCCCACCGAAGATATGAAATTTAGGACAAGGACATTGGTAGTGATTAAGGTGCAACCAAATCTGTTGTAGTTATGAGTAGTTTTCATCCTATGAGTTTTCTCTTGACCCAGTTATAATAAAATTGCATTTTTGTCTTCTCTGGTTTTCCACCCTCCGATGGCATCAGCTTGATTTCCTCCTGGCATCCTTTATCTTGTGCCACTACTGTTAATACCTCTGTGTTTATCAGAGATGTCAGAATGGTGGGAGGTAAAGAAGCAGCACTGCCGTTTGTAGCCACGGTTACCCCCGCTGCCACGGAGGAGGGTGTGTGTCAGAGGCCCTGCGCGCTCACTGGTCCCAGGCAGAGCGGCCCTCTGCAGTGTGTTCGCCACCCGGAGACTTGGGGGGCACAACGGGAATCCTCGAGAAAAATAAGGGGTGGTAGGAATCAGTTCATTCTTTTTTTCTTCTTTGCACAAGTATTTATTGAGCATCTGCTACGTTTTAGGTGCAGAAAAGAAAACGTGTAGTTCTGTCAGAAATTTTGGTAAGATAATATGTGAGTAATTTAACATTACTGATTAAGACAAATAATAACAAGCGTTTGTAAAGGACTTCGTGGTTCGCAGGGTACTTCTCAGTCACAGACGCACTTAGTTAAACGGATAGAGTCACTTCACCCAGATTTCCTCTACCTGGGGAGGGACGCTTTTTGACCTTACAGGAGGTTAATTGCTCAGCTTTTTAAAGAATTAGTAATTCATGTAGTGTGTGTCAATGCAAGGAAGTTTTGAAAGTTTTTTTCCCATTCCCACATGACCCTGCTTTGTAGGAGGATTAGAGATCCACTTATTTTAGGGAGAGAATGGAAAAAAGATGATAAGGCTGAGGTTTTCCATCGTTCACGTGGAGGAACCAACGTGCCAACACCGTGCACAACTACCCAGTTGACGCCGTTCCTCAAGGCGACTGCATGGTGACTGATGAGATCCAGTGGGCGCGCTCTCCTTGCTCTTTAAAGGGCTGGGTAGCTGCACCTCCGGGCTGTCAGCAGATGCTCCCGGGCAGCCTTCCACGCTGATCTGAAAGAAGGCCGCTTCTCCCTCCTCCACCACTCCCTGTGGTCCAGGAGACCAGCATCTCTCAGCAGCAGCCTCCTCATTGCTCTTGCTGCATCCCCCGGGCTCTGCCGCCGTCAGCTTCCAGGGCGGCTGCCAGAGCCATCCTTCTGAGAGAGCAGAGCTGGGAGGGTCCTCTGTGCTCCCCCGTGCTGTCCAGTGGCAGCCTTAAGATGTGGCCAGTGCAACTGAGAACTTAAATCTTTAATTTCATTTTTATTTTAATGGGTTAAATTAAAGTTTAATTAATTTAAAATAACCACAAGTGGCAAGTGGCTGTCATATTGGACAGTGCAGCCCTGAAACATAAGTCAGTTGATGTTTCTTTTCTGGTCAAAACCCTCGGTGGCATATCTTTTCACTCACAATAAAAACCAAATTTTCCCAGAATGTAACATGGCTGCCAGGCTCCATCTCCTGCTGTGTTCCCCTGGACCACTCTGCTCCAGCCGCACTGGCCTTGTTACAGTTCCTCAAAAATAGGAGGAATGCTCCAACCTCCAGGCCTTTGCACTTACAGTTCCTGCTGTAGTCAGCCACGTGGGCTGCACGCTCCCCTATTTCCTGTCTTTGCTAAGTGTCAGTTTTGTGTCAAGGCCATTTCGGGCGCCCTCCCCCACCCTGGCCAGCATGCTCCCACGGATGCTGCCCCTCGCAGTGGCTAATCAGAGACTAGGTCTGCAGCCAGGCTGTCAGCAGGTGCCCTTGGCTGATCTGCAGTGTACATCTGAAATTATCTAAAATACTTTTTTGGTTCACTTATTTATTTTGTCTTGTTTCTCTCTCCTTCTCGAGTTAATGCCCATGAGGATGGGACCGTTCCCTGCCACATCCCCAGATCCCAGAAACGCATCTGGCACATCATGTGTATGTAACAGAGTTTTGAAGATTAAGTGAACAGATAAAGATACAGCATTATGAATAATCTAGCAAAAGGCCCACTAGGCAAAGTGCAAGAGAATTCAAAAAGAAGATGCTATAAACGCATTTGAGGTGGGAGCATTGAGTGCATAGCAGTCTTTGATAAATCAAAAAGAAGAAAAATCAAATACAGCATTGGAAAAATATAATTAATAAGATGGAATTAATAAATATATGTATTTAACTTGGCATTGTTGAATACAGCATTAACTTTACCATCAAGTATTCATGGAAAATGTACGGAACTTATAATTAGCTTTAAAGGGAATTACAGTAAATTTTAAAAACCAGAAATTGCCAAGTTATATTCTCTGATTACAATATGATAAACAATAAAAATTTCAACAGGAAACAAACCAATCCCCTGTAAATATTAAAATACTTTCCTATATAATAGGGAAAAACAAATAAGCCAAGAATACAGTTGCAGATTATTACAGTTGATGAAGAGACAATGTCTTAAGGAAAATAAGCAATATAATAATGTAAGGTTGACGAATTTTGAAAAAGTCAATAAATGGTACAAGAATAAATTGAGCGTTTGTTTTTAAATGTTCTAGAAAGTTTTAAGACATCGTAATAGTAGGTTTTGCAAGTCTGAAAATTTCCAAGAGTAAAATTTCTGAGACCTCAGTCTATTGTACAACACACTCTTGTGTGAACACCCTTAAACACCCTCCATCCGTTTCTCAGCTACCATCTTGTTAACCCTACTTAGAATATGGATCTGAACATCCTCAATAAAACATAGTACATAGAATAATCATAATCCATTCATGCACATTTAACAGTCTTTACAGGAATACAAAGTCCCTCAATTACATCAGTAGGTTTTATTAGAAAATCAAATGATTATCTCAGAGGATGCCCAAAAGGAGCATTTGATATAAAACCATTTTCTAATGAATAAAAATTGAACAAAATGAATAGATTATGTTTGTTTATTTTTCTTATCCCACAAAAAAATTGAGATAGCTTACAGAAAATACATAAATATAACAGAATACATAAAATAAAATCCAATAATATAAAACAAAGGTTAAATTTTTGAACACTGGGGACCTTAGCCAGGAATGAGAAAGGACTTCCTTTGCTTAGTGTAAACTGCCAGCATCGCTCAGAACTATGTAAGATGAAGCATTCCCTTTGAAATCAAGACCAGAACAGTTCTAGCTAATGAAAAAATGAAATTGAATAACTGAAGTAGGTGTGACTATTAGAAAAGGGAAAGTAATGATTTTGCTCATAAGTTGTTCTATGCCTAGAAAGTTCTGTGAGACTTTTAAAACTATGAATTAAAAGCTCAGTCAAATGGCTGAATACAAGATTAATATACAAAAATGAACCTTCTTCTTTTGTAGCTGTAACCAATTAGAAAAATACTAGGGGAGTAACCCCACTCACAGTTCTAACACACGCGCACAATAGAGCACATTGTCCAAGCCCGTTGAAAGTTAATTCCTATATTTGAACAACAAAGTTTTTATTTATAAGTATAGAAGATGTATTGAAATGGTGTGTTTTCCAACGGGAAGACAACAGTTCTTTCTAATTTCTTTCAGAGTTGTAATCGTAATAAACCCTGAGCAGGAAAACTAAAGTTATAAGATGTGCAAACAGAGTTACAATAATGAGGACGGTGGTCGTGGGTGGAGGTTTGCAGTTGGTATGACTGTCATTACTGAGCGGCCCCCGTGTCCCAGACACTGAGCTGGAGGTTTGACAAATCCGCCTCCTTTAATCCTCACGCCGGCCTAGGAAGTAGATGCCATCCCCTTGTGAGGCGGGGAAACTGAGCTCTGTCTAAGGTGTATTTAATGGCAAAAACCAGGGTTCAAAGCTAAGTACGTCAGATTTCCAAGCTCTAAGAAAGTATAAGAATGTAAGAGATCAAACAGATTAATCAAAAACCATGTCTGTGTAATCAGTTAACGTATATGTACTTGTGTGTGTGTGTACAGACATCCTTAGGGGACTCGCAAATCCGTGTGGAAGGGGTGTGTTATTTATTGTTTAATAAGTCGTGTGAGACTTATCTCAGGATAGCAGTAACCAGTTTAGAGTTTTACTGGACACAGTTCACAAAGGTAAATGTTGATGCACTAAAGAGTTAAACAGCAAACAAAATCATAAAAGTTTGTATAGAAATAGAATGCAACAGACATCAGCATCCTGATGAGGAAACTTTCCCAGAATTTTAACAAATAAAAGAAATAACAAAGGAACAGATTGGTAGATTTAGCTGTTTGAAAAACTGAATTGTTTATGTCCAAAGTTCCCAAAAGAAAAAGGCAGCTAAGAGACGGAGAAAATATCTTTCCGTCAAATAGCACGTTCAGTTTGTATATCTCTTTATATCAAGAGCGCAGACACATCAACAGGGAGAGCGCGACAAATGCAATAAACAGGGAAAAAGATCGATCATAGACCGTAGAACCTACACACAAACATCTGGAACAAATCCCAAGTTCTTTTTAAAAAGAAAACAACAATTGTGTACCTTTTCTCTATCAAATTAGCAAAAGAGAAACAGACAGTTTTGTGTAATGTGCATCTCCTGCAGGTAACAGTTTTAATTGGTTCTGAAAATAACTTGATGATATGAAACAAGTGCCTTAAAATCTTTCCTATCCTTTGATGTAAGACAGAGAGCGGGAAGGAGCTACTTCAACAGCGCATTTATTAAACGTGGCCTAAATGTCATGCGTTGGGAGAAAGGACGTGTGAACCTCATTCAGTCACTTTGGGCATCACTCAGCCCCAGTCGACTGTACCGCATGGCATTCGCAGCTCAGCTCGGGAGTCAGCCCGGTGTCTACGTTCTGTGTGTGTCACTTAGTAGCCGCGTGGCCGGGGGCGGTCGCCTGACCTCTCTAGACTGGAGTTCACTCATCTCTCAGGTGGGGCTAATGCTCGATGTACCACCTATGAGCACGTGAATAAAATAATGCATGTGACAGTTTGCATACATCATATAGGCCTTAACTTATTAACTGTTAGTTTGCTATCATTAATTATTACAATTAACAGGTATTAACTATTATGATCACCTGATATTCATTATATTCTTAATTATAATTAATACTAGATATTATACAACATGTAATTAATAATGTATCACATAGGTATAATTAATAATGAATGGTAGCAAATTTTAATAACCCCTTATCTAGTCATTGAAGGAGGAAAGGAGCAAAGTAAGTCAGCTGAATTCTTGGGGTCCAGCTCTTCAGAGCTGCCTCTGCCTTGAACCGCGGACAGGTGACCACTTGCTTCTGCCTCCCTGACTTCCTTCCAGGGCAACCAGACATCCGTGGGCTTCTCGGATGAATAAATCTTCTAGTTTGAGAGCTTTCTGCCGTGGGGGTGATGCCAGGGTGCTCACAGCCCAGGAGTCCTAGTAGAGAAACGCCGTCAGCCCCCTCACTACCCGAGCCTCACGGGTGCTGGTACGGGTGGTACAGAGTCGCTACCTCATCAGTCTCCACGTTAGAGAGATCGTGTTTTCAAGTGGGAAACTATCAGGTTGGCTTCCTGAGCTCATTTTCTGTGCCACCGTTGCAGTTGGAATAGTCCAGACTTAGTTACAGTCGTGACGCATGAGTGCTTGGACAGTTGGTTCGGGTCAGTCTGCGGCATTGCACTGAGCCCCTCCGTTTGGAAAGCACTGTGCTAAATTATTGACCAGTTCTGTTTCAGAGGTCTGGGTTTGAGGAAGAAAAATAAAAGGGGAAAGGGGAGTAGGAATCCCAAACCTTCCCTCAAAATTTATTATCTTAACCTGGAAGCTGGAGACCCAAAAGCAAAAAGCAGTCCACCCTGTAACAGAAGGTGTGAATTTCTCGTTAAGTTTGGAAATAAGGGTTTGCTTGTGGGCTTTAGTTAGAATGTTGCCTTAAAGAAGTTAAGCCATTTGGAGAGTTTTTATGTTTAAATTTTGTTTTCAAGAATTCCTGTTTGAGCCTCTTTTGAAAAAGGACCTAAACTGGTCTGCTGGTTCCAGGTATGTCTGAAGCGCTCTGCATTTGCTGACTTGGGTGGTAGCGTTTAGGAAGACTTCAGTTAGGGGTGGTCAGCTTAACTTGCAGACAAAAGTCCTTTAACATCTGCATCTTTTGATTAATTCATCATATATTCATATCTTTAACCACACCCCATAGAAAATTTACCTAAAGGATACAGAAAGGAGTCCAGTTAATTTTCCTGTGTGAAGTCGATGTTGTGAGACAGTGTAGTGTGGAATTCCAAGATGGTATCTCCAAAAGGAGCTGACACTTCCTGTGACCCGTTAACCATGTTCATTTTCACGTGTGCTGCCTTCCTCTCATTTTGCTTTTTATTAAACATTCAGACTAGTAATTCTGAAGATTTAGTTTAAAGGGTGATAAATTAAAAAATAAAAACTGTGTAATCGTGTGTATTTTTAAAGAAATTATCTCAAATAATTTCATCTCACAGGCATGTTCTGTGGCAGATGCTTGCAAATCTTGGTTTAAAACTGATTGAAGTATTTTAAGAAAACTGAAATAATGTCAGTGGTAAAATTTATTTTACCAAGTGCAGATGTAAGACATCAAGTTCTCAGACTGATGGCAGAATTAACAAAAAACACCATCTGGTTCAATAATTATCTGAAAATACCCATATTCTTGGATTTGTTTAATACCATTTAGTTCCCAGCTTTATTTTATCTGAGTCTGCACACCAACCAGGCTAGGTTGTGCAAAACGGAGACGATTTCCATCTGATCATTTTTAAAAATGTGTGTTTGCATGAATAATGAATCTTTGGATTGTTACTAAACAAGCAAATTATTTGCGTCTGTGTCACATTGGTTATCAAGTTTGCACATGTGACAGCTTCAACAGCCGTCACGTAGAATGCATAAAGCTTGTAACCATATGTTTTTGCTTGACAAAAAGCTAAAACTCAAGATCAATTTTCAATATGGAATGCACAAATTAACACTTTAAAATGCACCACAATATGTACAGCTTGGCAAAATCTGCAGAAATAGCACGTTTCTAGATATTAACTGATATCTTTGGATTCGACCTTAAGGTATTCAATCATTTTGATTAAAAGACTGATTTCTCATAAAACCACAGTCTGTTGGAGGCGCAAAGCCAATGACATTTGAGCATTCATATATTTTCATAAACTTTGAACAATGTCAGTGAGACACCTCTTCAATCTTGGCCACACAACAGCAGGGTATTCAATCTTTCTTTAGCTTAAGACAGAAAATTTGAATATCAGCATAGGGTTATAAATGTGGCAGCTCGCGTGGTGTGCTCCACGTGGCCTGTCAGGGGCCGTCTGTGCGCTGTAGTCACAGCTCGCCCTGCTCCCTGGACCACCGTTCTCCCGCCCCTTATTAGCTCCTTGTCCCGCCGCTCCGCCCCTCCCCAAAGGCATTCTGGGAAGGGGTTGGGTTTGGTTCTACAAAGCAGTTCATTTGAAGATTTCTTTGGGGTGGGGGTGGGTAGGGCTTTTTTAAATGGCTTCTCCTAATACCACATGTGATGATCACACAAAGTGCTATGATGATACAGGTGCCCCAGTGTTTCTTCAGCAACTTTTCTACCTTTTAAACCTCATGATCAATCATTATGCCGCCAAGTAGACCCGTTTCCCTTTGGCCTCCTAAATGAGGTCTTGGCGAAAATTGGATGCTCTTCAAATACTTCCTTTTCTCTTGTGTCACTCAGTGCAGAGTGAGTGTCCTGTGCAGTGGGTGAGATGTGGCGTTCGTTGTAAATAACAGTGTGAAGGCTGTTAACATCCACTGCAGATAATACGGCTCTCTCTCCAGCATCGGCGCACACGCAGCTCGGGCAGAGACCAGATGGGCCGGGAGGGGACTGAGCAGCTCTGTCTTGCCCAAACAGAAGTGCGACAGCATTCTGTTAAGTAAAGAGACAACGAAGGCACAGTTTAATATGTTGTAATGCACGACAGATGTCTAAAGATTTTTACCCAAAATCCCTGTAATCTTGCTGATCTTCGCATTCAGCACGTGCTTTAATGTTAGAATGAAAAGCATTATTAGTACTTTTTGACAAAGGATATTAGAAAATTGAAGTCAGTTTCAATTGCCATAATCCCATGGAATTAGTACTTTATAACTAATCTCCTGAGTCATTGCTAATAGTCCATGTTTTTGTATTCCTGATTATTATCTGATTACACACACCCCAACCCTAATGAAGCTCAAACAAAAGTCTTACACTGGTAAAGGTAGACTCCATTAGTAATGCCATGCTGGGAGAGATGCTCCTTAATTGTGTCCGTTTTAATAGAATTTGCCACGAGTACGTTGTTGAATTGAGTCAGTTTGTAACTCTTGCAGACCGTTGCTGAAGTTGCATTCTCTCCATGTTCTCCTGGTTTGCTCGTGTGGACACGTGTGTAAGTGCACACATGTGGATAAGGTGCATCCGTCCTTCACATCGTCTGCATCTCTTTACCCCACGCCTGTGTTTGCCTGTTTCAGCGTGTGGTTTCTTGCCTGTTTCTGTGATTTGTTACCTTTTTGTGTGAACTGTTGTCAACATACATGAACACAGTGAGCAGATACTTTAAAATGCCATAGAGCTGTAACTGTCCTGACAGGAAATAGCTTCAAGCTCAAAGTACACAAAATTTAAAAGTAAAGGATGAATTCTTGCCACAAAGCTTGCTGAAGACACAAGAAGAACCTGTGTGCGATGTCCAGGTCTTGAGGAGAGCGTTACAAAATACATACGCGCAACATAATGTCAGTGTAAACAAATGGCAGGAGTTACGTGTTGCAAGTATTTCTCAAAATACGTGTGTCAGATCAAGAGTTATGTGAAGCAAGTATTTCTAAGGGAAAAGTTAATTTTGAAAGTCTTGTGATCTTTGAGGGGTTGGTCATAGACGTAAAAGAAAAATGGTCTGAACGTGAGTGTGCCAGGGCCCTAATATATGTGAGCTGTGAGTCTTCACGTTGGACATGTGAAAACTTTACCCCTGACTCCACTGGGTTCAACAGCCTCCAGCTAGACCTCGCTTGTGTCCGGGGGAAGAGTGTTGTACCTGGTTATCACACATGGTATCAGAAGGATGGAGACTATACGTCCACAAATCACACTGTTGATTGAATCAAGGCCTTCACAGATTCTGTATGAATTATAATTGGGAATTATCTCCGTAATTTGGATTGCTTTTGAAATGTGAATTATTGAAAATATGAACCGTTAGCCTGGCATTTGGAATATACTCCACACGCCTCTCATTTCTGTAGCCTGATGGGCTGTTGAGAGGAAACACTTCCGAAATAGGTTCCCGTCCGCACACCTTCATTCACCTGCACCTTTGGTGGGGCCCGTGCTGGGTGCCAGGTTGACAGCGGAGAGGGAGCCGGCCTCACTCGGGAGGCCCCCATGGAAGTGGTGACCCCAGAAGGTGGCCTGCAGGGAGGGCTCCCCTTGTAAGGGGCCGGGGGCCTCTGAGAGGCCAGTGCGGGGAGGGCGAGAGCTGCCCGCTGGGCCCCGGGCCCTGCTCTGTGCCCTGGGGGCTCCGCCCCCAGCTCTGTCCTCTGCTCTGTCCCGCCGTGTGTCCCTGAGCGCCGGCAGGAGCAGGGCTCTCTCCCACCGAGCCACAGTGACCCGTCTTCTCTTTAGCAATTTGCCATCATGCATAAACACTCATTAATTCAAGGTCAGTTTAACCTTCTAGAATCGTGGGTCTGCTGACCTGAAAGCTGTCACTCCCTCATACAAATAGCAGTTGGCTCACCTGCGAGGCCCCAGCCCGGGTCACGGCAGCACAGTCTGGGTCTCATACATCACCTGGGAAGGGCCCGCTTGGGCCGATTATTAAAGGAAGTTCAACTTTCCATGCTATTAAATAATGTAATGGTCATTATTTTTAAAAATAGCTTTAAGTAATATGAAAACAATCACTCTGCTCAGTAACTCAGTGAGGCAGTAACTTCCGTGGGTTCTGATCCTGTTTTCTGTCCTGTGGCTAATTTTAGCTTAAACTGATCTTACAGTGGTTCTGCACAGCCCTCTTCCTCACCTATTTCCCAGAAAAAAGAGATCAAAAAAAATTTTTAAAGGACACTGATAGTCTTTAGAGTGTGGAGAAAATTGATCAAAATATTAATTAGACTTTTGTTTTGCTAGTTTGCATTAGACAGATGGAGTTCTGATCTGTAATAGCACATGACTCATGAAACTGCTTGTGTACTAAGATGCCATTATTAACACAACAGTAGTTTTCAGCAGTTGGTAATTATTGGCATAATTAAACATTTATCAAGAAGCGAGTATTTATCATTCATTAAACTTTCATTAAAAATCCATCTTAGCACAGGCCAGATTAGCCAGTGATTTTCAAGTGAGAACTGCTTCACTTCTGGCAGGAATATGGAACATTTTCCTAATAACCGAAGCTGTACACAAGGTAATGTTCCAGCAGTTGTGGGCAATTACAGGATTTGAGATTCATCTTGTATGAAGTGCCTTCTAAGACTTGGACCCAGAGGGAGAAGGCCCTTGGCAGCGCCTTCAGGGGCTGCAGTGCTTGGCGCTCTTTTAGCAGCCTGCCTAGCGAGACGTGTTCCCCTTGGCAGAGGAAAGTGGCCCGTAGGCAAGCTCTGGGACGATACTTACATGAGTCAAGCTCCCCAGAACTTGGAGCGTGGACGTATTTTAGGACACGGAATTTCTATGGCACGTGGAAGCTGGAGCAGCAGACACGACGCGGTCACTGTGGTCACTGGGCCTGAACGCTGGGCCGTCCCTCAGATCCCCTCCTGTCCACAGGCCTCCCCGTCACACAGGGGCTTAGCACCTCGTGTGCAGATGCACAGCGGGGTCGCGCTCAGGCGTGCTCACTCACCGAGATAGCGCGCTCACTCCTGGCATCGGCGGTGAGGGGCTGAACAGCACAGAGCTGGATGCGTGGCTCCTCTTAATCGTAATTTTACTTGACTTTCCTTATGTAGCTCCGTCCTGCGATCACCTCTCCAGTCTGATTTTCCACAGAACCACTCCCAGTTGCCAAACTTGGGTTTTGCTCACAAGTTGACATGTTATCACATAGTAACGTTATAGCTTTCCAACCTTCCCTCACCGTTAAGGTGGGTGTAGGTGTCCCAGCCTGTGTTCACACGGCCTCAGTTTTACTCCGACACTAATCGGAAAGCTTCGTACACATTTACGTGCCGGGCGTCCTCGCGAGATGGCACACACACAGGAAAGACTCCTCCTCGGTGACTGAGACCGCTCGGGAAGCCTCCTCACGGGTGCGCCAGGGCCGCAGATCTTATTCGATATTCAGCAACTTTGTTTTTGTTTTCTCTTGGGCAAAAAAACTTACTGTATCAGTGCCTTTATGTCACAAGAATGAATTGAATTTGTACCCTTTAGTGCAAACAACAATAGACAGAGTGGTAACCTAGTGGAAAACAAATAGACACCCCGTCCCTTTTGGGGATTCAGAGAGGCTCAGAAGGATGGAGCTGACGGTGGCGAGGTGGCAGATGAGAAGAGGCCAAAGCAGGAAAGAGCCCGGCGGCCATTTATTACCGTGCCAGCTTCATAGTGTTTGCTGAACCAAGGTGGAGAATAATGATTCAGACAAATGACGTTAATCATAATAGCTGGCCCTTTGGCAAGAATGGAGTGCCTAGCACTGCAGCAGGAGGCCTAATCAGATTCTCCAAAACTTACTTCCAAAGCAGAGAATTTTCTGTCTCTGGTTTTTCTGTCGATGGCTCCCCGTGGGATACATCATCCTTAAAAGAAAAAGAAGTGATAAGAAACTGTGCCCTCGTCTCTTCTCCTCCCCCGACTCCCTTAGAGATAATCACATTAAACTGGATGATTAATATTTATAGTGAAGCTGTATTATTTTTATATCGTCTTCATATTTATCTAACGTGATAAGATTGCAAGAGCCCTAACGAATAGTCAAGTCCTATTTTCCGTAGTCCTGATGATCAGAGTTTGGCTGCACCTCCTTGGAGGAGGTTTTAAGTGGCCTTGCGCCTCGTGAAACCAAGCTCTGCCACACACATGGGCCGTGTTCTCTGACTCGGTGTGGCGGGGCTTGTAGATCTGCCCAGATACTGACTGGTCACTAAGCAGATTCTGAGTGAGCTCGCCAGGCATCTGCTCAAAGAGTGGACTTCATGTCCGTGACCTTTCGTACATGTTCAAAGCTAGGGAAGTCAGTTTGTCTTTGCCCTGTCTTGGGTTTTTATGGATTTTTTTAAATTAGCCTCACTAGTAGACTGTTAGTTATTTTTTGTAGGTACCATTTCATTAACAACAAGACCAAAATTCACTTAGTCCTAAATACTTCCACATTTATTAATTAGGTACATTTTGTCATCACTTTATCACACACACTTTGGCACCTAGACACTTGGAACATGGTGCTTTTGTGTCGAAGGGAAAACAATTTAGAGACTCAGTTATATATCATCTCTAGGGGAAAATTATGTTGACGTGTGGGAGGTTAATGTACACACTTTAGATTCTTTGCTTGATTTGCTGTTTCCCTCTTCATAACTCTGGGTAAACAGTTTGTGCTGCCATTTAATGCACAGGTTAAGTGTAGTTCCAGGCTATTAGACATCATTAAAGTAAGCGGTACGCAGCTGCGGAAGAAGGATGGAAGCTCTTCACTTGTAGCTGCTTGGACGTTTCATTTGTCATCTAGCACAGCCGCACACAAATTAGCTGTGGCCGCCTTCATGTAATGTACAGCGTCGTGCCATGAAATTAAGCAATGAGTCACACAATTTTGGCTGATTAGTGTTAATGTGTTTTGCATCACACACCCCCACCCCACCCCAATGACAAAATTGGTTTAAAAAGACGGTGTTGTTCAATCAAAACTTTGTTCCTGATACCCTGTTGTCATCACCCAGTTGAGCTGAACACCGGATCCATCTTTGAACACAGACGTTCTCTCGACAGTTATGGAAAAGGTAGATGTCTGTTCTGTCAAGTGGCATCTTGCATTCTGCCATTGTTTTATTACAATACTTCCAGCCCTCAAATAAGGAAGCAAAGCAAATAATGGTTTAGCCATATTGATTGAAGTGCAGTGTGGCCGATGGAGTAGATAGATACCAGTAGATTGCACCTCCAACCCCGGCCCTCTATATCTGATCAATAACCAATTTATTACTAATCACATCCAATAAGTAGAATACCATAGACATTTATTTCCACCTGGCAGCCGGCAGGCATGGAATGATTTTTTTAGAAATCGGAAGCGGCCACGCACAAGAAGGTGCGTGACTGATACGTCCCGCGCATGGAGCTGCCGTGCTTTCCAGCCAGTCGGCTCGTCCCAGGGAAGTCCTGTGCGCATCTGATTTCCAATGGGCATCGCATCCCACTCGCCTCTGGAATACGTTACAGATGCCAGCTCTTGACTTCTGAGGATGCTGTTGGCTGAGATGTCTGGTGATGGGGAGAGGTATCACACCAGAATGGGGTCTATAGGTATCAGTGTCAAGAAGAAGAATGTCTTGTCTGCCCCTTCTCCTGGGTTACTGCATGGGTTAGAGAAAGACTGGGATGAGTTACTAGAAAACAAAGAAGCGAGAGGTGGCAGGAGCGGGTGAGGGGTGGGGGAAGAAGCAACAGCAGTGCAGACAGAGGACTCTCTCGGGTGCCCCAAATCACCGTACCTCATTTCTCCCAAAGCAGCAGCGTGTGTGAAAGTACCTGACATAATCACTGTGGGCATCTTACACCAGGTGCAGCCGGGGCTGAACCGGCTTACACCGGGGGCAGCCGGGGCCGAACCAACACCACCTGGTGCAGAGGTGAGGACGAGAGTTCTAAAATCCCACCCTAAGTTTTAGCGAGAGCGTATCAACCTTTGCAGCAGGGTTGCAGCGATGATGAGAAAAATGCTGTAATTCTTTGATTTCATTCTCATTGTGATCTACGTGGAAGAAAACAATGCTGATAGGGAAAAAACAGATCTGTGATGTGGGAGGGGGCAGTGTCACCTCGCAGTCCCTTTCTGAGTGAGGAGCCTTATTGTTTCACGAGAGAGAATTTATCCCATTTGTTGTTGAGACGACATACCTGAATGAATCAGACCTACCTTGTTCACACCCCAGATGAGGAAAATGATTTATTATCTGTCCCTTGAATTTCTCTGAGCATTCTGTCTCAACTTTAAAAGAGGATTACATTTATGATTAAATCTTAACAAATGTTGTTTTAACTAGACTGCAATATATGTTATTGACAACAAGCGACTTTTTTTCTCAAAATAACATTGGTGCTTAGGCATGCAATTTACAAAAATGACAAAAAAGGGTGGTACTTTTCCCAAGGTGAATGTGAGTTGACTGATTAGCTGGTACTTTAACTTAGATTCTTGCAAATTACAGACATAAGAAACCCTACAATTTATATGTACTTTAGAAGTGAAAGCTTTAATCCCGTGATTCATGAAAGTAAAGTGGTAATAATTTAAGTACCATATTTTGTTTACCCCTCAGACTTGTCAGCTGATACCAGAAGTATTCCCACTATTTGGGGCTGCTGCCTTCGGCCACCTAATCGCTTCTCAGGGAGGAAGAGGGGAGCTGCTTATATAGCAACATGGCTTGTCTTTGGCAACATCGAGCCAAGGCATCAATCAGTCCATCTGGGTAGAATCACAAGCTGACTCCGATATTGCTAAATATTTATACTGTCAGATACACACAGACATCCAGATGAAAGGAGGCATTCATTAGGAATTCTCCAGCTTGTCAGTTTAAAGATGCAGATTAGAGCAAAACCTCCCACTATGGTACTGAGTGCTCAAGAAAAGTCTATATTTAGCCATTCTGAGCAATAAATATCATCATATTGCCTCATTTAGGTAAATAGAGAATAAATATTGTCAAGATGATCTAGAGATAATGTAAACAGATCCCTGTTCAGAGTCTGTGTTACGGGGGAAATTCCAGGACAGTGATGTGTCGATGATGCTTTTTGGTTTAACCCTTTTCCTTAATCACATCACCCCTCCTCCTTTTTGGTAACAGAGATCGTGTTGCTGACAGATTAGGGGGGAAAGATGAAGAGGAAAAAAAATTTTTTTAACCACAAAGGTGATTTCAAGTTCTGTGAATTAGAACACTAATTAGTGCTTGTGCTGCAGTGTTGTCTTGATAGTTGCAAAAGCTGCCGCGGAAAATAAAGGTACCTGCAGCGGCGGGAGGTCCGTTCCTGGGTTTTGCAGGCACCGCAGCCGGTGCAGCCCCAGGCACCCTGCTGCCAGAAGGGCAGGTCTGCCTGGACACCAAGGCGGCACTCAGACTGCATTTCTTCTGTAACATGTTGTTCTGAAACAAGGGCTTTCACACGGTGGGAATCTGCCGTGGAGACCGGGCCTGCACCCTGGCACACACAGTTCAGTGCCGGTGCCAGACCGCTGCGAATGCCTCCCGGGCAGGGGCGGGTCCAACGCATCCTCTGGGAGCACAGGCTTAATGCTCTTCCCCCATAACTGATAATCTCAGAAGTTCTACTCGCTGGGAATCTTAACTGATGTCAAAGTTTTAGTTAATTACACTAGATGATTTTTTTGAGATTAATAATTAACATCTCTCTTTATAACTAAATATCCATAATTAATCAGCAAATCATAACGTGAAGACTAATTAACTTCAAATTCAAATCTTAACAGAAAATCCATATTACTCTCCAGCATCATTAATTCCCAGAGTAATCACAGTTATGCCTCGTGGGATGAAACATAAGGCTTTGTGGGTCTGTCAGCTAAGCTGTTAGCACAGAAGATTTCCAAAGTAACTTCAAGTGGCATTACCGATTACAAAATTACTAGATTAGTCCAGCATATTTTCATTGGCCACGTGTTACGTTATCAACAAGCTGCCCCTGGCAGCCGGCTGGGTAACCAGCAGAGCAGAAGCTTCCCCATAGCGTCTGGATTTTTTTGTTTGTTTGTTTGTTTTTTCCATGGGGGGTTAATTCAGCAATTTCTGGCAAGCAGGTAATTTGGTTCACTGTCTTTGAAATGCACTGTCTCCTTTTATTTCTTTTCCTCTGCCTCACAGAGTGCTAGTGAGATGGTTTAAAATTATTAGTAACAATCCAAAGTGTACACCCAACATTGTTCATAAATGGGAATTTTTTTCAATAATAAAAAAATTGAAATGTTGTCTTTATCAACTAAGTGTTAAAGAGAACTTAAGAATTAAAGGGATATTGAGTCAAAGGAAGAAATACTATGCAAGGACCAAAAAACACGGACATGGCAGGATATGAAACGGGGCCATTCTAGTGTCTGAGAAGCAGGGTGACACCACTGTTAAAAACAGAAAAGTGACTTTTTAGGTTTTCACTTAGGAGTTGGAAGTGTATTTAAAATCCATGTTTCAATTATTATATCACCTCATCTTCCAAGTGCACGCATCGAATACCGTTCTTTTGTGTGGCAGCTGTAAAAATCCTGAGCAATTTTTACTGTCAAGAAAAGTCTGAATAAAAGGGCTGTTAACTTAGTAAGATATCTGAGGTTATTTGGTGGCAATCAGGAACTCTCAGCACTTCAACTAATGGGTTATGATCAGAAACTGTTCCTAATAGCCAGCTAGAGGGATCTGACTATGAAGATTTCTATAATTTTGTTGTCAGCTTGTGATGTACTCTAGTGCTAATTATTTGGAACAATTATGTTTTCCTAATAACAAAAGAAGAAGCAGTGAATTAAGCAGGCTTACCTTCAGATCTTTAGATAACAGTTTAAATGCACTTGCCATTAAGAAATAACATTTCTTTTTGCTTTACGGAGCCCTAATTATTGAAGATGCTTGTCTTTTAAAATCTCCTGCTTCCACTTCTTTTAAACCTGTTCTATGTGTCAGTTTACACTGATGGCTCAGTAACTAGTATTTTCTCAGTCTTAGGTTTACGCCTGTACCTCCCATAGGCTGCTTACTTCAGTTAGTTGTTCAAAAACCTGTAATTAGCGCAGTAATTAACGTGTGGATCCTTCAAAGGGAGACCGCTGGAATCAGGGGACGCCTCTCATCACTCTCCGTGATGTGCGGGTGATGAAGAGACGGGGCGAGGTGACAGCCGGGCTGGCGTTGCTGCACATTAGCTGTGCTGTGGGGAAACGCAGGCAGGACCTTGGTCCGCAGAGCCCTAACGTCTGAAAAAAGCAATTATCCACACTGTTTCTGTAATTCAGCTAGGTGTTATCCTGCGTTTGCAGCTGTCAAATCATTTGTTTTAAATGTTTTTTTTAATCTTATGAATACTTGAAAGTTTTGAGTTTTGCACATTATCTCTTAACCAATTTCCAAACAGAGGTGCCAAGATTTCTTCCTTTTTCTTTTTCTTCTTTTTCTTTTTTTTCTTAATCCATTATGGAGAGTCTTTCTTGACAATTGGTTTCAAGCATTTGATGGTAATTTGAGTCGATGCAGATTACAGTTTCACAATCACAGTCGTGAAGGAAAGGCTTGGTTTCCTGTCTTTCCCCTGGGAAGTTTTTTTGGTTAAATCTCAGCTTTCTCGTAAACTGGATCTGTTGTTTTCAGGCCACGGCGAACGAACTGTATACCATTAAATTTGGCTGGGCGCGACGCGGGGAGGCGCCATCCAGGTGGCCTCCTCCCTGAGATTACCTCAGTTGGAGCGTTGGGCCTTCAACTTCCTATCAGCAGCACCCCCTTTTCACATGTCATCCCTTGACATCTGCCCCCCAGATTCCGTCCTGCGTTTTACCCCGCAGGGGGCTCACCTGAACGGGGTGATGCAGCTGCGGGAATGTGGGGCGACCCCTCAGCGGCAGAGGAGGCCTGAGCTCTCGGCTGTGGGCCGCCTTCCCCCATATCTGAAGCCCAAGCTGGAGCGGCAGCAGGGGCTGATCCTGGACCCTGGAGCTTGACTGCTGATTGGTACGGAACAACCACAGTAAAAAACAAAACAAAAAACCTTATTTAAACTGAAGGGCTGTGAGTTGATGCCCCGTGTTTAGTTCGTGAAGAAAAACAAACAGGTGATGGGTATTGACCTGTATTCAAAATGGGGTGAAAGACGACCTTCCTCGCAGTCCCTTCGGGCTTACATCTTTATGCATCTTTACATCCTTCTTACCTGGTCAGTTGTTCCGAGTTCACAGTCCATCTTCACATCTTAGTTGCGGGGGTCAGGAGTTGACTGCACTTGGTTTCAGCCACAAGACAGTCAGCCCGTTAAGTATCACAAACGCATCAATAACTCGCAGCTGAGTACGTGCCCTTAGTAGCTGCGGGTGGACCCCCTTTGCCAGTCAGGGCACCAAGTCCTGCTGCCTCTTCTTCCAAAACACACACTCTTTAAATTAGCCTCTGTTGATGCTGCTGCAGTTAATTTGTAAACTGGGCACCGTTTTTATTACTTTTTCTAATACGCAGCCTTCTAAACACCGTCCTAAGTTGGGAAAGGCAGCTTTGAACGCTGCGGTGGCAGAGCGCGTGGGAGCCGCGTCCTGCGCGTGCAGCTCCGCCGAGCACTGTTGCAGATACGGGGGCAGCTCCTGGTGCAGCTGCTCCCCAGAAGCAACAGTCATCTGGGAAGTCGGCGGCCCTGGAGGGGATCGGGAGGAAGGCTGTCTGCTGCAGGCCGAGCATGTGCCGCCCGGTGCCTTTCCGCTGCTCCTGAGATGCACGTTGCCCCGTTCTACAGACAGCAAACTGACGCCTAGAGAAGTTACACAGGCTCTCAGCACGCATAGCTGCGCGGCCACGCTCGGACTTTACCTGGAGCCACCCGAGGCTTGAAGTCCACCTGCAGTCACGATTAGGGAAGAGAGAGCACTGCTGACGGATGAAGCCTCGCCAGGCTTGTCAGTGGTCATCAGAACTATTATTGTAAAGTAGAAGACCCAGTGGGGACCTTGGAACAGCTATAGGACTCCCCCGTTTCTTTAGCAGCGCTGAGAACCTCGCTTGCTCTCGTGCTTTCCACACGCAATCAAATCCTTCTAAATTAGCGGTAGCTTGTCTCCGTAGCCAGGAGACCGTCCGGGCCGGGGAGCGAGCGGTGCAGGTCTCTCACACGTGGCTCCCGCTGGAGCTCACCAAAAACAAATAAACAAAACAACAACAACAACAACAACAGCTAAGCAGAAAGCCAGCATTCAGCACTAGTGTAACTAATGGGTAAGTAGAAAATAAGAAACAATGTTAATTGACCACAATTAACAGCCATCTGGTAGACAGTCACATCCCCATTTTTATATAAGGCACACTCATTTAAGATATGGCCTTTCCTTAATTAAATAGAGCGTAGCATACATTCACAAATGTCAATACAAATAGCAGGGAGACCTCCCAGCATCTCCCACAGACATGACACCAAGCCTCGCCTGATGAAAGTCCGTCTTCGGCTGTAGATACTCTGCGTCTCCTCTTCTTAGGTACCCAGTTTATACACACGTGGCTGCTGTGAGCATTCACTGCCCTTTGAACTAGCCTTGCTCATTTCTGTGTCATCGATGAGACAGAACATAGAAGTAAAAGACAATTCAGCCTAATTAATGATTTTCATAATTATTAGACTTCAAAAGATTATACAAACCAGAGGATTTGCATTGTCTCTAGGAAATAAATATGACCCTGGACAGAGCAGATTTGTTTTCAGGCACTAAAAAGAAGTCTTTGAGTTGCTCTAAACAACTGGAGACGAGGGAAAGAAAGTCACAGTGCTTTATAACTGTCGACCCCTGATTCCTTAGATGCAAAATGATCTAATTGGCTGCTGAATGCAGAAACATGACCCACAGCTTCTGGGACAGGAAATCGTCTAGATGCTGCTCCAGAACTTTCATGACAAGGAATTCAGTGTTTATATGTAGAGCACTGACTTTTAAAAAAAAAAATGAGTTTTAGTTTACAAGTGGCAAATTTAATCCTTTTTAGGCTTGCAGTTGGATGACTTTGACAAATGTGTGCAGTCATGGGACCGTTGCCACAATCAAGGTATAGAGCATTTCCATCCACACCAAGGCTTCCTGGTGTCCCTTTAGAGTAACTGTCTTCACCCAGCACCCAGTTCTCGGCTGTGCCTATAGTATTGTCTTTTCCAGAATGTCACATAAATGAGATTGTGCAGTATGAAGCCTTTATTCCACTTAGCATAATGCTTCTGAGATTCATTCCTGTTGTTCCACCTATTAGCCATTTGTTTTCTTTTATTACGTTACTGAGCATTACTCTGCCGCTGTGGACGTGCCACAATGCGCTTTTCCATTCTCCTGTTGGTAGGCGTGTGGACTGTGCCCAGTGGTGGGTGACTGTGAATACGGCTACTGTAAACATTCAGGTCCAGGTCTTTGAACGTGTGTCTTCACTTCCTCAGGAATGGGATTGTGAGGTCACAAGGTGAGAAACTGCCAAACTTGTTCCCACAGTGGCTGCCCCACGTTGCGTTCCCACGAACAAAGGGTGCAAGTATGAGCGTTCCGGCCGCTCCATGTCCTCGCCAGCACTTGGTATGTTCGTCTTTTTAACTTTAGCTGTTCTAGTGAGTGTGTAGTGGTAGCTCTTATGGCTTTAATTTGCATTTTCCTTCATGACTAACGCTGTTGAGCATCTTCTCATGTGTGTATTCATGTGTGAATTGCTCTAATTTTTAGAAAATTCTCATAATGAGTTGAAAACATACCTTCAATGCACTAGAGCTGCTCAGGGCTGTGTGGCCCCTCCTCCACACGACAGCTTGCCCAGTGCTGGGGGATGGTCTCATGGCCTTGTTTCCATCCCCCCAAATCTAGATTTGCCAAGCCAGCCTGCTCAGTTCCTCTCCCCCCAAACCCCCACCTCATTCCCGTGCTGTTGTTTCTGGACAGAGAGCCTTTGCCTTCTGCACCACCATGTGGCCGTGTTCCAGTTTGTGTCCTATTTAATTCCTCTGTTAAAACCCGGTTCCTGGTGTTGAGTACAGTGCTCTCCTTTGCAAGTACTGTGTTTTCTTAAAGTGGCCAAAGGTCCCTTCTGTGGCAGCCAGAATGTTCTGTTGTGGTCAGATTTAATAAACTGCCCTCATGGCTTTATCTAAGCTCTTGATTAAAATGATTAACTTGACGGGTCAAGTCCAACCTCCAACTAAGTATATATACTTGACAGAATACATGGATGTGTTTGCAGGGAGGCCAGCTGATTTAATAATCAATGACAGAATTTTTAAATTCACTAAACTGCTAGGTTTATTTTGGACATTAAGAGCTGCTGAGCAGTTGTGAATTATTTTGATTACTTTTAATCCTTGGTGTCTACTATATGCTTTTGAAAAAAGGTACTGAGAAATACAGAAATACGGTCAGCATAGGATTTTGATCCCTGCGGCCAAAATATAAAACACTACTGAAAATGTTCCAGCAGATGAGAGCAGTTGGCCTTCCCTGACATCTTTAGAACCTTTACAAAAAGTTTTCATGATTTATGGAACTGGCAGTAGCTCAGTTTTTAGGAGCATATAGCAGCATTTGGGAGAAAATACGTCTTGCCCTTTGAACAAGTGCACAGAATTAACTTGTTTACATATGGCTTCATGGCGGGGCTTTTTGTTTTGTTTTTGTAAGGAGACCAGGCCTTCAGAACTGGGCTCCTGATAATTCTGGCTTTGACTCCAAGAAGCCACTAGAAGATTCCATATTGTTCACAGATCCTGTGACCTCAGCTTTGGTTTGTTTGGCTGAGAGTTTGCTGGTGTTGCTTCATTTCCTCTTCTTCCAGCGTTAGAAGCAGCCGTCAGTAACCCTTCTGTTCGGGAAGTGGATCTGAATTTAAAATAGCCCTGTACCTGCCTCATACGTGTGGCCCTTTCCTAAAACTCAAAAATTGTGAGTGACAATGAGATGTCCATTGCTATGTTTAAGATAGGTAGTGTGAAATAAATATGGTAATTTTATATTCATTTTATTGTAAGTAAATTATATAAAAATGCCAGGTATGACTAAACCCGTATGATGTGCAACTGACTTATTGGGGATAGAAAACTACCACTTACTGTTACACGAGGTGTTGTTTAAAATGTCTTACTTTCTGCTGAAGATCACCATGTACCTAGTGTTTGAGGCCAAGACTAAAGATGTATTTGTGTATCGGAGTTTGCTGGGCACTTGCCCTAGTTAGCTCTCAACACTCAGTCTAAACATACTGCAGTGGAAACATACTGCTTCCATTACAGCAGGCTTTCCTCCAGGACTCTATTGTAAAGTGAGAGAATGCAGTATCAGCAGTGTGTGTCTGAATGAGGAATGAAATTTTTTTCCAACCAGATTAGGAAAAAAGTATGTGTGCCTGTGCGTGTAAAATGTGTGGTGATGAGCATCTCAACAGGAAGTTTGATATGAGAACTTTATGTCCACCTGGGAATTAAAGGTTGCTCATTCTAATTAAAATGCATGTTGATAACTGAACCATTCAGTTTACATTGTTATATGGGATGATAAGCACTCAACCTGAGTGTTTAAATTCCATTTTCTGGCTTAGGCTGGGGCACTCAGCAGAATCATTGGCAAGTCACTGGCCTCCTGCACAGAGACCCTTTGCCTGCAAACAGTGGAAATGTTGCCCTAGAAATGTGGCTGAAGTTTCATGAAAATGAAACACGAAGCATGCCAGGCCCATCTGCGCCAGCCTTCTAAAACAAAAGCACCCATTTTATCATCATCGCCTTTTGTTCTCTGCGGTGCTATTCATGTGGCTGCTCCGTGAATGCCAGTGTCGAGGAGGGGGCTCCACGGATCTGCTGCTCTCTTCGCTGTGCTGTTTGTTCTCGGCTATAATACTTGACACCTCTGCACCCTCTTCTTTTTAAAAAATGGAAACTTTAACGTTGAGAATCTTGAGTCATTTTATAAGGTTTCGTGCCAGCAGACCAAAGGGCTTTGTCTTTGGATTGCAGATCGAATACGAATTGGGGCGGGGTGGATGAACACGGTTCTAACCAGGAGGAGCAAACCCACTGCTTGTGTGAGTCTCGGAATCTGTAAACCTGCTAGTTTATTACACCGACGTCCGCTTTCATTGTCTTCATGAATGGGTATTTCCCTTCTTAATGCACAGTATCTGCATGTGGTGAACCAGCCGGTTTCGACGCGGCTTCTTTTAATGTTTCTGGATTTCCACTCAAATGATTAGAAGTAATTCTTATTGGAAATCACGCTGGGCCAAATATGATACCTGTAAATCCACACGGGCTGTAGTACTGCGATCAGCCCATTAGTTTCCAAATCTAAGTAACACGATCAGCTACTGTCTGTGGAGGTGGCGGTGTGCTAGGTGTTTAAGAGAATGTTTATTATTCACATCTGAACAGGAAGGGAGTGACTGCACCATCTCATTTGTAAAAGGTAACAACGGGAGACCAATTTTGAGATGCTGTTTTTTGTAGACTAGTCTGGGGGAGGGGTCGGCTCGCTCAGCCTGTCCCGAGGGCACCGAGTTATCACAGAATCGCGGCATCTACGGGCGTCTGAGCCAATGGGCTTTAAACTCCGTCCTGAGGGCCCTGGGCCTTCTCAGAAAGGTGGTGGGAAAGTGGGCAGCTTGGAGCCCTCTGCCCACTGAACCAGACCGCCTCACTTTCCATCTGTCTTACAAGTGGGTGTTCAGGGAAAGTCTTCATAGTTCTGATATGTGAGTTTAATCCAGGAGTTAGAAAGCGGAGCCCGGGCAGGGCTCCTGCCTTGGGCTCGGCCCTTTGAACGGTTGGGCAGAGAATCTGTGTCTCACTGTGTCTGTTCCTTGATACTTTTCATAGTGTTGAATTTAAGGCTAATTTAAAAACCCTTTCTCCCTTTAGGTACAGATGTTCTGTGAAGGTTCAAGACAGAAGTCTCTTCTCCCAAATGCCCTTCACTGTCCTTCAGTGGGTCCAAGTTAAGTTTGGGCGAAATAAATTGTTACATTCATGGCGTTTTCTCTGTAGGTTGAAGAGGAATGATGCCTTCTCTGTTAATGAGGCTGTATCCAGAATTCAGGCTGATTTTTAGTATATCAGTTTAGAATATTTAGGATTCTGATTTTACATATAAATAAATTCAAAACAGTGGGACAGTAAAACCAGAAATGGAATAATAGAAGCATGTTTTTAAGAAAGAACCAAGCAGGGTAGCGTGTAGCTCAGTGGTAGAGTGAACGTTCAGCGTGCATGAGGTCCTGGGTTCAATCCCCAGAACCTCCATGAAAAAAGAAGGAAGGAAAGAGAAGGAACCAAGATCAGTGAGGGGGGCTGGCTAAGTTATAATCTGGGGGCTTGCTTGTTTATATGTTGTGTAGGGAAAACTGGCCCGCAGGTTGATCGGTGGTGGCTTTATCAGTGGCAGAACAGTGGCAGAAATAATGGCAGGAAGTGACCAGTGTCTGTTCTGGCCCATGGGAGTAACTCGGGAAAGGGGGCCCTGGACAGCGGAAGCTACCAGAGCACCAGAGAAGACGCGGTGAGGCTGGGTTTTCGGATGCTGGGGGGACAGCACGGGAGGTCAGGGCAGCTCCCCTGGGGACACCTGGCCCCTGGGTGGGCGGGCCACCATCGGAAGGCAGACTTAAAGGCACGTTTTCCTCATGGAACCTTTCCTGAGAGGTACTTTTTCCTCCATCTTATATATGTGTTTTATACACCGGACTTCCTGGAATTTATGCCAAGAACCCCAGATCTGTAGTGACAGCTGCCACAGCTGAGTCACCACTGACAGGGACCGTGACGCTTCTGTAAATGAAGTAGGGCCTCGAGTGCTGGGTCAGCAGGATGACACAGGCTTGAGGCGCAGTCATCAGACGGCCACGCGCGAGAGCCCAGATGGGTGGTGTCACCCTCTCCGCTGTGCCCTTTGGAAACTCAGCTTCGAGTTTCTTATAGCCAGCAAATGCGGAATTAATTCAGTGCTGTCATTCTGATTGTCTCGCAACCCCAAGAGAGAATGGGACACTTTTGTTCAGAAAAATACTTGAGGACGTTTAGTAGTGAGCAGAGGTGGAGGAGAACACACGGATTTCCGTATATCTGTGAACAGCATTCCCGGCGTGAATACCTTCCTCTTCTCCTTCCTATGAGTGAAGCCCCGCGTCGGGCAGGGTTGTGTTCTGGCTGACGCCACGTGTTGGTGTTGGTGGCTCGGTCCCCACGTGCTCCGAGGGAGGCGAGCCAGGACTGTGGCCCGTGTTGGTCGTGAATCCTGGTTTCCCTGCAGCAGCACGAGGTCTGTGCCTCCTGCCCCGTGTCCCGTGCCCCGTGCCCCGTCAGTCTCAGCAGCGTTCTGGTTTGCGGGGTGAATTTCGTGTCTTCCGGGCAATACGTTTACCTCTCAGAGGCCAGTTCCAGCCTTCATGGCATTTCTGCTTGGTGTCTCACGTGGTCGGCCACCCTCTTTCTTGCCCTCCCAGACCCGAGGTCGTGGCTGTCTCGTCATCCTGACTGGCTCTGCCTCTGTTTCTTGGCTGTCAGTGTCCCCAGGCCTCTTTGCCCAACTGTGATCTCTTCTTTCGGCCCCCCACGCGCTGCGTGGGTGAGGCCCCCTCGCTGCTTTGGACCCCTGCCTGGTGACAGTAGCTAAACATGCTGCTTCCAGCCCAGCCAACCTTGCCCTTGGCCCACGCGTGCTGCCAAGAAGACTCAACCAGACACCTCTTCCTGGTTCTCCCACGGGGAGACTTGGCTTCTAAGTTGAGAGCCACATTCCCAGGCTTACATTGGCATCCTTGACATTTTCTGCCTGTAAAAAATAATCAACTAGAGTATTTTCATACATTTTTATAATTACGTTTAAAACATTTGCTTTGTTTTCAAATGACAAGATAAGAGAGCCTGTTATTCGCAAGCACTTATTTGCAAATAACATATTTTGCTTGTGCACAGTCATTATTCTTGAAAAACCAAGTTGATACGTTTTCTTTCCCTTGGGGATATGATACGGTATAGACGTGAATGTGATATTTCCCCTTTGTGACTGGCTTTTGAAGTACAAGAGATACCTTTATGTGCTGTGTAAGAATCTTGATCAAATGACTGTAAGTTGAGGATCTTCTGAAAGTCAATTCGAGGCAGACTTGCAGAATTACCATCCTGGCAGTTTCTCCCTTGGCTTGTATCTTACTGACCAGCTTCTCATGCTCCCAGTTGTTCTGCAGCAGTCCACTGTGGGTGTCGGTCACACAGGACATGACTGAGGACAGAAACACGGAAACGTTCCCTGGGGCAGAGGCCCCATGCCAGCGTCAGGCTGTGACAGCCCCGTGTCCAGGCTCATGGAGCAGGACCTAGAGTCTCAAGCTCTTCTTTTGTTACAGGAGAAAGTGTTTCAACACTAGTTTGATTGATTTTCTTGCATAAAAGTGGCAGCAACCGCCCTTGCTGCCCGGCCGTGCCCACACCCCACCCACAGCACCTCAGCAAACCGCCGCAGGTTCAGCAGGAGCCCGCCGAGCTGCTGACGGCTTCTTGGGCCTCACGTTGGTCCTGGGACCCCGCTGCTCAGACGGGGAAGGGAGGAGGAAGGAGGAATATGCACTGGGGAAGTGGGTGCTGTGTGCAGGCTGAGCGAGGCCCGAGCCGTCCAGATGGAGGGCGGAGGGCTGTTCCACATGAGCACCTTCAACCTCTGCCCGAGACCGAAAGCTTCAGCCCCAGAGCCCCTGACCTTGGCCCCATCGGCACCACCCCCTCCCCGCCTCCCGTCGCTCCTGTCTCTCCCGCTCACCCAAGCCTCTGACCCTTACTGAAAGGCAGCGGGACCTCAGAGGGCGCTCGCAGCCTGTGGACCCACTCTGTCTCCTGCACTGTCCATCTCCCATGGTGGCCCCTGGCCCCTCGTTCCCTCCAGCAGCAGCTGTGGAACCCTGTGCATCTGCTGGGTGCTGGCACGCCCTGGAGCAGGTGGGGTCCCTTCCCACACGGAGTGTATGTTGTGGGCAAGGAGACAGACTGGTCCCTGAAGCCACACAACAGTGAGCACGTGGTCAGCTTGCGTGTGCGAGGAGTGAGCAGTGGAGGGTGTGCAGACGCTTGGGGAAACCGCCCTGCTACAGCCCTGCACGCTCCAGGGGAAGTTTCCAGGTGTGCTCAGGTGGTCCCATCCCTCGGGTCCCCCATTTTCTGCCCCCACTGAGACTCCCCGACGCATCTTGTCTTCACCGTTTGGTCTCCTTCAGCGAGGATGTTCTGAGGCCTTCAGACTGAATTCCTGGTGTTGAAACCCCTCCCCGGAGCGAGCCCTCCGTGCTCTCACCACAGTCAGTTTCCAGTAACACGGATGAGAGCATGTGGTTGGTTTTTTTTCTTTGGTGGCTTTGATTTCTTCAGTGGCTTCCTGTCACTCTCAGATACCAAGTTCAAACCCTTGGGCCTTGCAGGATCCAAAAGCCCTAGGTGTCCCCTCAGCCCCTGTCTCCCCTCCAGGCCGAGACTCTGCGGCCAGGCCACACCACGTGCCGGGTTTGACACATGCTTAGAATGGTGGTGGGGAGAGGGGGTGGCTCACCACTGTTTTTTCACCACCTGACAGACTCTTCCTCCGCCTTCAAGCCCAGGGCCCCGGGAGTACTTTCCTCATCCCTGCCCGGGCCAGGCGACATCCTTCTCTGAAGGCAGGCCGCACTGCTGCGCCGGCTTACGGCACTGCATCTGCAAGCCTTGTCTCTCCATCCTGCTTTGACCATTTTTTTTTTTTTTGACTCCCGATTGCAGGACTCTATGTTTGTTCGCATTGAATGTAATTTTGTTACATGTATAGTGTACCCAGCATGTGTGACTCATACGAGATCATCCTCCAAACCCACATGTACGAGTTACTCTGCACTCCGGTTGCAGAGGGTGCAACCTGAACTGGGATGCATTTTGCTTAAAATAGTAACAGCGTGGCCTGACCCTTAGTGAGGCCTCGTGTGCGTTGGGCCCAGAGCGGAGCGCTCCACGTGGATCGCCTCACGCTTCAAGGCAGGGAGCCTGTCATCCCCGCTTCACAGAGTGAGGCTCCGAGATGTAAGGAGTTCAGATAACTGTGCAGACCTATGGAAGGTCTGAGCTTTTACCTGGCTTGCAGACTAGCAGGTTGTCCCCCCAAGTCAACGGATGCCAGCCCAGACACGAGATTCCTGGATTAGACACCAAGGACATGGTCGCTCACAGCAGTAGCAGTGACCAGAGGGTCAGCGTGTGTCCTGGTTCCCCCAGTCCCACCTCCCACAAGGTGACAGTAAGTGGCCCCGGGACACCCGTACACACAGTTGTGGGGGGGGCAGGAATCGGGGCACAGGGAGCCCACATCCTGTGCCATGAGCAGTGAGCAGGCCAGTTCCTCCCGAGGGGCACTGGCTTTTGTTATACAGGATAGTAAGTAAACGTGCCCTTGTTCTAGAGGAAGACACTGTCTCTAGCCTCCAAAGCTGTTCGCTTTAGAAACATCCTTGAAAAGATTGTCTAGAATGCAGGCAGTCCAGCCTCTGCTCACAAGATCCACAGAGAATTGTCTTCCAACAGTGACTCACTCAGGACTCAGTGAGGAATCAAATGGAGTATCTGCCTAATTTTTCTGTAAAACCTGAACTGAGTTTCAAATTAAAGGAATGTACAGTTAAAAACAAAACAGGTATGGACCTGACTTCCTATGGATAAGTTTTAAGACAGTTGCCTGAGAACCCAGACGCTTCTGGCGTGTTTGCTGAGAAGCTGTGGACAGTTACAAATGTGACAAACCCTGACAGCGCCCGGAGGGTTCTCCTCGCCCGCAGCTCGGGGCCTGGCGGTTCCGACTGCCATCGGGCGACGGGCTTGCATGGTGGTGGTCGCGCTTCTAAGTCTCCTGTGGGAAGTAGGCTCTTCCCTTCTGTACGTCCTGATGTGCCCTCGGGACTGGCCAGGGTAGGGTTTTATGTTCCATCACGAGGAGTCTTGGTGAAGTACCAGCCTCAGAGCCACGAGGGCAGGAAGAGCATGTCGGAGGTTCCAGGCAAGAGAGGACCAGACATGGTGTAGACTCTGAGCCCTGGCGATTTTATTGCTGTTATAATTACTTAAGTATCTGACCCCTTGAAAACGTGAGTGTCTGTCCGTCCTCAGGCCAGGCTGGCCTTAGACCCGGGAGCTCCCCACACCCCCTGCGTCAGCCTGGGGGACCCCGGCAAGGACAGGTCTGCACGGCTGCTCACCCTGCCTGTCACACCAGCGTCTCTTTGCTTGTGAGACGGCCGGCTGGGCGGACCCTCCCTGCCGGACCTTCCCCGCGCCCGGTGCCCCCACCCAAGCCCCACCCGCCCTGCTTTCACCCCAGATTCGGGGTGTCTGCCTTCCTCGGGAGGAGGTCAGCCCACGGGATGCTCAGGGAGCCCAACGGGAGGGCAGCAGCCGTGTGCCCGGGACAGCCGATCCACTTGCTGCGTGGAGGAGAGATGCGCATGGCTCTCCGCACAGCAGCAGCTGCAGGCGCTCAGCGGTGAGCAGGTGCTGGGTCTCCAAAAGCATCGCTGGTAAGTGAGACCCTCGCGGTGAGCGCTCAGCCAGCTGCAGCTTCCGCGCTCTGTAAGTCTGATTTCACTGGTGCTCTGTGCTGTGGCTGAGGGCAGTTTGCTTTTTCACCTTCACACAGAAGTGGCTGTGGTGGAGGTGGGCTTCAGGCTCCTAGCATGTCCTCAGGACAGATGCGAAGATGATCTGAGACACGGGAAGTCTGAGCCTGTCGACGAAAATGAACGTAAACTTTGTACGGGGTTTGCCAGAAAAACAAAGGAGACGGGTTTAATCTGCTGTGAGCCCGGGAAGTCAGCCTTGTTCCAGGAGGGCCCACTAACGACGTTGGCTGGGCTTCTTATTTGCATAATTTTACCTTTTAAAGTGTGTGTAATGGTTGCAGCTTTTGAAAAATCGGTCTTGTCCCTAACGCTGTGCTCTCTGTGCGGGGAGTTTTATAGGACTGTCAGGAAAAGGTCGTCCTGTTTCTTGATTTTCTGATTCCCTGATGCAAAAAAAGAATGTCAGTGTTCATTGGAGTTAACGTCTTTAAGTCAAACGGAGGCGGCTGTGCCGTAAGCAGGCAGGGCTGCAGTTCCCTGGAATCTTTGAAGGCCGTCAGAAAGGATGCTGGCCCCAAATTGCACAGCTTGTTCAAGCCCCCAGTTCCCCAGATGCAGGGCCATGGTGTGTGTCTCACCTTTCATCAGCTGCTACCAGGAGCACCGGGCAGATGAGGTTCAGAGCCACAGGATGAGGGCAGGGCACCTGGACCAGGACCCCCAGGAAGAGCCCGCACGTCCCAGCAGGCAGAAGGGAAAGCGCCCCAGGCAGTCTCCCCCGACAGGGGCCAAGGGCTGCCCTCGACCCCCAGAACGTGTGCAAGATGCCAAGTGCGCTGACCCTGCAGGCCCGCCACCCCAGCTCCCCCGACACGGACTGACGCCTGAGCTCTTAGTTCAACTGTCTCTTCTTAAGCTGTGCTCTTCGTGGGGAAACCCCAAGCTCAGAGCACTTGACAGTCTGACTTTCAAGTCCCATTTCATCACCGTCGTGAAGCACAATGACACTGCTTCCATCACATGAGCCAAATTTGCCAAGTTCTGGGGCAGCGCCCTGTCTCTCGGCACCGCCCGCAGGCCTCTGCAGCAGAGAGACAGTTCCCGTGGCCTCCCCGCCGCGTCCGTCCCCGAAGCCCATCCAGAGGACCTTAAAGGATGCCTCTTCCTGAGGGAGATTTGTGTGCGTGGTTCCCGTGAGTTCTTCGCACGTGGAAATGATAATATATACCTAAGGGCCTCATATAATACAAAATTTCCTAGGGTTTGTGACTTTGAAGGTAAAATACTGTCTTTTATTCTTTGTTACTCTTCAGTGCCCTAGAAATATCGAGGCCCATGGAAACTATTCGTGGTAAAGGTAGAAACGTGGTCGATCAAGTGTTTCCAACTGGAGTTAAAATTTATTCTTGGTTTTTCCTGAATATCTTAAAATTCCTTTCAGGGGTCTTAAATGATTATCTTCAGTCAATCCTAGTCCAAAGTGTGGTACTAACAATAATGGAGGGAAATTGGTACCTAAATCTGTGTCCGGGTTTGCTCTCTGTGCCCCCCAGTGAACGTCACACAGGGTGTCTTAGAAACCTGTGCGTGTGAAACTTAGGTGAAAAGGCCTCTCAGAAGTCATGCAGACTTCAGTGAGTTTTTCACAGGAAAGTAATCTTCCTCATCTCTTCTTATAAAACAGCGACCCTCATGAAATTGAGGACAGAGCGCTGACTTTTCCTGTAACTCTGGGACAGAGACCTCCGTGTTTATTTGTGGTGTAAAGCAGATACTTACCAACATGCCTTTCACTCACGGCACTGCGGTGTCGCTGACACGTCCTCAGGACAGCGCACGGCGGCACAGGCCCCGGGATGGATGGCCAGCACCGGCCTGTGCTCTGAAACCCGCCTCACTAGTATAGCTGTCACATTTAACAAGCTGCCAAAGACGAAGATAATTTCAAGATGAAGAAAATTTTAATTTTGTATCTCTAGTAACCTCAGTATTTCTGATTTGTGTGAGAATTTTATTAACACTGACCAGAATGCATTTCTAACCCTTGAAAATAATAGGCCGTCCTTTGTTCTCTTTAAAAAAAAAAAATGGTAAAACTCATTTTGGTATACACGCTGCGATCTCAGCCAGCCTGGACTCTCCCACACGACTTGGTCTGGGTTTCCTTCAGGGATGGGAGGCTGTGGGAGCACCAGGCACTTCTTCTTCAGCCCAGCCTGCAGGGGGCGCTCTTGGGGGCTTCCTGTCCGAATCCAGGTAGTTATCATTGTCCAAAAAATGAATATATTCTAAAACAATTATTGATATCTATTTGACTGGCTATACTATTGGTGACTGCTATTGTAAGAATAATTTATTCCCTGCTTTGAAATTTCTAAAAGGTTATATTTCATTGAATTTTAATTTGTTATTTTTCCTGATTTCACTTGAGAAACTTATAAGCTTTTGTGACATTAAAATATGGCTCTAATTTATTAGCATAATCTGTTAATATTGTTTCATTTTAATAGACATTAAGTACGATTTCTTAACATTCTTGTTAAAATTACATCTTAAAACTGAAGTTGAGAAAAATTATATGTGGCTTAAGAATCACAATGTCATGTGTGCCCCCAATTTTTATATGAAGAGCATTACTTTCTTCATCGCATCATATTCGAGGTGCTTTCATTATGACAATGAGCCAACCTAGTGTTTTCAAGCTTCGTGCCTTCCCAAAATATAAAACCTGAAACACACACAGTGTCTGAGACGGAACCTCACAGTGTATAAACATGTAACACCACTTCAGGAGGAGCTTAGAAATTTAAAATTAATGCTGGCTGTGGCAGCAGAGTGGCTGACGTCGGATATGAGCCCAGGCCTCCCTCGCACGGTCGGCGTTTCGTCCACACAAGTCTTTTTAATGCCATCTTTATCTGCTACGCGATGCATGAAATCTACTTTCGGTTTTAGAACTGCCAGCGACCTCTGACCCCTTTAGTGGAGACACAATGTGACCTTTCTATTGTCATCGGCTTTCATTCTCCTGAAAATTCTATGAATTTTTATTACAAGTTTTTTTTAAGCCAAGCTGAGGCTTCAACAAATTACTTGACGCAGATGAGATGAAGTTGTTGAAGTGGGTTAGGTAAGTTTTACGGCCGGCGCGGAGTCCAGGCCCTGGTCCGACAGTGTCACACACCGGGAGCCGCTGAGCCTGCTATTGGATAAATACATCATTTTATGGAACATTGATTGTTCTATAAACCCAATGGAGTATTATGCTCTATGATCAAACCATTTAGATTGTGTGTAGAGCACAGAAAATGCCATATTCAGGATGGTACTAAAAGTGCCATTTGTGTATTTTATGGACGTCATTACAGGGGAAACTTCTCTCTGTAGGCCCTGTTTACTGCAAAATTTTTTAGTCTATAATGACATTTTTCATTCACAACGTACGCCTTCAAGAGAGGGGGGCCTGGCTTTATTTGTTTCATCTGAGTTTACTGCACAAATTCTGTACATTTTAATTAAATGTAAGCTTAACAAAAGCATAAGATATTTATTCTGTGAGGAGAAAAATGATGACAGTAACGAACGAATAACACACACACACACACACACACACACACACACACACACACACACACACACACACACACACACACACCCAGAAGGAAAGAGTCACATGCTCAACCCTGTGTAGCTCCCCAGAAGCACGGGTCCGAGTCTCTGCTCCTGCACGACAGGGGGGTGGGTATGTGTTTCAACTCTGGAGATGTTCTCATCAAAAGGGACAAGTAAGAAGGACCTGAACCGCATGGTCTCCTGGAGAAGAAGGGAGCCGAATGAGAAAGCATTTCCCTGCGACCAAATCCTCAGCTCCCCCAAAATACCCTTTCTATTTCAACCAGGTTGTAAACTTCCAATGCATTTAGCTCTGAGGAGGCAGTAAAATATATGTGCGCTCAGGGAGAGCAAACAAGCAGGGAGCTGGGATTTCATAAACAGGCACCAGGCTGCATCTTAATGGTGTTTGCACCTTCTACACAAAGCTACTCACTGTCCTGCTGGAAACATATCCCCAAAAGACTGATTTAGACCCGCTATTTGAGTAGCCGCTGTTAGCATACTGAAGTCTGGCATTGCCTTTGAAAAAACGTACGTGTGATACAGATACCATGCCAGGCACCCGTGTTCCATGAAAGATTTGTGCAGCTTTGGGGCCATAACAGCACCTAAGCAGTTAAGGATAAAACCTGTGCAAACTTCCTGTGTCCCAGATGCTGTGTGCATTTGGCCATTTGCATTGGTGGGGTTTACAGTTAGTATTTACCAGAAAGATCTCAAAAATTGAAGTTGATGTGCCCAGTAAATTTCTGGTCGTAGCCCAGTTGGAATTTAAAGTTACAGTGGAGATTCACATTCGTTTAAATGACACTTGAACTTCTACATAGCTCAACATTAATTCATTATGGGCGAAATGGAAGAATCTTCAGTGGGTGAATCTTTTTCAATCTGATTGAGGCTGTTACATTTTATAGGTGCTATTTTTCAAAGCAGTACTGACAGCACTCGAAGTTATTAAATTGCTGAATCAAAGATGGACCCGCAGTCGCATTTATGAACTGTGATGGAATAGCTGGGCTCGCGCCGAGCCGAGGTTGAGATGTTGGTGTTGCCAAGCCTCATCACACCCCGTAGTGACAGCCGTCTGTACCCCGTAGTTTACTCTAATGGTCTGGAAGTGGCTTAACCCACCCCTGGATTCAAATAAATTTGGTCAGTGGCTCAGAATAGCGTAATTATCAGTGTGCAAGGGATTCAGAGGCTAATCCTACACCCCAGAGATTAGGCATCCAGTTGCAGACTAAAGAAGGGAGCTGCTTGGGCTCAAACGTGAGAAAACCGAATAGGATGTCTGTTCTCTTCCAGTTGCAGTGGTGCCTCCTTTTTTGATGTGGAGCGGTATGTCCTTTTCTGTAATCTGGGACGGGAGGTCATTTGAAGGTTGCCTTCTTTCTGTTTTGTATCCATATTTCTTTCTTTTTATTTTTTTAACCTCCCAACTCTAAACTGAAAATGACCTTGGAATAGGAGAATGGACAGAAACTAACTGCATCAAGTTCAGAGGGTACTGAAGGCACACAGGGTGTTCCATCCGAGGCAGAAAAGTGAAGGGTCAGAGAGGAGCTGCAGGCATACCAGAGCAAGGTCTGGCCAGCTCGGCAGACAGGAGATCTCGGGGTCCTGGTGGGCGGCACATTGAACAGAGAGGGCTGAACCCCAGGCACATGCGGAGGTGTGCATGTTGGAGCTCACGGAGCGCCCACCGTGGGGTCAGGCCTCCTGCTCCTGCTTCTGCTCTGAGCCCAGTCCTGACCTCCTTGAGGAGAGAGAATGCAGGAGGATTAAAGTTCAGAACATGCGCCCGAGATTAGGTAAAGCATAAGCGGGGTGATTCACCCCTTCTACGATGTGTGTGCTTTACCTTAATCTTGTGCTTATCTTCTGACCCTTAATCCTCCTGAGGGCCCCAGGGTGAAGGGTGTGTTTTCCTTTCGTAAAGTAGAAGGGTGACGGTGAAGGTTGCTTTAAACACACCTGGCTAAGATTCTCCATCGCTCAAGTCACCTCTGAAAGGCGGCGGGGCCCCTGCGGTAGGAGACCCCCGCTGCCCTGCGCCCTGCGCCGCCTGCCGCCGAGCTGGAGCCTGCTTCCCGGGTCCAGCCGTGCGCCTTTCCCAGGAGGGCAAACGTAGGAGGGGCGCATATAGTTAGGGAGGTCACTTCATCAGAATCAGTGACATTTGGTCCCTTCTGTGGGAATGTTTGGATGCCTTTTAAGCTGTGATGGTTTACATTTGCCCGGCTGGTTCAGCCGCCATGGTCCTCCCGCCCCTGACTCCCAGCTGCTGGGCACCGTGTCCCATAATCTCTGATTGAGTGAACGGGAGGCTCTGCTCCTGGAGACAGTCCTGGGGACCCCGCAGCTCTTTTCCTGACCTCAAAGTCTATGATTCTGTGATCTCTCTAAGATCACACTCTAGAGAGTTCTCTGAGAAAGAATAAATGTTAATTGGTCCTGATCTTTGTTTACAAAAATGGATTACTTATACATTTGACTTTCTCACTGGGAATCAGAGCTTCGGGGACTGAAAGCTCATGGTGGACAGAAAATCAAACCCAAGAACCCGCCCTGAGCCCCAGCACAGGCCGGCCAGCACCGCTGGGACGTGCCTCCGGCCCCCCACCCTGCCGAGTGGGAAGCCCCCTCTGGCCTCAGAAGTTAAGGGGGCTGCAGTGGCGTGACTTCCTGAGAATTCAGAGCAGTGAGCAAGTGGATACAGAGCATTAAGCATCATAGCAGCACACATGGAACAGGCTGGGAGCTGGCATTTTTATAACTTCACACGTGATTCCCAATCCGGGACCATTGCCTACAGTCTGGATATGAGCCCGGATGTGTCCCTCTTGGTAAATATGATTTAACAGCTTCTGGGGAGCCTGTCTGAGATACTGTACCCGCCGGAAGGCGGGCCTTGTCTGCGGCTGTGCCCAGAGTGGCCTCTGTATTGAAAGAAATGCTTTCTTGCAGAATGGTGCCAACGCGTACACAACATTGTCCTATTTTTAAGGGACGTTGGCAATAATAATCTAACAACCCCTAATCCTTCTTTCTCCTTTGGTAAGGACAAAGTGTACTTTTTTAAAGAAAAGGACCCACATTAAAGACAGTAAAGTGGAATATTTCAAAAATATGTTTGCCACTGAGATAAGGAAGTAACTAAATCATTCATAGATCACTCTCTTAGGAGGGAAGGAGGCGACAATAAGAAACTGGTAGAAAATTGGGAATTTAAAGGAGAAAATAGGAACTCTGTTTAAAGAGTTCTTCTTTATGAAAACAAAGATGACAATTTTTACTCGTACTCCCCCCACCCCGCCAAGTTACTAACCGAGCGTCACCAGCGTCACAGGCGGGGCTGGGGGACGGCTGTGCACGCGCCCTGCCTTCGCGGCGCCCACCCCTCGCCTCTCACTCTCTCCTGCCCCCTCCCCTCCCACCCTGGGCTCTGCGGCCAGAGCCTTCTTCCTTTAAGAGGGGCCAGCTCGGGGCTGCAGCCCCGGAATCTGCAAGATGGGCTTGAAACTGGCGGCAGCCCCAGGCCATCCGGGGCCGCTCCGCCTTCCTGGGCGGGTGTCCAGACTACAGACCGCAGACTGGGAAGGACAGTGGCCGCCTGTTGGGATCCTCCAATGGGCAGATGCGTCCGGCAGCCTGCAAGCTCTCTTCCCAGGCCTGCCCTCCTTTGGGCTCTCCTGCCCTGTGTGTTTTGCTTATGCCCACGTCCAAGGGCTTGTCTCTGCATTTTCTGAAACAATCACAGCGTTTTCATTTCCACTAAGAGGAGTTTGGGGCTAGTGTTTACGAGACCTCTGTCCCAGGTCTGAGATGGATGCACTCATTTTACTTCCCTGCTTACAGACACTTAACAGCTTTCTTCTCTCCACAGACTGTGGTCCAGACGCCTTGGTCAGAGGAGGCCAGACAGGCCAGCCCGGCCACCCCAAGTGCGGAGGTTCCTCCGACTGCTCAGCCGCCCCTTGGACCTGGGCTGCTCCATCTTCAGGCCCTCCCCCCAACCCCCGGGGAGAGCTTGAACACTCCTGGCCCTCCAGGCCAGCTGTGCATATTGTTTCCTCTGTTCTTCTTGCTCAGTGTGTTTATTCTCTGCCGTAGTCCCTACTCACCCCACATGATAGTTAAGTCATTCAACAAACGCATCTTTGCTGAACATTGGCTGCACGCCAGGCAGTTGGCCAGAGGTCAGGGCAATAAAGCGGAATCAGTTGTCAGGGCTGCGCACTCCTTTCTGCCCTGGACGGCGGAGACCCTGTGTCTCTGCTCCATGCACAGCTCAATTTTTGTTTTCAGTCCAATAAATAAATATGCTGTATCTAATATTTGGATGATGGAAAAAGATTTTCCTTTGGGTTAGACAATACTGCCACTGACTGTTAGTGATCTTCACTGACTGAGTGTCTTGTTAGAAATGGCAGCAGTTGCAGGGAGTTGACCATATTCCTTCCGTAGGAGCTGGGAGTGGACCAGCGGCCAATGGGACTGTATCTGGGCAGTCAGACCAGGAGCACCTGTCAGAGTCCACATGCGCCGCGACCCCTGAAGGCACCTGAGTCATGGGTCACAATGTTTCTGTTGAAGTTTTAAAGCTTCTACAGAAGAACTGTCTTACTTTTAAGCCTAAAAGTCATTTGTCTAGGCTCTAACTGGTCCCTGTCTTCCACAGGCATTGTGTCCAAGTCCTACGAGTGCCGTCTGAAGGGCCAAGGAGCCACCTTCGTGGAGACAGACAGCCCCTTCACCGCGGCCGCCCTGGCAGAGGAGTCTCCGGTCAAAGACCGGCCCCTGCGGGGCAGCAGGAGGCCGGCGGCGCCGCCTGAGCCGGTCCAGCAGGTCATCATCATCCAGGGCTACGACGGCGAGTTCGCCCTGGACGCCTCGGTGGAGGAGACGGCGGCGGCCACGCTGCAGACGCTGGCGCTGGCCGGCCAGGTGGCCCGGGTGGTGCACATCACGGAAGACGGGCAGGTCATCGCGACGGGGCAGGGCGGGGTGCACGGGGGTGGCGTGGGGCCTGGGCCGGGCCTGCCCGAGCAGCTGGAGGACGGGGCCACCCAGGTGGTGGTCGTGGGGGGCTCGATGGAAGGCCACCGCGTGGACGAGCCCCTCAGTCCCGGCGGGGCCGTGATTCAGCAGGTGACCAAGCAGGAGATCTTAGATCTGGCGGAGGCCGGCGTGCCCCCTCCGGACGCAGCCTCTGCCTTGGATGCTCTGCTGTGTGCGGTCACTGAGCTGGGTGGGGCCGAAGGCCGGGCGGAGGAGAAGGGCCGGGCAGGCCCCCGGGACGTGCTGGTCCAGCTGCCCGGGCCGGAGGAGGCGGCCCCCGCCGCGGCCCCGCCCGAGGGCGCTGAGGTCCACCTGTTCCACGACGTGCCCGAGGGCGCAGCCGCCGCAGGGCCCGTGGAGGTGCTGGCCCAGGTGGTGCGGCCCGCGGCCGTGGTCGCGTCACAGGAGCACAGCCAGGCGGCCCTCAAGAAGGTGGTGCAGGGCGTCCTGCAGTTCGCCGTCTGCGACCCGGCCGCAGCCGGCCAGCTGGTCAAGGACGGCGTCACTCAGGTCATCGTGAACGCAGAGGGTGCTGTGCACATGCTGGCGCGGGACGGCGCCCAGATCGTCATGCAGGAGGCGGGGGCCCCCGACCCGCACACCGACCTGGCAGAATCCGACGGGGAGATCTCGCAGATCATTGTGACCGAGGAGCTGGTCCAGGCCATGGTGCAGGAGTCCGGCGGCAGCTTCCCCGAGGGGGCGACCCACTACATCGTGACCGAACTGCCCCCAGGGGTGCAGGACGGGGCGGGTGTGTTCTCCCACACCGTGATCGAGGCAGCCGGCTCCCAGGAGATCCTGCAGGCTGGGGCCGCGCTCAGCGCCGAGGCCATGGTCCCCGGTGGGACCGAACAGTTGACGAGTATGGTCATATATACCCAGGAGGGCTCCCCGGCAGCCGCGGTCATTCAGAGCCAAAGAGAGAGCAGTGACCTCCACGAAGCCTGATGCAGGAACCCTGACACTCCACGCAGGGCAGGTGTGGAGAGACCAGCACACGTGGCAGGTGTCCCTGAACTTCACTTGCCAAGCCTTCGCGACAGTGACATGCACATCGAGGAGAAGGAACCCGCTCCGGGCCGGGTGATGTCGCTGCTGACCGGAGGCCGGGCACCTGCTGTGCGTGGGCGGGCGGGGCAGTCCGTTCACCCCCGCCCTTCTGTCCACGCTCCTTCCTCGGTCCTAACATTGTGCTGAGGAGAAGCCAAGTTGTTTTCTGTTTTTCCCCCCACCGATGTTCACCCGTTTCAGTTCTGAAAGGATTGTGCCCTGGCGGTGGAGGCATGACAACACTGTACCTTGTGGCTTGAGACACGTCGGCTCTGGCAGCCTAGCATGTCGCCGTTTTAACATTTTATTACATGTTTGGTTAAAAATTGCAGCTCCCCGTATTACCATGTTGAAGCAGTACGCTCTTCATTTTTTTGAAATTTTAGGGTCACAGTATCCCCAGACCAAAGGCAGCCCATTTCCTCCCTTCAGACAGCGTAAGTGTGTTCATTGTTCTGGTTGCTTCTGCTTAAAAGATCCCTTCTCAGCCTACGGTTAAGAAATGCCTTGACGTTTTTATTCAATTAAAATAAACCTTGGTTAAGAAAACTCAACGCTTCTAATTTTGACTTAGTTTCATACAATAAAGCCTATATGAAATGTGCACTCTGGAAAATACTGTTTGTATCAATATTTTGCTTGGATGACGAATGTTTTTTCATGTTGATACCATTTTCACGGGATTTATTTGTAGTTTATGTCTGTGTGAAAGGGCTGACATCAAACTTTAGTGACAGAAAGCCATGCGCCGTGGCCCTGGCCCCAACAGGATGGTCTGTGCTTCCTCCGGGGGCTGCTGCAACCGTGGATGAGGTTCACGCGTGACTGCTTTCCTGGTCCAATTCCTCCTCTAACTCTTCCAAAGTTGTGAATCATCCCCTCCCCCAAGTGCAAAGGTTGTGTTTGTTCTGTTTCTTTTTCCTTTGAAATAAAATTATAGCATTGAAAGATAATGATGACATCTCCTTTCCAGCAGCCAACCAGCGGGCAGCTGGAAAACCCAAAGGGAGCTGGTCCTTCGTCTGACACACGTTCCTCTCCCCCTCCGCCCACGCCGAGTGTGCTGGGTTGGGACAGCATCTGCTGTTTTCTGACCATCTGGCACGTGGCCCAGGCAGATTCTGGTGACAAAACAGATTCTATCCTGGTTGGTATCTAGAAGTTGTGAATCCAGAAGGGAGAAAAGGAAGAGAAAATGATACCTTCGCGGTTGAAATCAGTGTCCCGTTTACACCCTTCTTGAGAGGTCAGCGTGGAAACGAGGCTGGACAGCCTGCCCCTCCCCTCCTCTCATCCTCGGAGCCCTGAGTCCCGTCCATCCAAGGGCCACCTCCCTGGATGCCATTGTCCCTCCAAAAAAAATAAAAGGTAAAATTTCAAATTTGACGCTGCGATTCATAATTAGCCGGGTATGACTTGCTCATGTTCTTAAAAATGGCAGGGCAGTTCAGCTCTTTTTAAACATTGTCTTCAGCAAACGGTGACAGGATCAGCTCCCGTTTGTCATCAGGATAAAGGTGACCTTTACAAAGTGATGCACCCCTCCAAGCTTCTCATACACGTTAAAAAAAAAAAAAACGGAGGAGGGGATGTTTTTCAGGGGGAATATTTCTTGCTCACTCCTCCCGTTGGCTGCAGCCCGCGGCCCTCTGCCCAGATGCTAATTCTAACTGCTCAGTCCTGCAGGGCCAGCCTTTCTGCTGCAGCCCTGGCTGTTGACACTGACATGCTGCAGTTTACTGTTTGTGATTTATTTAGGATAAATATGTCTCAGGTGGCATTTAATCCTTCATAAAACCAGTGTAGCCTGCAGCGTCAAACCAGCAATCACATTGTGTGCACAATGAAAAGAGCAGGCCTTTGCATAAAAAAATCGTGCAGGAGGTGTTTCAAGGCTCGGAAGGATTGCAGAGGATTCGCTGAGCTACTGTGTCCTCTAATTACCTGGAGAGCTGGGTTAACGTTAGCTCCCGTTTCTCTCTTGTCACACAACTACTGGAATGCGAGGGAGTCACGTCCACAAGCGTGGGTCCCCGAATAATGAGGCATGGCTGACAGTGATGAGGGCGTGTCCCCTGCAGCCCGGATGGTCTGTGAGGAAGACTCGCAAGCCTAGAGCCTCCCTGAAGTTTTGACCAGTGAAGACAATAGGACTTTAAAGAAGTGAAAAACAGAGCAGCAGAAACATTTACTTGGAGACTGTAATCCAGAAAGAACACCTTTTGATTAAACTGCAGCCATTAAATGATGGTGCCTCTGGACCTCTGGTGAGGAAAACAGGACTGCCCTGCCCAAGTCACGCAGAGAAGCAGTTCAGATTTCAGCTTCTACAGCAGAGGGTGGGCGATGCTCGCGTGTTTGGGGGAGAGTGGCAGAGAACAAAGTTTCTGTACAAAGGATGTTCTAGCCACAGAAGGTCACGTAAAGGAAGCGCCCTGACTGAGGCCTCACTAAAAAGGTGGAGCAGAGGGAGGGAGGATTCTCGAAAGCACGTCCCACCACACCCCGAAGCCGCGGACAACCGACGTCACCTGAGAGCTGCAAAGAACACTTGTTTTGCTTCTTGATTTGCTTTGAAGAAGCAAGTAAACGTGGCAAGATGGTGTCAGTGCAGCACTGAGAGGTCCTCTCATTTGTCAACTCAGTCCAGAAACGTGGACCCTAAGTCCCAGGAGACAGCCTGGAGGAGCCTCGGGGGGCCTGTGCCCAGGCACGGCGAGGGCCCCATGGAGGGTCACACCCACCCTCACAGCCCCAGCGCACCACCCCCTCTAGGCAGCCAGGGCCCCGCTGCCAGGTCACCCGCGTCTTGGGGTGGGGGGCGGTTCTAGGGCCGGCGGGCAGGTGGCATTTGTAGTTCTCAGCTCTATCGAATCTTTTGTTTTCCCAAACATAAAATCACGGCATGAGGAAAGAGCTGAAGAACCAGCTTCGCCTCCAAACCCAGAGCAGGTTCTGGGAAGAGAATTAGGAAAGAGGAAAGCCTGCTCGCTGGGCGGACTACAGAAAGCGCCGTGGTTGACGTTAGCCCAGGGCTCAGGGGCGCGCGCAGCTCCTCCGCTCCGTCTTGCTGAGGGACGCAGTCCGTGTGCTGCTCCTCTGGGGTGATATCATTTTACATGAAGAAAAAAGTTAGCTCAGATGGCAGTTATACGTTTCGGAAGCACCTTCTAATCAGGGATTGGTGATTCATTATTAGCTTCAGCGGGCGATCCATCTGACAAGTAAGGGGAAAAAATTAGCAGCTGTCACTGCGTGATGAGTTAATTTCCTGATAGGCCTGACACTGAAAAGCCATTTGGAGACACGGCAGCGCGGCTGACGAGAAAGCCTGGTGCCGCTTTATAATTGGAGATAAAGAAGGGCTGGGGATGGGGGGGCGGCGCGCAGGTGCCCCCAGCCTCACCCCGAGGCCCTGTCCACGCGGGCGCCTGCAAGCCCGCAGTGACATCTCCACGGACAGGCGGGAGTGTGGTGACCTCCTCTGACTGGTACCCTTGGCGGTTCTCCTCGCTGGAGCTCAGGCTTTCAGTCGTGGGATCACGGCTGATCCCCATGAAATGAACATGGTGGCGCCTCAGGAGGAGGGAGCGAAGGAGAGAAGTGGTTCCCTGCGTCAGCGAGGAGGAGCCGGCGCCCAGGTGGCTCGTGGTCAGTGACCCAGGAGTCAGGTCTCCCTCCGGTCCTGACCTTGAGCTGCGCTTCCCAGGGGCTCCATTTCCAGCCACCAAGTTGCGGAGGGGAAGAAAAGCTTTTTCCAATATCTGGAAGATGGAAATTAGAAGTGGAGAATGCAGCGTAAGACAGACTTACATTCGCCAGGAGGGACACGCGTGGTCTTCGTGGGGAAAGGTACCGTGATGAAGACCTCGCATGTAGGATTCTAGAATCGGGGCCAAGCTGTTGGTGCCTGCGCCTTTCTGGGTGTTTACCCAAGTGAAGACTGAACAGCATTATCAAAATAGCGGTGGAGCTGTTAGCACCAGGGAAGGCGTTTAATCACTGTCGCCTTTCCTGGATTCCGGTCTGTAAAGTCAGAGAAACAGAAACCTCCTGAGGCATCTTAATCTGGAGAAATAAGCATGAGGGTGGAGAAGCTCGTCACCCCGGCTCAGCCCGGGATCCTGGTGTCTCGACTCTCAGTGGGTCGCAGGGGGCAGGGGACCGACAGCAGCCACCTGGGCCAGCACGTGGTCACGAGGGCCTGTTACAGGAATTAAATAAATCCATTATAAATCTCAGTCAGAGAATCATTTACGTACCCCTGGCTCTGCAAGTTCAATACCTTTTAATAAATTCCTCTAAAATGACCTAATTTCAACATGACTTTCAACATCATGAGAAGATGATTTATAACCGGGATAAACAGGAGCACGTGGACCCATCCGCCCGGCAGTGCCGCTCTCAGTTGGATCCAGAATAGCTCATGTTACTACTCTTCAAATAACTTTTTAAGTCGGGGGATAGGAACCAACACAAAGTAAAGGTTTGTTTTCTAATTTCCAAACTGGGTATGTGTTTCCAGCTGAGGAGCTTTATTAAGGCTGATCTGGGGCTGCCAGCTGCTCCCGGCGTGGGAAGCCATCAGGGCAGTGCGGGCTGGAAGGGCCCCTCCGCAGGCCAGCCTTCTCTCACGCACCGCCGCCCCGCAAAACCTCAGCAGAGCTTTGGAGGCATCCTGACCCACCTGAAAGGGGCCAGAGCCCAAAAGCGAGTGCTGCCCCCTGGCTCGGTCCACCTTCCTCCCCTGCCCTTGCTGCGGCCCAGGGAGGACAGGGTGTTTTAACTTTGGAGCCGCCAGGGGTGGTTGTTCCAGAACCTGGTTTTACATGGAGTCACCTTGCTGCTAGCGGGGATGGAGTCCCAGCCACCCCGACAGCCGGCCTTCCGCCCTCACTCAGGAGAAGGCCCTGCGAGATGGGGTAGCCCCCGGGGGTGTGATTTCTGGGTGGGTCGGGAGAGCAGGCCGCTCCCTGCCCTCTGGCCTTCACGGAGCTCAGATGGCCTTTGTCTCTGTTCCCCCGACACAGCTTCAGCTCCAGGGCGGGGTCTGCTCTCGCCATTGCTCAGCTTGGAGCGCGGGAGCCCTCAGGGGGCATCGTGACTGAGCCGCTAAATGCATCAGCGGTCCTCACTCTTCCTTGCCTCCCTTTCTTTTCTTTGAGTCATAGTTTTCTCAAATAACAGAACTCCTGGGCACGAATTGAGCAGTGAACACATCGGGAACCTAGGTCTTACTGTGATGTGGAACCAGGTTCACACGTGGTTTTGTCACGTCAAGGTGACTTTTTGAGATTCGTATCAACAGAAGAGGCAGAAGACTCCCTCTTCATTGGTGACTGTGCCCTTCAGGGGAGGGTAGCAGTCCGTGTCGGTGGCACCAGCGAAACGTGCTCTGTTCTGTTACAATCAGGATGCTCTTTGCTCATTCCGCATTTCTTTCTAGCCCTGAGGTCCTGGGCCCAGACGATTTATTCCACGCATTATTCCTTCCTCGATGTTCCGCGAAAAGCAAGCCTGCTGCCCTTGATGGTCTTGAACGATCATGACCTTTTCTCTTCCGGAAGGAGATCTTTGACCCCAGCAGGAGATGGTGCAGCGGACATCTGTCACCCCCAGACCGCGAGCTTTGCTCTTACATACAGCTGCGTCCTGGTGGGGCCTGAGATGAAGTTGGTCCATCGGAGACCAGAGAGCAGCACGGAGAGGAGGGAGGTAACACCAGGTTTAGCTGATCCCAGAAGGCACACTCTGGCACCTCAGTACTCTGAGATCCGGTGCATCGCTAGTGGCTCAGATCCACTTTATGGAGCAGGTCTGGGGAGGGGGAGCCCTTGGAAAGAGTGCAGGTATCCAGCAGCCCGAGGCCGGACTTCTAGCCACTCCTTACTGTCTAAGGAAGAAAGCTGTGCTCACAGCTCTGAGTGTAGCTGGGGTTGGGGGGTCGGTGTGGGGACACAGGCTTTCTCTTGGCCAGGGACGCCAGGGGCCCCACGGTGCAGTCCTGAAATGGGAAGGCTCCAGTGCGGGTGCCGTCAGAACCAGCGGTACCTGGTGCTACTGGCATCTAGCGAGCGGAGGCCAGCGATGCTGCCAGGCCCACTCCGGCACCGGGACGGCCCACCTCAAACTGCCGGCTGGCCCCTGCGGTGGCCAGGCCGAACGGCCCTGCTCTGAGCCCGCCATCTCCGCGCCGCTCTCTGCGTCCAGGAAGGAGGTGTGCACCCAGCGTGCGGGCCTGCCGGTAAGTGTGGCCACTGAGTAAGCGGGAAGCCTCCGAGGGGACAGGAGATCTGGGTCGGCCTCCTCGCCGCCCTCAGGCTCTCCCTCTTCCTGCTGCGCCTTCCCATTCTGGAAAGTTCCCCGGCCTTCCCCACCTAGTACACCTGCACGTGTTGTCCGCTGACATCTGCCACGAGGGTCATTCCATGGTCAGGGCTGCCTCGTGTTGACATCAAGCACTGAGCAGCCCCCGGGAAGCAGTGGGGCTGCAAGGGGGGCGAGTGGGGGCTCCCTTCCCCGGGCAGGACCAGCCCAGGGCACGGCCGTGGGTCCCTGTCCCTGGGTTTGCGGGCTGGGCTCCTCCCAGCACACGGCAGCAGCCAGTGGCTTTCAGGTGCAGTGCGATCTGGAGGCTGATCCAGGTAGCTCCCAATGCAGGGACAGAGGGCAGGGGACCAGAGGTTCGTGTCAGCTTTCCCTGATGCGTCTCTCCTTAATTTATCTCTCAATCTGCGAAACCTGGAATCCACTCGCCGATTCGCGTTTCTTTGTCTTCCGCTCCTGAATGCCTTTTGGTTTTCCAAGCCCTGATCCCTCCCTGGGCCCATCAGTCAGCCAGGAAGGCCAGCCCCGCAATGATGCAGTGGTGTGGGCTCCAGGTGGGAGATGGAAGCAGAGTAGGAGCCAAAGGCACCCTCGGGGAGGAGAGGGGTAAGGGGCCCTTGCGCAGGCTTGGGTGTGGGGAAGGCAGGCTGGAGAAGCTGGCCCAGTCACTGGAGTCTCTCCTGAACTGGCCTCCTGTCAACCTCTCCAAGCCTCCTCTTTTCGGCCACTCCCCTGAGGACCATGTTGAGTGCAGGACGCATGCTGAGAGGACGCGCCGCTCACCCACATGCTCCTTGAAGGCTGGGTTCTGCTCAAACTGTCTTTGCAAAGATCATCATCAGTTTTCAGGCCTCAGCAGCTGCTCCTTTGAAATTGGAACAGTGCCGTCAAGGGGCGTGGCTTCTGGTGGAGGAGTCATCCACGGGGGCACAGGAGCGGCTCTGGGGTCACTGCATGTCCTGGGGGTGGCGGCCGTGCCCCCTTTGCTACCGGCTACCTTTCCTCACTCTTCTGCGTGATGCAGAAAGCTGTGACCCCCATGCCAACTCCAGGGGTGTAGAAGATAAAATAAACCACGTGTTATTGCTTGGCTGATGGCAAGACTATATACTACCATTAGATATTAGGGGAAAAAATCATCTTTTGAAAAGCTGAATATACTGGAGATCCCACAGATCAGAAAGTTAAAGTATCAACACAGATCTGAAACTGACTCTGGAAAGAGAAAATGAGGAAAACAGGAAGAAGGAGATTATCCAAGAATAAATTTAAGGACGTTTGCCAGACCGAGGACACAAGCTTTCATCTTGCAAGACCCATGAAGTGCCCAGGAAAATGAATGAAGAGGACCATATTGGGTGTATCAACGTGGAATTTCAGAAACCCAGGTTATGCAATACCGAAAGCTGTCACAGAAAACAAATAAATTAAACACAGAGGAAATCAAAATGGTATCAGACAGTCCTGGAGACTAGAAGTCAGAAAGGGGGTATCCCCACACTCCAAAGGGAAGGCTTCATCATCCAAGAAGACTTCTATATCCAGCTAAACTATCAATCACATGCAATGGTAGGATAAAGACACCGCCAGATACGTAATCTCTCCAGAGTTTTTTCCCCAATGTGCCTTTTTTCATGAAGCTACTAAAAGATATGCTCTTGCAGAAGATAGATTAGTCTTGAGATTCAGGAACAGACGATCAGCATACGAGCAACAAAGGGGGTTCCCAGGGTGATTCTTTAATCAGAGCAGATGAAAGGAAGGCCCTATGGAAAAGGAGTAGAAGCGATGGATGACTCGATATATCCACTTGTAGGGGAAACATGTTAAGAAAGTTTGGATAGTTTGGAAAGAATGAGTGACGACAGCATATGAAAAAAATCTAATCTGATAAAAACCAGTGAAGTAATATTAATGTCAGTTAAAGCTAAACAAGTGTATAAGAAAATCAAATCACTTGGTTTACATATTTATAATATTCATACTGACAGTGAGTTTAATAAAAATTATACTGTAATTAAGCTGGGAGGAGGGAGGTGGGTAAGATGAGGTACAACATCCTCTATCCTAACAGGAAGTGAATAGACAGTGTCCCAGACTGACACATCACTTTGAGGGCAGCAGACCGCACCAGCCATTCCTTGCCCAGGTGGCAAACTAGCACGGCCACTGTGTCCCCCTGCATGGCCGGCCCTAGAGAAACGATGGAGGGAAAGGAGTGAGGAGATGTCAACAGCCTGTGCTTTGGGCTGTTTGGAGCTGGGTGTTTGGGTGGGGAGAGGGCTGAGCCCAGCGTCACAGGGCAGCCACCGCCATTGTGCGAGGAAAGCTTAGAGAAGCCTTCAAAACCTGCTCTCACTCTGCAAAAGCCTCTGACCCCTCACTGCAGAGCCCGGGGGCGCCTGGCGCAGGGGTGCCCTGGAGACAGGGGCCCGCCTTGGCTGCCTGGCGGCTCCAACTGGGCAGTTCCTGCTCCAGGGCTGCGTCCACCTTTAGTATTTGAAGAGCTGAAGGGTCTGAATATTAAAAATGATAAGTAAATATATTTAATGGTGATGTAGGAAGTGAATCATTCTGGGTTAAAAAAAAAAAGTGACACTTTCCTCCATTTAAGAAGCCAAGTGAACTGAATTGATTCCCATTTGACTTGACGTGCTTGGCTGGAGAGCTGGCTCCTGGCCATTCCTGTCTCCCTGCTACCCCGCAGGAAGAGCCCAGATGGCGTCGGGAAATTGCCACATCACTGGCCATGGAGCAGGACATCCAAACAGAGAGAGGATTTCGGTTCACAGTCTGTGGAAAGAAAGCATTTCATTTCCCTGGTTTCTGATGTACATGTTGGAGAGCCCCCCCCCATCCCTGCACCCCCACCCCCCGCCATCCCCGCACCCCCACCCCCCGCCTTGTTTGGCTATTGGAAAGTAATTCAGTTGCTTCAAATGGACTGATGATAATTCCTACCAATTAGCTGTATAATAGTCACCTTGGCCATGTTGAGTTATCTGAGCAAGAGACTACATTACATACTACTGAATACCAAGTAAGTTTTATAATACCTACTTAAATAGTCAGAAACGGCCAGAAGCTACCAGTAGACTATTCACATCTCACATGGTTTCCCTGACGCACTCTGACATCTCGAGTCTATTTGCACAACTCAATTTCACAGGTATAAAAGAGGGAGAAGACAAAAAAATTATACGTGCTGTAACCAAGAAAGGAATGAATGATCACCAGGAGAGACCTGCACAGAATGGAAACGTTCATCAGTGTCATGACAGTTGTCAGCTACACTCATGGAGCATAAATGATGTTAGGCTTCTGTCTTAAGTTTTCTAGATGTTTTGGCTTCTAAAATTGTTGTTGGTGTTGTTTGTTTTTGGCAGTTTAGGGTGGATGGCTCTTCCAACCCAAAGAAAACCAGAGCTGAATGTAACTGTTACCAAGTCCAAGTTCATACTGCCTGCTTCAGGACAGACCAGTAAATCAAAAGACGAGTTGTTGGGGTAAGGAACAGTGACTTTATCTGGAAAGCCAGCATATTGAGCACATGGTGGACTAGTGTCCCAAAGAACCATTCTCTCCAAGTTAGAATTTAGGCTTCTTTTATACTAAAAGGGGAGGGGAGATGTCCTGGCTCCAGCCAGACTCCGGAGGGGATGTGTTCATCTCTGCCTTCCTGCAGTCATTCACAGGTGGGCCTGGTCAGGAGGTTTCCTGTGAGCTAAACAAAGGTATTTTAGCTTAATGCACATTACCTGGGAGGCAGGGTTCCCAGAGATGGGCTGTTATGTATAACTTAAGCTTATAGGCAACATCTCTTTCGTGATGAGCTTGTAATAGAATACTAAGGTTCCTCCCTATTACATACCCTGGCTCCATGAGTGGCCCACCTCCGAATTTTGTTCAACAGCTGGTGGCCGCCTTGTTGACCCTCGGGGCTCCCCAGGACTCTGGTTTGGATGCTGGATCCTCAGAAACAAATTACGTTAAGGCAAGTGGACGTTCCCAGATGCAGTCGGCACGCCACAGCTTTCAGCAGCAGGAGGACCTGATGGGCTCAGGTCTGGTGGTCCCACTGACATCAGAAAGGAAGGAGTACTGATGGGCCAATAGGAACGGGACAGGGGGCTGGTGGCGGGGGTGGGGGGCGGGCTGGGAGGGAGGCCTTTTCTCTCGGCATCGTGCTTTGTAGGAAGGGACCTCTGTTCTGCCTCTGTGTTGTGGAGCAAGTCTGGAAAATTGGGAAGAAATGGTGATTTGCTTTCTTCTTGCAGCTCTTCTGTATCGTCTGCTCTGCTGGGCCAGGCTTTCCACAGGGGGTGGGCTTCCCACGGCCTACACTGGCTGCGGGGTTGGTGGGCAGGGGGCGGGCCGTTGGGCAAGTTAGGAACCCTTGTTGGCCTTGGCTCTAAAACCAGCCCTTCAATTGGTGTAGCTGCAATAAAGCCGGCATGTCTTTGGCACCTTATTCCTCATTTATCTTTAAATTCTCTGATTCTTTCTTCTCCCAGCTCAAATCTATTGTTAATAAATTTTAGTGAAATTTTCATTTCTATTGTACTTTACAACTCCACAATTTTCATCTGGTTCTTTTATATAATTTCTGTCCCTTCATGATATTCTCTATTTGGTGAGTAACTGTCATAATGCCTTCCCTTCGTTCTTTGAAGTTGGTTTCCTTTAGTTCCTTGAACATGTTTATTATGCTGCTTTGAAGTCTGTCAGCAAAGTCCAACATCTGGGCCCTCTCAAAGGCAATTTCTGTTGCTTGCTTTTTAAAAAAAAAATTTATTTTTTAATTATATGAGTCACACTTTTTTTTTCATGTCTTGTACATTTTTGTTAAATACTTGATATTTTAGATTACAGATTGTAGCAACTCTGCATAGGGATCCCGTCCTCTGAAAGTTCAATATACCTTCATTTTTACTGTTTCCATGTTTGTTTGGTAGCATGGCTGGACTGACTCAGTGAAATCTATTTCCCCTGAGTCGTGCAGCCTCTGATGTCCCTGCTCATATTATGTCTTCATTTTTAAAAATTTGAGAGCCTGGCCTCTTAGTTGTTATTTTGGTCGACACAGATTTGTGGTCAGCCACTGACTGGCCATAGGCTGTGCCTAAGCCCTGAACCAGTAAGTTTTTCACTCCTTACATTTGGATCTGTGTGTGGCTGGAGACACACAACAGGATTGCATGTTTGTTCCCTGCTCAGCCAGGGACTCAGCTCAGAAGTTCCCTCTCCAGGGTCTCTGAGCAAGGCCACTGCTTGGGCATGCACACAGTCTCCTATAGCGTCGTGGGTGCCTGTGATCTTAGCAGGGCTCACTTTGACTGTCCTTTGCCCTGATTTTCCTATTAAACTGCCGGATGGCCTATCTGTTTTGGTGTCACACGCATCTGTCAGCCTTCACTGACAAAAAGGAGCTGGGTGGGGGTGGGGAGGGGGACGGGGTGCAGCTCATAGCTTCAATGCCATGCCCTCTCGTTGTTCCTACCAGATTTCCACGCATTTTGCTGAAGGCATGGTTCTCAGTTTGTTATAAGCCTTTTGATCAATTTTTAGAGTCTGTGCTAATTTTGACCAATTTAACAGATGCCTTTCTGGGGGAGAAGTTTCCAGTCTCCGTATGCCACAGGCAGGAAGCCCTGCCTCCAGCAGCCCTCTCTGCGTGAAGTATTTGTTCACTTCTCTCCCACATGTTTCTGCGGGGCTGTTTTTCCTATTGATTTGTAGGCACTGATTTGCGTATTCTGTAAATGCACTTTTTTGGAAATATCTGTTGCAAAATATTCTTCCACTTTGTCAGTTGCATTATTAATTTCTTAATGGCGTCTTTGATGAACAGAAGTTCTAAATGATAATATAGTTAGTATAGTAATGCTTCCTTTGGTGGCTACTTTTTTTTAAATATTTACTATTTTATGTAAGGAATCCCCGTCTCAAAGGTTAAAAATGTAGTCTCTTGTGCTTTCTTGTAAAAGGCCTTTTATCTTTTACATATAGATCAGCAGCCCTTCGGGAACTGAGTTTTGCTTAGGCAGCCAGGTTCCTGTTCTCTCATATGGATATCCAGTTGACCTAACGTTTTTATTGAAAATGCCCTCCCTGCCTCACCACCACACCACAGTACCACCCTTACCCTAAACCAGGCTGCTTTGCGAAGGCCTGCTTCTGGGTAGTCCAGCCTGTCCCACCGGGAAATCTGGCTGACCTTGCCCCAGTACCACACTGTCTGTCTTACTGTAGCTCCATAGAACTTCTCAATACCAGGTAGGAGACGTTTTCCAGCTTATCACTTCAGGATTGCTCTGGTCGTTCTCGACCCCTTTTGCACACACGTAAGAATTTTGGAATTCGTTTGCTAATTTCCTCAGGGAAAGAAAAACAACCGGGAGTTTGACTGGGGTTGTATTTAACCCAGAAATCAATGTGAGGAAGATTAACACCCTTAAAATATTGAGTCTTATAATCTATGAACACAATATGTCCCTTTATTTATTTTTGTCTCTAAATTTTTTTCCCTTAAAAGTGTTTTATACTGTTTGGTGCAAAAGACTTACATACGTTTTATTAGGTTATTTCTAGATATTTGTTGACGTTAATACTATTGTAAATAATATCATCTTAAATTTTCATTTTCTGTTTGTTGCTGGTATATAGAAATACGATTGTTTTTGAATATTCACCTGGTATCCAAACTTCTCTCCCCTCCTTCAATTTTGTTTAATTATCATTTTCAGTCTGTTTATCTGCCTCTGGGGAAAAGGGTTGTGTTTGCCACACTCTTCATGGACGTTGCCGTCGTTGGTCCCTGCAGGCCCTTCTAGCTGGTTTGTCCCGCCCTTTGACTTCATTTCCTCCGGCCCCGCATAAACCGCCACTCCCACGCGTCTCGTGTCTCTCGTTTTGTTTGCTCTCTGGTTACTGGCAGGTCTGAGAGTGTCTTCCTTTCCTTCGGACCTCGGAGTCCCCCACTCAGCGGAGCTGCAGTCCCAGCCCTTGTCCGCCTGCTGGTGTTTCTCTCTCCCGTGCTGGTTCTCAGGAGCTCTGCACATTTCTACTGGCCTTTATCGCAAAACATGAGGCCAGAACTGAAAACGTGGGTCCTTCTGGCTTCTGCCCATCCGTCGGCTCATGGAGACTGAAACTGAGTCAGTGGCACATCTGCCACCACCACATATGAGCAGGGAAAGTCCCCAAGCTCGAGTTCATGGTCACGTTTTCCTGCAAATGGTGCACAGTCATGCTACTCCTACTTAGCCCTAGAACTGGCCTCACACTACAGCTGTGGGGCGGGGCCTCCTGCGAATGGCAATAAAACACCTGAGCAAAGTGGCCGCGACAGAGTTAGTGGTTTTCTGTGAGCACCATGAGGTGCCAGTGTCACTCACAGATTCTATAACTGGCATTGTGATGTTGACACGCACCCAACTTTTAAACTGTTGTTAAGATTAAGAGCCTAATAATGCTCTCCACCAATTACGTTTTCTGCAATAAAACTAACATTGTCCCTATCATGGTGTCCTAGTCACCAGTGACGTAAGGCCGGCGCCTGCACAGGTGTGCACGTCCCACCTTGTAGGTCTGGGAATGAAAATGTAACCCCCAGTTCACGTGCGCGGATGCAGGTGCGGGCCGTGGGCGTGAGGACGGCGCGCGTAACCTCTGGGCGGGGCTCGCGCCCCACGCCCTCCCCATCTCCTTCGCCTTCCTGTGCTGGAGCTTCATTTGTTCCCCTCAACCCTTGCCCCCTGCATCTGCTGCAGAGTCCTCTGAGTTTTGCTTTCTTGGTTAGAGGTTGAGACCTAAGACACAAACACCCCCAGCCTTTCCCTCCCGGAGCGAGTGTGTTGCACCACCTTCCAGGCCCCGCCCGGCCCCAGCAAGGCAGGGAGCTGCGCGGCGTCATAGCACGATGTGGGTGGCCGCTTTGGAATCTTTGCTCAGAGGCAGTTTCAAGAGCAGACGTGAGGGAAAATGCTGGATAACCAGGAGCACATGAGAAAGCGGGGGCCTCCGAGAGGGGAGGAGCCCAGAGCAAGGAGACCTGGGGGCCGTGGAGGCCGGCACTACACACTTTCCCCTCTCCCCCTGCGCCTGGCCGAAACAGTCCCAATTCATTAAACGCCGGCTGAGAAAAATTCCAAATCAGGTATCAAATTTTTGTATTAAGTTCTACCAAGTCACATTTATTTTTATGTCTGATGTACCTGACATCAAATAAACAGTTATTTTAAAAATCAGGTGCATCACAACACTATGACATGGCCAACCTTTAAAAAAAATGAATGATTTATTTAAAAGGTTGGATGTGTCATACGAGCATCTAAACCAGCAAGTGGAAAATCAGACACCCCGGCAGCGGGGGCGGCCAGCGGAGAGCAGACAGAGGCGCGGGAAGGCTGCAGATTAAACACGGATATTTCTTCCTCCAAGAAATCAGAAACCCGTGCGTAAACGTGACATTACATGGCTGAAATTAAAATTACTGGCATGGATGTACTTTGCATTATCTTAAAGAATACTTGTTCCAGCCTGGCTGCGGTAACCCTTTTTGATCCAATCGTGACACGTTTTGACCTGGTAATGGGTTTGGAATGTGCCCAGGCCTGTGTTTTGCTCCCAGAGATCTCGGGGTGCTGGTATCCTTACCAGTAAATGAGTGAGTGTGCGCGTGTGTGCATGTCCCCTCTTTCATGTCCTTGCCTGAAGATGCCTACAGCACGTCTCTCTGCGGTGTAGCTGGGTCAGTGAGTGAACCTGAAGGTCGCGTGACAAGCAGGTTTCTGTCTGGTGCTTCCAGTCTCCTGGCAGGAGGGAAATGTCAAACTTTTCGAAGACCACTTGCCTGGGGGTAAGAAGACTGAGGTCATGTCCTAGTCTGCCCATTTTAGCTGTGCAACCTTGAGCGATGCCCTGACCCTCTCTGGGTCTTCTCTTGTTCGTGGATAAAACAAGAGGTTGGATTCCAGATGTGCCTAAAGTTCCCGCCTGCTTCTAATATCCCACTACCCAGGGGGCCTCTAGTGTCGTTCACTGTAGGATCCACGCCTGATCTGTGTTTATTCCCGGCCAGCACGGCGTGCAAGGCACTGGGGAAGCGGCTGGAGTGAACTGAACTGACGGGAGGCTGAAGTGAGCTGAGGGGTTCAGGCTGGAAGGGGCTGCCGGAATCTGTAATAAACACTGGCGGTCAGGAGGGAGCTGGCTTGCGGCGCACCTGATAACTGGTTTCCATTCACCTGCATCTGGATTTGGAGTTGTCCGGGGCAGTGGGGCAGGGAGTGTGGGAGAAAGGCCAGGTGGGAACCTTCCGCATAAAGGAGACAGTGGGAGACTTGGTGCAGAGGAAGTGGGGCTGCATGTGGGACACCCAGGAAAACCTACCTGGAGGGCAGGGGGCAGGGGGAGGAGAGCAGAGAGATGGGTGGGCCCCTGGGTCCCGCAGGACCCTGTGCCCTTCTTCCCTGGCTGGGCAGGCCCCGATGCCGCGGGAGTCCTGCGCACAGCGTAGCTGGGCACACAGGCTGCAGACAGGATGCAAAGCGAGGTTCTGGCCCTTCTGAGGGGCGGGGGTGGGGGTGTCACTCCCGGTTCTGGAAGTAGGTTCAAGCACCGTGCCTGGGAACTAAGCCTCTGTTCCCAGAGGTTCAGTCAGGTTGGGGGACGACCAGGCGGGGACCCGGGGCTGCCCACCCTCCTGCAGGGGGTCTCTCCGGGTAGAGGGCAGCTGCCACCCATGGGCTGAGTGGGGCCTGGATGGGAAGAGGGGCCCATCTGGGTGTCTTGGGGTCACGGCTTTGACGACACCTGGCCAGGAAACCTCCCTGCGCCCACCTCGCCTGTCCCGGCCTTTTTAGCGGGGCCGGGACACCTCTCCCACAGGGGCCCACCTGCTGGTGGCCAGGGCCGGCCTTCCTTAGAGAATGTTCTGAGGCTGAAATGAGAGAATACATCGGGAAGTGTTTTGAAAATAAAAGCAGCATTTACACGCAGGATATTATCATGTTTCTGGGCTAAGGTGTCACAGCTATGAAGCACAAGCCTACAGTTATGACATAACCAGGGAATTACTAGTGTGGTTAACAGAGGAGCGCCTGCCAGCGATGGGTTATGTCAGCAAGGCGCGACATGGTTTATCGGATGCCGCTGCTCCCCTGGCTGAGACCGGTTAGGGACCTAGGTCCCCCCCCCCCGGTCCCCTCCTTCCCAGCCCCCGAGCCTGGTCTGCGGACGAGCATGAGCTGGGCTGCGAGGTCGCAGCGGCCACGGGCGAGAGTGAAGCGGCCTCCGAGATAAAAGACAGGTCAGCCTTTCGGGGACCTGGGGGGCCTGAGCCTTCGCTCCCGGCCTCCCTGTTCTGGAAGCGCTGACAGTTCTGTGCGTCTCCAGAAAGAAGAAAACCAGAGTGCAGGTCACAAAGTGAAAACTAAATACAAGTCCTTTCAGACGCGCTCAGAGCCACAGCAAATGCCCAGCACTGCCTCCCCGAGGAACTCGGGTCCCGACACCAGCGTGCTGGCCGCGGAGAGGCCAGGGATGATGGCGTTCCGAGGTCGCATCCATGCCGCCGCGCGGCATCCAGGGCCTGAGCCAGGAACCCTGACTCCTCCCGTCCACCCGGCACCCCTCTGAGCCCCCTCGGGGGGGGGGGCTGGTGTTCCTGGCACCGTCCCTGGGGGTCACCTCCTGCCACCACACACTGTCACGTCCACAGGACCATGTCTCCTGGACTTTGCCCTGGGTCCTCAGTCTCACCTCGAGAGCCCCTGGCCTGGCACACTTGTCCCTCCGGTTTTCAGGCTCCTCCGCGAGTCGCAGCTGGCCCCGACTGCTGCGCCAGGACCCTGGCAATGCTGCCAAACCAACATCCCTAGACCAACAGCACCCTGGGCCAAGGGCACCGCTCACCCTACACTGCCCGTCTCCACCTGGTGTGGGAGCCCAGGCAGGTTCAATTTTGCAGCGTGAGCAGGCCCTCTCTCCCCCGCCCTATCACAGGGTACACTTTACATCGCGTGCTCTCACTGCCCCAGCCCCACCTCTGAAGCTCCTTTCTCTGGCCGTGTCTTGTCACCTCACTGTCCTGGGGCTCTGCTTGGCACGAGATGAGTTGTATGGTCACAAGAACACCTGAGGGAGAGGGGTTTAAGCAGCAAAGCCAGTTCACTCAGATAACCCGCAGCTGGTTAGGCAGTGGCAGGATGGGTGCAACTCTTCAGTCGTGCTGTCCATTGTATGTTTGTGACATGTTCCCCACGTTATATCATCACAGTTATCACCTCAGGACCTCAGAATGACTGCTGGGGCTCCAGACATCACACCCTTCCTGGAAGACAGGACAGGGAGAAGTGGGCAAATTCTTCAGAGGCCCCATCATTTTGCCTGATAAAAAAATCTTTTCTAGAAGACTTCCCTTCATGATCGACTGGCAATACCAGGTCATTTTGCAGATATAGACCACCTATAATTCACTCCTGGGAGCTGAGGAAAAGGGCCCCCGTTCCCTGAAATCAAGAGATCTGTGCCTGATCTGAATACCACTGAGGTTTATTAGTAGGACAATGGGGCCAGCAGGGAACAGTGTGCACCCCACGGTGTGGAAGCCAGCCGCTGGGACAGTTCCCCACTCCCCCACATTGATTCCTGCTGCCCAGTCTTTGCCCCTTGCTGACGGTTCCCTCTTCCTGCACTGGCCGCTGACCACCTTCTAGCCCCTAACTCTGCCTGGGAGTTGGCCTGACACCCAGGACCACAGGCTTCCACCTCCCCGAATTTGAACGTGCTGCACAAGGAGTCCTGTGTGGGGTGGAAGGGAGAGGGCACCTGGTTCCATTTGACTTGATTCCGGCACACACAGCCTTCTCGATTTGGTGGAGATTTCTTCATTCTCACCCACTGCTTCTCCAACGACTTGAGATGCAGATGAGGGTCTGTGTGCACAGTGTGTGTTCAGAGCCGATCGGTGCCTTTACTGCGAGTCAGCGTCTACGCGTCTCTGATGATTAAGGCTGGGTCCTGTGCCCGCTGACGAGAGGTCAGTGGCCGTGGGGATGCGGGAAAAGCAGCTGAGGGGCGGGAGAAATCCCCTATTTAGAGACAGAGGAGGGAGGGTCCACTTCAGATCTCCCTCTCACGGTGGGAACACCCCGGCCAGGGGCCAGAGGCCCTGTGGACCTCGGCGTGCTGGAGCCTCAGTTTCGCCCCCAGTGACAAGGGGAGAAGTCCCAGGGACAAGGCTCCTTCTAGGCCCAGTACGTTCCGGAGATCCCAACGCTGGCACTTGGTTGGTTCTTTACGAATGTCTGAGGCACCAGGGGAGGGACATTTTCTGGGTGTTTGGGGGAGAGGGTCGGAATTCACTGTAGCCTCATCACAAACCGGTAAATACGTGACTTGGAAACGAGGCTGGGTCCCTGGTCCTCTCCCTCCGGACGCTGGGGTCCGGGGTTCCTCCCGCCTGCCGCGTGCATTTACGCGATTACTGACAAGCTCCCCCCCGCAGCCCCTCCCACGCGGGGTCCGGAGCCCAGGCGGAGCCTCGCCTGCCTCCTGCCTTCGGGCCTGGAACGTGCCGCGCCTTCCCGACTCCGCCGTCTGCCTCCCGCCTTGGACAGGGAGCGCCTTCCGAGCGGTGCCCCAGCAGCGTAAAATATTTATTTTATTTGGTTACCTAATGATATTAAAAACACAGTATGTATAATTTATCCTCCGCCCTTGGAGACGGCCTTCGGGGGCGTCAGTGCTCACGCGGCCCCTGCGCGGCGCTCACTGTTTACCGGAGAATTTAGTGCAGGTGGAGGGGCAGGGAGCCGTTCCTTCCTCCCGGGAAGGCTTTTCATCGCGTGGTAAAAACGTAAATTTAAGATGCAGCGGGGCCTGCTTGCGATGCCACAACTTAGCCCCCGGAGCCCAGGGAACGGCTGCATCCCGGGCGGCAGCTGCTGCCCCGAAGGCGCCCCGCCGGCCCCGCCCACCAAGGTGCGCCCGCCGCGGGGTCGGCCGGACCAGGAGCCCCTCCCGCCGCTTCCCCGCCTCCCCTCCTTTCTCCATCCGTTTAGGTCCAGAGGAGACCGGCAGAGGCAACGCGCACACCCGTGAAATATTGTCCTTCCTTCCCGGCCCGGTGCTGAATCCTTCGGCTAATGGAGTCATTGGTTTATGTTCAGGGAGGCGGAGAGGAGGCCGGGGCTGGCTTTAAATTACGTGCGGGGACTTGCCGATACATCCCGCCGCAGGAACACTTGTGATTTATCCTCTGCAGCTGGAGACTGACCTTTCACTCCCGCTCTCCTCCCCTCGGACTCCTGAAGCGGCAAACATCTCTCCCTCCTGACCTGCATGCGAGGAGGCAGGCCCTCGGTCCTCGGCGTTCCAGAAGCTTCCATTTCGCCTGTGATACTGGAGAATCGTGTTGTCCCTAAGACTGCCCTGGCTTTTAGGGGCTCTGGGATGGCTTTGTCTTCCGTATTTCAGCCCAGAGGATGTCACAGAACAAGGCTCCAGCTCAGCCAGTGTTCCCAGAAATAAAAACCGAGGGGCACCTCTGCAGATGGCCAGACCCCGTTCCACTAGAGAGAAGTAACATGTGTGCGCAGGGATTTACGACTGTCGAGGGAAGTGCTAGGTACGCCCTCCGCCCCCTCGTTTTATGACTCCCCTCATGGGTGACCTGGGGTGGGGTCTGCTGGTTCCTGTGTGGCATTCTTCTTCCTAGACAGGCCGGTAAACTAAAAGTCCACATCCGTGCCCAGGCAGGTGGCAGCAAGAGGACCCTGGGCCTGTGTGGCCGCTTGGGGCAGGAGAGATGCTCTCAGCTGGGTCCCTGGGGCTCTGCCAGCACACCGGCAGGTGCTGGTCCCAGCGCTGCCCAGCTCGCCTCCTCCAGACGGGGCTCCTAGGAGCACAGCCAGCCGAGTGCTAGAAGGTGCCCTGGGCTGGGAGCATCCACTTCTTAGCCCCCTGGAGCCTCTTTTCCAGGGAAGCTTTTTTTGGTTTTTGGTTTTTTAATGATGAGAATGGTTTCCTCCACTCCCCCCAGAGGCCACAAGCAGGCTGTTCACCTGCACTCAGCCACCCACTTAGCCACTCTTCACCCAAATTTGGTTCAAGAATGAGCCACAATCATTCTAATTAAAAAAAAAATAAAATAAACACACGGGGGTGAAAAATGGATTATGAATTCAAGCTGTGCCCTCCATCCCAATAATAAATGACACAGCATTAGGGAAAGCCAGTTGCTAAATTAAAACGAATGTGGGACGGTCACTGCCCCCAGCTCAGGGACCACGGGGCGGCTGGTCCCCTCCCTCGCCTCCAGCCCCAGCCTGGCGCTCCATTGACAGATCCGCGAGCCCAAACTGACAGCTCTTCAAACCTGCCCAAGAAACCCAGCATTAATTAAGTCATTGCTGGACTGTAATTTCCTTGAGAAGTAAAAAATTCTTACACAAGAAAAGGTTACAGAGACCTTTTCTGTGTCAAAATTACCATGCCGCATGAATATTAATGCTCTTAATGAAGACAACCTTTTTTCATCAAGAAGGTTCTGGAGCAGGTGGCAAACCTGAAGTCTCACTCCGTGGGCTTTACAGTCTCAGGAAGTCGGCACAATGGAATTTTCCTATTAAAGCCAATGATCCTCCCCCCATGATGGTCACACCCCTTCCCTGTCTGTCCCCAGTCCCCTTCTCTGAGGTTTTGAGGACAGGGACCTGCTGGGAGTTACAGATGTGATTTGGCCATAGCTGGGGAGAGAGGAACTTGGTTCTGCACACAGATCACACCCATCCTTCCATAGATCGACAGACCACGGCAGCATTTGTGTCCCCAGTTGCCCCCAGGACAAGATGGGGACACTGCTGCCAAGCCCAGCGTCAGATGATGCCCTCCCCCAGCCCCTCCTGCCTGTTCTGAATGCCCGGCTGGAGGACACCCTGGGCATCGCCAGCTCTGGGGCACCTGAAGGTGGGGCCCGGTCTGGGCCGCTCCCTGGCGGTGGCCAAGACCGGTAGGGTCTGCCGGGACGCTGAGTTTCCTACTCGAGTGCGGCCTTGAGTGATTTCTCCATGTTGGAAACTGTGACACTCCCTCCCCTTGTCCGGTCCCAAGGGGGACATGTGGCCTAAGGGGAGCATTTGGGGACAATAGTATGATGGGTAACTTGGGACTTCCCAGTGAGCACATTAGCATCTCTACAAGAGAGACCTGAGCGCAAACGGCATCGTTAATAATCGTTCAGTGACATATTTTGACTCAATTGTTTTGGTCCTCGGTTATTGTCTCCCCATTCTTTGGGGCCATGATTTTGTAAAAATGCTGAAAACAGAAAAGTGGGCGCTGGCCCCAAGAGGAGAGACCATCTCTGTGCTGACAGGGGTGGGGGGGGTGCTTCCCCACCACTGGGGAGATCGCAGTCTCCCACAACGAGAAGAGATGATTCATTAAAGTAAACTCAGGAACTAACGAATTATCTGGAAGTTGTTTATTCTGCATCATGACTGACGGTGTAACTGTCACAGCCTATAAGGGACGGTCTGGGAGCCTCCAAGCGGCACCTAGAACATCTCCAGACTCACGGTGACCAAGCAGCTGCCACCCTCGGCTCCTTCCCTCCCCCAGAGCCTCGAGACAGCCTCTGCAGCTGCATCTCCCTTCGTTTTCTATCGATTAGTCATTTGTGACGTAATAAAGGCTGTGGCTACCCAGTGATAATAAATCTGGCTGTTTCGGTCCAGCCATGCAATGCCCTGTGTGTATTTAAAAGGTAAGGTGATATATGGTTATGAGTGCTGATGTAATAGCTATTAGATTTATCATATGCCGAAGGAGCATCATTTTGTTATAAAGAGCAGTAGTTTACAATCTTATTATTGTTTATTACTGACGTCAGTACAGGGCCGTAATAAGAATCAGGCTGCAACTAGAACGATCCATATTTATCATCAATTTGGCCAGAATGGCGCCTCTTCTGAACCGACATCAGTTTGAAAGCAGCCCACAGGAGCCCAGGTGCTGTCACCTGTCACCTGCTTGTTGGGAAAGCCGGCAGAGCACAGATACTTTCCTGGGGTCCCAAGCCCCAAGTTCTGCTCAAGGAAACGGCCACGGGGACAAAGCAAGCTCAGGAGATTGCCTGGGAGGCGACTCTGTTTCCCTTGCAACTCGGCCACGAGGCCAGGCAAGCGCGTCAAAGCGAATCGTGTCTCTCCCCAGGGCTGCAGGAAGGCTTTTCACCCAACTGCCCCAAAGGTGTTCTTCGTTTTCCCTGGGAAACGTCGAGGGCTGTCAGATGGAAAAATCAAACCGCACCACCAGACACAAGTCTGCGAGCCTCCCCCCTGGTTTTGTGACCCAGAATAAGCCGCTGGCATCACACACCCTTGTTAACTAAACCATCTGCACCTTGCGTTGGATCTGGGCCCCAGGGGAGGCCACACCCAGCAGAGGCCACGCCCCACTGTCTCCACAGAAGGGGTCCGGGCATCATTGATGAAGGACTAGATCGGGGAGAGCCACTCTTGAAATACAATTGTTTTATTTGCAGCAAAGGAAGTCACATTTTCCACACGTCTCCAGATTTCTCATGGTGCAGAAGCCTGATGAAAATGGTAAAAATAACAAATGATCAAAGACACCTGCCCCAACCTGCAGCGAGCTCGCAGCGGGGACGGCAGGTCAGAACAGCCCTGAGCGTGGTCCTTCAAGCCCTTCCCCTGCCTCGTCTGGTCCGGATTGTTCACGGACCTTCTAACGCAGTGAGGATGAACTGTCATTGTTCGACCTAAGCCAGACATCACATCAGACCCCTCCTCTGAGCTCCGGCGCCCCTGTGCTGGCTGTCCCCTGAGGACAGGTGGTACCTCCTATTCTCCTCTAGACGGCGGGCTCCCCAACGTCAGGACGCCTCCCGTGCACGGCAATGTTTTCTGAGCGTTTGCTTTGCACGTGTGACGTGGGAGGGGGACAAGGTTTGTGCAGATACTCGTTGTGGGCGTTTCCCACCTGGCTGTCCGCTGTGGCGCCTTCTTGCGGGCAGCAGGTCTCCAACTTTGTCCCTCCGGCCTCAGTGGACCCCGGACATAGCGCCACATCGCCAGGGCATCGCAGACACGGTGCAGTCCTTGAACTTGGCAGCTGGGGGTCGCTATATTTTGGTGCCGTTTATGTGATTAACCACACACACACCCAAATGGGCCGGATGAACTTTGCACAAAACTCTCGGTGCTTCTGGCCATCTGCTCCTCGCAGTAATCGCTGGGGCGCTGATTTATATGTGTGAAAACCAGGAGCTTTCTATTCCGGCCGAGCGAGTCTGGTTTCTGTCCTCATTACTGATTCAACACTGGGCAATGAATAGGTGACAATGACCAATCACAGCCCCCCAGATATCCGGTACTCAGTAAATGCTTGTCGGAGTAAAGGGAAGTGAACCAGTCAGGTCTATTTACACTAAGATAGCGAGCCAGTGGCTTGAGAAACATCAAGGTGGTCGGCTTGGAGGCGGGCGTCTCAGGGGCGTGTGTCCATCTGCAGAGAGGAGCCCTCCCTCCCCTGTCACCACGTCCCACGCTGCAGGGTGGGAAACTTGGCATCGCACTGCCGGACTCCCGATGGCCCTTCTCGCTGGAGGGTGGCCATGGGAAGCTCTCGAGGAAGGGCTGTTTCCTATGGGTGGGCGCTTCCCCACCCAGCGAGGGCCCTGGGCCACCACTCCCCCGGATGGATGTGACCCGCCCAGGTAATGCGCTCACTCCGCCCACACAGGACCATCCTCAGGGCGCGTCTCTCTGGGATTTAATCATTCTGAGCTCCGCCCACACTGTGCATGCGATAAAATGGCATTTTAATATCCGGACCTGGTGACATTTACACACCACTTGAACTTTACTTCGGTGGTTTATATATTACCATCCGCGAGCCTTTAGAAATGTGGCTTTGAAGTAGTTTATTCTCCATCTTAGAATTATTTCTGGACTTTGATACAGTCACATTTCGTTAGCCTCCAACAGCTTTAAGCCCCTCATAACAGTTACCATGGAATGTTCTATTTCAAGGTAATGCTAATGCATACGGTAATTAAAAAATGAAATAAAACCACAAAATATTGTTTCTATACATCTAATAGAGGTTAAAAAAACCCCACCCCAAACCAAGTACTTTCCACTTACTGAGGTCCATAGAGTGAGACCCAGAGAATTACTCCAGCAATGTGGGGACAGAGAGGGTTACTTTTAGTCACTCCCCAGGCTCCGAGCCAAAGAGGGCAGCTTCTTCCATAGCCTCCAAAGCTGGGGCCAGAATTTCCAGCTGCTCGCTTGTGGCTACTGGAGACCCTCTAATTTTACGTGGCCTCCCTGCCCCGCCCTTTGTCCTGCAGCTCAGAAAGAGAGAAGGGATGGGCCCCACTTCTGCCCCCGAGGGCAGAGTGCATTCAAAGCTGGTGTCCCTGTGTGACCCCACCCACACCACAGATCGGTGTCCCACCTGCCGCTCGCGAGCGCGATTAGTACCCGAGCCTCGCGCATGGCCACACACGAATGTGCCAGACTGAAAGGAACCACGGTCTCCGCCCGCAGGGGCGTGTTACCCGCTGGTGCCCACGGGCTGCCGGGCTGCGGAGGAGGGCCCTGTGACGGCCTCTCCCGTGCCCGCCTTCGTGTCTGATTGCTGTGCCACGGTGGCCGCGGGCAGATCCGCCCCCGCGGACTGTTTGAGACTCGGCCTCTGGTTGCTGCTTGTGGTGTCATTTGTTTGTGTGGAAGGAAAATTCCTGAGCCCGGAACATCAAGGGCTTTGGAAAAAATCACCAAACCTGTTAATTTTCTCATCTATGAAATGATCATGGTCTGGCTCACAGCCTGTTCCTGGGGCTCCAGACCTGGTCCCAGGACTGTCTCATTCTCATCATTTGTGGTGACAAGGAGCAACACACACACTTGGTGCTAAACACACCAGTTCACGCGTCTGCCGTGGCCCCCACTCCTTGGCCTGGAAGGACGGCAGGGTGGGGACAGCACTCAGGCCCTATCAGGAACATTTGGTGCAGCTGAGGGAGGGGACTGCGAGCTGGCCATCCCTGTCACTCTGTGTGGCTGCAACGGAAGATACGTAGCTGGTTCCACCTTCAGGGGCTGCCCTGGGAGGGGCTGACTGGGAACCCCACCAGGCCCAGCAGGCCACCCTAGACCTGTCCTGTCACGTCAGCTCCTACTCCCAACCGATCCATCAAAAACGGTTATTCGTATATATGTCTGTGTGTGTACACACACACACACACACAATGGAGTATTGGCCATAAAAAAGCATGAAATAATGTCATTTGCAGCAATGTGGATAGATCTAGAGATGATCATACTAAGTGAAGTAAGTCAGGCAGAGAAAGACAAATATTATATGATATCAGTTATATGTGGAATTTAAAAAAATGATACAAGTGAATTTGTATGCAAAACAGACTTACAGACATGAAAAGCAAGTTTATGATTAGTGAAAAGGAGAGGGTGTGGGGAGGGCAAATTAGGAGTCTGGAACTAACAGATACAAACTACTATACATAAAATATACAACAAGGGTTTACTGTATCATGCAGGGAACTATATTCAATATCTGGTAATAACCTATAGTGGAAAATAATCTGAAAAAAGATATATGTGTAACTGTATCCCTCTGCTGTGGTCCTGAAACTAACGCAATTTTGTACGTCAGCTGTACTTCAGTTAAAAACAACGGTGTTCAAGACTCCGTGCTGGCAGCAGCGTCCCAGAGGCCTCGCTGCCTCTGCTCTTTTCCCTCTTCGAGGAGCCTGTGCGTCAGGCAGGGGACCTGGGTAGAGAAACGGCCAGGGAGATGCTCCCAGCTGCGTGGGAGGAAGCTCAGTGCCCGGAAAGGGGACAGAGGGGCCCAAGGGACTGGCAGGGCTGGGTCTGCAGGTAGAGGGGCCAGGCCGGCATCTCAGTTACCTGGACAGTCCATGGGGAGAGGCCTCAGGGCTGCCCTCCTGTCCTTGGGCGGCTCCTGTGGGGCTGGAAGGTGTCCATTCTCAACCCCATGCAGTGATTAGAGTATAATGTTGGTGAAAAAGTGTCTCTATCAGCTGTGAAGTGCTGTCCCTCTGAGCAAGGAAGGTCCCGCACCCTGACAGCTGAGCCACCTGGCAGCAGCCGGGTAGAGTCCGTCCATCCTGGGCGCGGGGCCATTTGGGCATCACTGGGGAGCAGCGTGGACTGTGGAAGGGGAGCTGCCGGGACGTCAGTCTCCAGCCCCAGGTCCGGCTCAGAAACGCTCTCGGGGCCCCAGGCGGCCGTTCCCCTCAGGCTCGCTGTTGCCGAGGTGACAAGGAAGGTCTCCGAGCTCCCCTCACGATGCCGGGACTGGGCCCTGAAAGTCATAGGACCGTCATCTGAAGCAGCTGTGACACTGTGACTGAGGACAGAGATCCAGAGCCATGGGCCAGGATGAGTTCTCCGCAAATGAAGGTCCTAGATTAGTTAGGGAGGAGGACGAGCTCACCACTAAATGATCTGGGGACGACTGGCTATCCATTCGGAAAATATACAGTTAGATTCCTTCCTTACTCACCGCACAAAAGTAAATCTAAATATGAAGATAAATCATAAAAAAAAAAAACTCAAAAACAAGGAGGGTTATATGTAATACTAGAAAGAAGTCCTCTCTTAGCATAATGTGAAGTCAAGGCGTCAAGGAGGAAAAAACCGAGAGGTTTGAACACAGAAATAGCTTAGCTCTCTGTTGAGCTCCCCTCCAGCCTTACTGAAGTGTAACTGACAAGCAGAAGTGTAAGACGTTTAAAGTGTGCACTGCGATGCTTTAACGTCCGTACACACTTGAGAGGATTCCCCCATCAAGTCGATAAACACGTCATCACGTCCCATGTGTACCTTTGTGTGTGTGAGGTCATTTCAGCTCTGCCTTCTTAGCTAATTGCAGTCACACAACACAGCATTACCAACTATAGTCACCATGTTGGACAGTTGATCCTCAGACCTTATTCATCTCATAGCTGAAAGTCTGAACCCTTTTACCAACCTCTCCCCATTTCCCCCGGCAACCCCTGTTCAGATCTTGTTTTCTTTATCTCCCCCGCCCCCCTAGTCCTATTCAGTGGCATCCAATCAGAGAAGAGAAGTCGCTAAACCTCACTTGTCTTAAACCCCAGTGGGCAGAGGGCCTTACTCAAAGGTGGAGTTTGCTGGTGGAGATTCCGTCAGAGTGAACATGGTGTTCAGAGAAGGAAAGCCCTGTGGTCAGAACCTCTAAAAGGCATTGCCAGTGAGTCGGATGTGTCATGGGAAACACCTCAAGTTTGCACTAGATTCCTGGCTGTGTGAGGACTGATAGGATCACCAACTCTTTTGAAAAATAAAATTCAGTATGAACAAACTTAAAAACAAAAAAGATGGTGCTATGAGCAGGGTGAAGTTCTGCAGGGACAAGTCAAGGTCAAAGAAAAGCAAATTTTGCAAATATTTATCATGAAAGCAAGACTGTTTACCACCTTCTGAGTGTTAGGGTTAGTGCTTAGTAAACATCGTGGCGTCCCTTCTTCTCCACTGCCTTCCGTGGTCAGCCTAGGAGAGAGAGAGCCAGTGAGCGGGAGAAGGTCGGAGCAGAGTCAGGTTCATCACGTGACGTGGGTGTGGTCCACCTGATGGGAGCGGTCTTGAAAACTCACTTGATTCTTCCTGCGAATAACTGATCAGTCTGCCCTTCACTCCAGGAATCAGGTCTGTTCCCAGTGCACGGGAGGCCCCTCTGGCCTCCCCACATCTCGAGGTAAAGACCTTGGGACCCTGAGAGAACCAGGGTGGAATGAGGGGAATTGTTCTTAAAGGCCACAGAGTAAGTGAAGTGACCGCTGACTGCACTTAGCCAAGAAAGGACGTGTGGCCAGGGTCCCTGTGAGGTGTGGGCCAGGTGGCCCCGCAGCGGAAGAGCAGAGAACATCAGGGCGGTGGGCCTGCTGTTCTGCAGCCTGGCTTTGGTCATACAAAGGCTTCTCCTGGCCCCACGCCCCTGGGAGGTGCTGTGTCACCCCATCTTAGAGAGCAGACCGGAGGCCTCGGGACCAGGAGGGGCCTGCGTGCTCCCCGGTGCTGGCTGAGACTGGGCCTGTGGTTGGTGGGGAAGGCGCCTCTGTCCCAGTGGGACCAGCATCTGCCTCCCCTCCACCTGGTCACACAGACTGGAGTGGCTGTGGTTGGGAAGGGCCACCCGGGAGCCTAGGATCCAGTGGGAGAGGCCCCCGGAGGGCGTTTCCCGGCAGCCCCCTCCACAGCAGCTCCCTGGCTTATCTTTTGCCCACCGCGCCTGGGCTCCCGGGCGGTTTATGTGATGTGTGGTAAAGAAATGACCATAAAAAGCCTGCTCTGGTTTGGTCATTCGAGCTGGCCACCGGGGAGTCGCAAAGGGCTTGAGGAAGCCCAGCTGTGAGCCAGGACTGAGCGTAAATCACTGTGCTGGACTGATGGGGAGACCAGGCCACCCCCACTTCCAGGCTTCCCAAGTGGGCCTGCTGGATCCTCTGCCACGGGCTGCCAGGGCCCCCGTGGGACTCAGTGCCCCACCCGACCCCGGGCCTCTGCGCCCCCCAGCCCCACCCCTTTCCAGGCATTGCTGGCTGCCAAGCAGATACTCTTTGCAGGGGTCTCCAGCCCATGGGGCGGGCAGCAGCCATCTCTGCCCGCAGGAGCCACGGGGCCAAGGCTGGGGGTGAGGGTGGGCTGGAGGGTCCCAGATCGGGGCACCAGCTTCCAGCCGCCCTCTGCCCCTGCCACCTGCACAGATGCACACGCTGCACACAGAGCACGGACCCCGCAGAGCTGGAGAGGGGAGAGGACCAAACCCTGCACAAAAATAGGAGGGCTCAGGCCAAAGGCAAGTCCGGAGACTCCGCCCAGGGGCCCTGGGGCACCTCCTCAGCTCCCCCCCCCCCCGTTGGGGTCTCATTCGTGTTTCTTACCATGGTGCCAACCAGCCGAATGTCCATGCCCTGCTCCCTCCCACAGCTGTGTCCTTGCGGAGAAAGGGACAGTGTTTGGAAAACAGGGGCACATGGGGGATGGTGTGTATTGTTGTTATCGGCCTATTAAGTTTGATGTCTAAGATGTTACATGAAGGAAGAAGGATGCAATTAGGTAATGATGTCTAATTATTTCGGATTTTGCAGTGAATGGTTTGACCTCATCAGTGACTGGTGGACCAGTAACAGGTTGCTTTGGGGGCTGTCGTGGGCGGACGCCCTGCTGTTAGTTTCCAGGTGCTTTCCAAGAAATGATTGTCCAGAAATGTCTGGCCCCGAGCCTGGAAGTGCTGTGGTCTGGGGGCCCGAGGCCGCCTGGGCAGAACCACCAGGCCGGGGACATGCAATTCTGGCACCTTCTGTTTTAGATGCAGTGTCAGGCGAAGGTGTTTCCCTGGGAGCAGCTCGGGCAGCCCCCCACCCCCACTCTGGGGTGAGAGGTGGGCGGAGGCCATGCCTGTCTGCAAGTGTGTGTGCGTGGCTGCATGTGTGCAGATACACTTGTATATGTGCAACTGTATGTGTGTATATGTACATGTGTGCATGTGTGTATCTGCGTGTGCATGCATGTGTGCACACGTGTGTGTCTATACACGTGTGTGTCTGTGTGATGTGTGCAAGCGTGTGTATGTAGCCTCCACAAACAGGCACCAGGACACCTGGCCTCCTCTTTCCCAAGAAGAACTAGAAATGACTCCTGGATGGCCTTGTGTCTTGGTGGCCAAGAGTGTGTCCTGCGTGTCTGCACGCCTGGCTCCTCGCACACCCAGCAGTGGGCGTCTGCTCCCCGCCCAAGCTCCCCTTCAGGCCCTGGGAGCATCTGGCCTCCGAGAAGGCCGGTCCCTGTGGCCCTCACTGGCTCTCGCTCATGTGGCCGCTGGTCCCAGCGGACGCCCCCTGCTTGGCCGCAGGAGACCAGCTCTCCTTTGTCACCTGTGGCCCAGCAAGAACAGCCACGAGGAAAACTGCAGACAGCACGATGATGGATCTCAAGTCATTAGGTTTTTGTTGTATTTCTGAATGAGCATTAAAATGCATCTCTGGGAAATGCTGAACAGCAAATGAACAAAGGCCCCTCGCAGCCCTAATCCTTCTCCCTAACACGTGCACCAGGGGGCGCTTTGCTGGGGCCCCGAGTGGGAGCAGTAAGCATTCCAAAATGCATTTAGGTTTCATTAGGGAAAAAAAAAAAGGCAAAAATGCCTTACTGTAGATTTCTGCTTCCCTCTAGAAGAAAAACACGATCCTGTTTTAAGCTGTAGCAGTGAAGAAAAAAAAAAACATGTGAAATATGTGATGTGGTGTTTTTACCAACTGTCTAAATAAAGGTTTAGTGAGTCACTGTGGAAAACAGAAAATCTTTCTTTATTTTAAGAGCTGCAGTTTAAGAGATTTTTTTTTTTAAATGCAAAAGCTTCCCTTAGGATTGTAACTTAAACATCACCCATCTGCTGTATCCTCCCTGGCCTGAATTTACAGCAAATCTGAGATTTTATTTTTCAAAAAAATACACTTTGAAAATGTGCCAGTTTGGCCAGCAGCACGTACCTGGATGGAGAGATGCTCCGATCTGTACTCAGAGGAGGGCCTCTGAATCCCCCCAAATGCTTGGCGTGGGGCCGCCATCCAGGAGCTGAGCACCGAGCAGGGTGGGAAAGAAGGCTGCATCTAATCTGAGCCTGAATCCATTTCCCAAAGTCACAGAGGAAGCGGCGGGGGACCACGTCACTTGACAGTGTCCCACCTGGTGACCTGGAGAGAAAGGGCCGTCCCCACGCTGGCCCAGCAGTGCTGCTCTGACCACCTGCCCAGCCCCCAGGCCAGCCCTCCTGTGTTCAGTTCCTTTTTTTCAAAGACCTGCCCTCCTTTCTCATCCAGACTTTTGCCCCAAAGTTTTCAGTTTCACTGGAATCAGGCCAATTAAAGATGTACCTTGATTATGTTTTGTTTTGTTTTCCACGAGGTCAAAACAAATTGTCCCACCTTGAAAAATTAGGTCCAAACATGAGCGTCGAAGGCCCAGGAAGCGTTCGCAGTTCCCAGCTTTCCCGTCCGTCTCGGGGTCCAGTCATCAATGAACTCCCTTGCTATCGTCAACGCACCAGTGTTCCCGACCACGTCTATGAAACTATTTCATGTGCTTTTTGAAACAAGGCATCCTGAGCCGCAGCCACTGTGGCTTTACTAGACCTTCACACGGAGCCGCCACTTAGGAAGTTTGGGTGGGGCGCCAGCTGATTAGCGGAGTGAAAGGTAAAAGCACGGCTGGCTGGCTGCATCCCCACGTGTGCCCCGCGCCAGGCGGCGGCGCAGCTTTGCGTGGCCAGGGGGCGTCCCGATGCGGTGCCCTGCTTTCTGCCACTTACAGGTTGCTAGCAGTAAAGGGGAAAATGCTGGATTTTACAGGAAAGTAATTTTCATACATCTCCTGCCGTGAATTACAGCATAACTCAGAGCTGTCTTTGTTTATCTGCTGCGACGAATTCAATTCTGTTTCCAGTGTTGAAATGGTGAACACAGACCCCAGGGTGGAAGCCTCTCCCTTTGCAATTGGTGAGTATGACAGCGGATGGACAGCCACCCCACGGGGTCTCCAGGCTGGGGACACACACAGTCCTGTGACCTGAATCTGGGCCCTGGGTCTCTTGGGGGGATGGGTGCTCCGAGGACCTGCCGGGTGCCTGCTTCCCCTCGGCATGTACCTGTAATCCTAGAGCCCATTTCCTTCTGGACGGTTCCCTGATTAGCTGAAGAGATGGCCCAGCTGCTCCCAAGTCCCCAGCCCTCTGCTGGTATCTGGTTGACGGCTCACAGCCTGAAACCTTCACCCGTTGAGCCTGTGGCCCACACACTATGCCTGTTTCTTTCAAATCCTTTCTCTCGAGCCTGAGTCCCCTTTCTTGAAAAAGACCCAGGCAGCTTGCCCTCAACGGTCCAGACAGATGCCTGTCCAGGGCAAAGCCTGGCCTCAGAGTCTCCCCAGGACCCTGCAGGCATCTCGAGGACCTGCAAATAAGTTTCGATGATGCCTCACAGGGAGCAGATGATCTTCCCCACTCCGTGGGTCGGTCCCCATCTGGTCAGCAGCGGTCTTCAGAGCAGAGACAGGTTTCCCAAAGGAGAAGAAATTCTGTCCAGACTCAAGACCATCGTATCGGCTGTCCCAGGCTCTTTGGGTGCTGGCCGGCCCAGCAGTTTTCCGACTCCTCTCCAGCCTCCACGATCATGTGAGTCACTTCCTGAGAACAAGTCTCTCTGCCTCCCTCTCCCTCTGTTTCTCTGGAGACCCCTGACTAGTATGACATCCAGAGCCAGAGAACCTCTATTTGGTTGGCAGTTGTTTGATTCCAAGGGGACCCCATAGATGGCCTTGGCATTTGGAGGAGGGAGCAGGGAAGCCTTTGAATTGTAAACCTTACCTTTCAAGTTTCCCCCTGGTTTGGACTTTTCAGAGTTTGATTGCTAACCCACTAAAAACCAGTGATTACCCTGGACATGCCCTGAGCTGCTAAGGAAAGAAACAATTTTAAAAAGCAAATTCACACACACACTCGTGCATACGCTCATATGCACAGCAGAACTTAGACTGAAGAAATATTTTCTGATCGAAGTCAGGCTTGATAAAAGGAACGCACACCACCATGTGTGAAAGTACGTATTAATAATTAAGCCATGCGATCATTACCTCAGGATATTATTTCTTAAATATCTCTTGCAAAGGCAATATGATTACATATGAATGATATCAATTTTCTACCAACAAAAAAATCTGCAGAAATAGGAATTGAATTACACTGTCCAATTTGCTGTAAAGTTCACTGTATGTGGAGAAATTAATCAAAGCTACCACCACCCATTTTTATGGGAACATAAAATGATGTGAACTTCCATTTTTAATAAAGATGCATAGCACTTTTATGAAGACTGACTAATAACACTATAATGAACTGAAAAGCTACTGATATATTAAGAATGAAAATTTTGAGGAGTGTATTTACCGAGACTTTCTCATGGAAGGCCGTATTTCTCTGAAGTCTCTATTGGAATCCTTATGAAACGGAGGCAGAACTTCAAGGGAGAACACAGGATGAGCCCTGTGTAAATTTATCTTCAGGACAGGAAGGTGCTCTGGGAGCAGTGGAGTCCGGAGAACCAGTGTCCGGGCTCCAGGGACTGGGACGCGGGGGTGGGGTGCCCTTCAGAGCATCAGCAATCCACTGCCAGCTTCTCAGCCAGCAGTTTCCTGGGACAGAACCCCTGGAGGATCAGGGGATGGAATGTTTTGTGACGCTTCTCCATGTGACACCCTGGATGTGATGCAGCCTCTACCCAAATCCAGGTAGGATGATCTCGTCCCCAAACCAGACACGTTAACTGCAAATCAGATGCCCTTGACTGATTTTCAGGCGTGCATTTCTTAGCTGTGGTTTGTGCCTGTAACCAGCTCTGGGCAGATAGATACAACTTGCATCCGTCTCCAGTCAAGGAGGACGGTCTGCTGGACTCGGAATGTGCAGAAAACCAGGTCTCATGTGCCTGTGGTCAGCCCAGGGCACAGCCTATAAGCCAAGGACAGCAGCGTGGGCCCAGAACCATCCCACCAGTCATGCCAAACCCCACTTCTTAAGTTTTTCCTCCCCCTTTTCCAGAACAAAACAATGTAATACATACTTACTCTAAACGTTTGAAAATACAGAAAAATATGAAGAACAAGACAACAAACCTCCCAAACTCCCCGTCCTAGAGATGACGTCATTAACATAGTAACACCCTGTGTATTTTCTTTCCTCCACACACACACACACACGCTCACACACGCACACACATCTTCTTACAGACGCACATGTCTTGTCGTTATCAATCCCTCTCACATCTTTAATGATTTTTTAAATTTAATTTTGAATGGTGAGCTCCTGTTTATGGTTCAAAAACCAGAAAACAGAAACTGGTTTTGGCCCTGTTTGTTGTGAGCATTTTTCCAGGCCATTAGTATTTCATAAACGTGTCTTTTCACGGCTCCAAAGTGTAGTGCAGACAGGTGCCCGTAGTTTACTGAGCCATCCCTCCCTGGACAGGAGTTCAGGTTGTTCCCCGGTTGTCACATTGGAACGGCTTGCACGATGAACATCCCTCTGCCTGCATCCTTCCCCTGGCCAGATTACACAGGAGCCTTGAAGAGGGGGTGGCTGGAGTGGGGAGAAGCCGGCCCAGGGGTTGCTGCCTTGCCCCCAGGAAACACACCTGTTCCCGGTCACCAGGTCCTGCCTCTGCTGTGGCCCTAAGGCGTTCAAGGAATGGGGGATCTCTCGGGTTCGACGCCCCAGGAATCCGGCATCTCCCTAGTCCCCGTGTGGTTGCTGCCACCGGATGGTCTGGAGCAGAGGGTAACTGCCGCAGCACCGGGGCCACCCCGCCAGGCACGTCTGCACTCCTGGAAAGCGTCAAGGCCATTAAAGCCAGACCATCAGGACTCGGGGGACCTCGCGATGGTGCGCTCTTCCCCCAGTGAGGAAGGAGGCCCAGGCCGCTAAGAAGCGCGCCCACACGTGCACAGCGGGCTGTAGCCGCAGCGGGACTTCAGCCGGGCCTCCTGGCCTGTAACCCTGTCCGCCCCCCTGGGCTCCTTGACTCCTGGCGCTCAGCGCGGGACACCTGGGCCCTCAGTCTCCCGCACTTGCCCTCCCTCCCCCTCTTCCTCAGAGCCGCACACTCTGCCTCTTCTCTCTGTCCCACTGTCTCTGTCTCTGTGTGTGTCTCTCAGTCCTTCGGCCTCTATCTCTCGGTCTCAGGCTGTCTGTGTTTCTTTCTCTGTCTCTGTCTCTCTCCCCATCTCTCTGTCTCTCTGTCTCTCCCCATCTCTCCCTCTGTCTTCTCTCTCTCTCTCTCTCTGACCCACTCATTCTTGCAAAGGCAATCCCCTCCCCCTGGGGGATTTCTCCTCCCTCCCAGCCCCAAGCCTCAAGCACATGATAAACTCCTCCTCATCCTTCACCTTCAAATGTCTCCCCCTCTGGGAATCTTGCTAACCTTTCCAGGCAGAGGTAGTACTGTCTCCTTGGACCCCAAAGTGCACACGGTCGTCTGTCTCCCGCCCCAGACCGTGGGACCGTGGGGCTCAGCGCTCTCTGTCTCTGGGCTTAGCACAGAATCTGGTCCCAAACAGGCTTGGTGAACGGTGGGTTTAAGCGAAGACTTTCTCGAGGGAGACAGGCTTCTCCAGGCTGAGTCACCAGCAGCCACACAAAGGAAATGTCACCACATCTGAGAACACCTTCATGCTGCCTCCACGGGGCGCTCTGTTCTGGAGTCAGACACGGGCTCCAGGATGGGTCCTTATTAGCTGGGAGGCCCTGAGCAAGTCCTTTCAGCCCTGAATCTCGGTGGCTTTTCTGTGAAATGGGAGCCATGTCTCCAAGCGGCCGAAGTTGGGTGGAATCTTGGTAAATACCTGCACAAAATAGAGCTCGACCCCCCTCGGTACTGTTACCGATGTATCAGATCATTCCTGTGACCCACAGAATGACTTACTCTGAAGACGTCCACGTCTCAAGGTCCAGAACCTGTGACTGGGTTACCTTTCCCGGCAAAAGAGACTGTGATTAGGATCTGGAGGTGGGGAGTGTCCTGTAAGACTTGACGGAATCACAAGGATCCTCACAGGAGGGGGAGGCTGAGGAAGAAGGAGAAGTGAGGAGGGAGGCAGAAGTTGGAGAGAAAGGCTGGGGGTGCTGTGCCGCAGGCCCTGAAGATGGAGGAAGGGGCCCTGGACCAGCGAGGACATGGAGTCTCCCCTGTGCCTCGAGAGGAAACACAGCCCCGCAAGCCAGTCTTGTCCGTCCGACCTCCAGAAGTGTAAGATAATAATACATTAAGTGTTGTTTTAAGCCGCTAAGTTGGTGGTAACTTGTTACAGTGGAGGAAACTCATTCAACTCTCCCGACCAGAAACATTTGATGGGTTCCTATCGCCCGTGGGAGAAATTCTGGTCTCCTTATTGGAACGTTTGGGACCACAACCACTTCCTAAAAGCCCAGCCTTCCCCCACTGACCACATCCTACCCCTCTCTACAGGAGGCTAGTCTGACAAGCTCTTTGATGACGCAGAAGAGTATCTGAAATTAGGCTCCCAGAAATCCAGAAGCACGAGGCAGGACCTGTCCACCACCCAGTGCACTGATTTCAGCCGGTGGTCAGCAGTCCTCCCGCCCTGAGGACACCTCCTTGCACCCAGACCCTGCGTCGGGTCCCCACCGATGCATCCTTCCCTGGGTGCGGGCCCTCAGGGCAGCCTCAGCGGGACACAGCTGCTTCCTCCCGCGTCATGGGAACCCCCGGCACCTGGCAGGGCCTTGCCCGTGTCATCGGAAGGACGACCTCGTGTACGAGTGGGTGAGTAGGACTAGCAGGTGGATGAACGTGTCCTTCCAAGGATGCAGAGGGTGGGCTCGGGGAGAACACCGCTCCACATCTCATCTCACAGCCAGCATTTCCCAAGATCCTGGAGGGAAGGAGCGAGGGAACAGTCCCCAAATGGAGGTGACAACCTGCACGGGGACCACACTCCCCTCCTGCAGAGATGGGCACATGGTTACTTTCCACAGTTCTGGAGTTACCAGCATTTCCCACAAACACGTATTACTTCTGTAATACTAATTTTCAAAACAAAAACTTTCTTTGAAAATGACCAGGTAAACAGCAAGCCTTAGACGGCTCATTAACAACGACCTTTAAAAAAAATCAGCCTGAATTCTAGACCTGGGCAACCACAAGTCAAATGGGAGGGAATGGGTAAAAGCTCCAGCTGTGCCCGGAACAGAAGCGGCCGCACGATTTAAATTAATGATTTATTCCCTTAAAGACAGCGTGGGATCTATCACTGCCTGATAAGCTGCAGAGTATCCTCTGTCTGCACGGAGCCCCGCGCCACCGCAGTACCTGGCAGTGCACGTGCGGGGAAGATCCATTTTCCTTGTTACAAGCGGATCTCCTGCGTCTGAGATACGTGTGACTGGCTTTTCAAATATCGCTGGGCGTGACCCCGCCGGCTCTCCGCGAGGCCTGCGGCGCCAGCGGGCTACCTGTCGCGTGGAGCCGGGTGCGCACCCGCCGCCCAGCCCTGCGGGAGGGGCCGCGGGGGCGGGGGCGGGGCGGCCCGGGGGCTGGTGCCGACGACCCTCCGGCCGGGCCGCGGCTCCCGTAAACACACCTCCCCGCCGCGGACGGCCTTGCTCGCGGCTTTCCCGCCCCTTCCGGCGCCGGCGCGAGGCGCCCCTTCCCCGGACGCGCCCCGGGGGCGCTCCCGGGGGGCCAGGGGTCGGGGGGAAGATGCTGCCGCTTCTCCTGCTCGTTCTGGCTGAACCGAACCACAGCTTTCCTTTTCTTCTTCTTCTCTTTTTGTTTAAACAGTTTTTCTTTTTTTGTAAAGCCTTATGTTCGTGGGTGAAATGAGCAAATTTTGTCCATCAATGTGGGGCTTAAGAAATCCGAAGCCGCTTTCCTTTCTTCCTTGCCTCCTTCACCATGGGCTACTCACACCTTGAAGGATGGAGCCTCCCAGGCGAGAAATAAAATATGGGCGATGGATTGGATCTGCCTCCCCCGTGGAGCAGGCTGATATCTTGGGTGGCATTTTTATTTGCTTTTTTTTTTTTTTTTTAAAGTAGGTCAAGGGTTTACTCTCCAGTCCTAGCAGTGACCCAGAAACTGAGACGCGGTGTGCTTCTCACGGGCAGGCAGCAGCCACGGACGCCTCGTGGGAGAAGCAGCTAGGCCTTCTGGGTCTCCCTCGGCGCCCGGCGGGGCAGGAACGGCGCTGCTGGGGCCCGGAGAGGAGCCACCCGCGACCGAGCTCCCGCCCAGCCTCAGCCAGCCTGGCATCGAGGCAAAGCCGACAGCCAATGGCATGTCTAGATCAGAGGGTTCTAGCAAAATCTCCTTTCCCAGAATATTCTCAGTGCCTGAATTCCATCAGCAGGGGGCGGACTCACTGATTCTCTGCAAGCACGAGGGAGGGAACACACGCCCCTCCGTCACAAACATTTCGGCCCAAACAGGTGAAATGGACGAACGCCAGCATTACAATACTGGGGACCCTCCCAGGGCCACCCTGCACCTCCTCCCAGGGCAGGCTAACTTCTGTGTTCTTCAAGAGCTGCCTATATTGCACCCCCGACCCGGAGCTCCCCCAACCTCTCCGTTGTCTAGATGCACTACAATTTATCCGTTCACCTCCTGAAGGTCATCTTGGTTGCTGCCAAGTTCTGGCAATTATGAAAAAGCTGCTATAGACATTTTATATGCAGGTTTTTGTGTGGACATGTTTTCAGCTCCTTTGGGTAAATACCAAGGAGCGTGATTGACAGGTCATACGGTCAGAGTATGTTTAGTTTCGTTAAGAAACCGCCATGCTGTCTTCCAAAGTGGCTGCGCTGTTTTGCATTCTCACCAGCCCTGAATGAGAGTTCCTGTTGCTCCACATCCTTGCCGACATTTGGTGTTGTCAGTGTTCCCAGTTCGGGCCATTCTAATTACTTAATTACTTTATATCTGAAATAATAAGTCCTCTAGCTTTGTTTTTTTTTCTTCAGGATTGACTTGACTATTCTTACTCTTTTGCATTTTCATACTTTTAAAAATTCTTGTTTTTTATTGAAGTGCAGTTGATTTACAATGTTAGTTTCAGGTGTATAGCAAAATGATTGTTATATGTATACGTACATACATATATTTTTTTCAGTTTCTTTTCCATTACGGCTCATTACAAGACATTAAGTATAGTTCCCTGTGCTGTACAGTATTCATACACTTTCAGAATTATCTATCAGAATCTATTGAATCTGTGGGTCAACTTGGGAAGAAGTCTTCTTAAATTTCTCTTCATATTATGTTGCTGAGAGAGAAGCTATCAGTACTAATGTTGCATTTTTGAACAAAATGTGCCTTTTTAACCTGTCTGCTTTAAGATTTCCTCTTTGTCTCTGCTTTTCAACAGTCTTAGCACGATGTATCTCAGTGTGGTTGGTTTTGTAGTTATTCTGCCTGAGTCTCATTATGCTTTTTGAACATAGAGCTTGATGTCTTTCATTATTTTTGGAAAATGGGTTGCCATTATCTTTTCAAATAGTGTTTATTCCCATATCTCTCCTCCATCCCTGAGACTCCAGTTGTGTACACACTAGACTTTTCACTATGTCCTGTGCTCAGCACTTTTCAGCATCTCTGTGCTCTGGGATTCAGCAGAGATGTTTTCTACTCATTTATCTCCTACTTCACTAATCTTTTCTTGCCAAGTCCCATCTTCTGTTAAGCACATCAGTTGACTTCTTAATTTTTAATGTTTCATTTCTATGGTTTTTATTCAATTCCTTTATATGGATCTGGGTCTCTGGTGAAATTCTCCATATTTTCATCTATTTTCTTGACTATATTAATCACAGTCATGTCAAAATGTATATCTGACAACTTCAGTGGATAGGTCAGATCATCTGTTTGTCTACTTCTATTGCCTTTTTTCCCTCTTGATCTTGAGTTGGTATGCTTGGTGATTTTTTGTGAACTGCCACATAGAGTGTAGGAAACGCTGCAGATGTTCACTCCACCCTCTGGTCAGAATAGAGCAGATCATCTTAATCCATAAAAGTGACAACTGTTTCCAGCCCAATTCAGTTTTTATATTCTGTCTCACTTTTTCTTTCTGCTTTGAGGATGTAGCTCTTCAAAAGTCCCAAGTGAGAGCCTACATATTTAATGGGGTCTCTCCTACTTGGTGGGTCCAGAAATGTAATTGTTTTTGCTTGGCTGAAAATTGCAGTCTCTGTTTCCATCTATTTCTGTTTACTTTCTTAACATCTTGTCCTGCACAGGGTGATAATTTGGAAAATGCTTTGAATGAAAAACCATGAATGTTGAACTCACCTCTCTGTGTCTTCTTTCTTCCTGGGATCTTGTTCTGCTTAGGCGTCCCTGAGGTCCAGCTTTCACCTCTGTAGCTCGTGAGATTATTACCAGACGCCTTGAGGACGTCTCTGTCTCTAAGCCTCAGCTCCCGGCTCAGATTCTTAGATTTTGCCTTATATCAAGCATCTGCACTTGTCCTGAAGGAAAATATGGGTCATAAAATATCAGCCCACTTCTCTGACGTTCCCTCCTCTTAGGATCACGGACTCTAAGTCCTGGTCCCCTCAGTAGCCCTCTAGTGTCTTTAAAAGACGTCCATCTGTCTGTCTGTCTGTCTGTCTAACTTTTCTAATTGTTCTTGGCAAAACCATTGAGCTGCCCAAGCTAAGGCTCTTCACCCAGTTGCTGCTGGAAGCCCCTCTCGCCTAGTCCCGTCAGGCGGTCAACTGCACGTCGGGCTTGGCTGGAGGCAGAAGAAACCCAACAGCACAGGTAAGAGAATTTCCTGACGGCTTTTCAGAGAACAGAAATTATCCAAGACACAGTTCAAACAAACAGTAGCATGCTTACATAAGTTTGGGAAACTTTGTACATAATACTCTCTTCTTGGTAATTTGGCACACAAAAGTGAGGAGTCATGTAGGTGAAGAAATTGGATTAACACTTTGTAACCCATATTTCCCAACCCTATTCCATCTTGGAACCCTTCTTTCTCAAAGTTCCCAACACCAGCCCAAACCCACTTCGAGAAATACGATGAACATCACAGCAGACTCGGAAATCCCGAGGAACACTGGACGGTGGGCACCCCTCACTAACAGCTGCAAAATCAAGGACCCCAGGGGCAGCTTATAGTGGACAGAGCCATCTGATGAGCAGCCCAGGTCGGTCTGGAGTTGTCATAGGAGGGGTGTCTGAGATGAGAGGTCAGAGGACACATCTGTGCTTGCATCCAGAAGTTTGAATGACACCATGGGTCACTTCTGGCTTTGCCCAGCAGAGTGAGTTGCTCACGGCTATAATTCTACTCTTTGCAAACGGCCCTCCTGTAGTGCCTCGCGGTTATCTCTGGACATCTCCTGTTTGCTCTCGGGTGATGCCAGCATAACGTTGCGCATAGCACCAATATTTAATCAGTAACGCATAAACGCTAAACATCATTCCAGTTCCTAATTATTCTTGATGCTTTCCTGTCCCATAAAAATTACCCTTTTCTTCCAATCTCCACCATCCAGAGTGAATACCTGAATGTCATACTGGATACCTTTGGATACCCCATCCCTAAATGAAAATGAGCATTTCATGGAATCTTTGTCAACATACTTCCCTGCGGATTTCTTGGATTAATCCTTTCCCTTCTGGTCTCCTTGAATTATAGATTATTGTTATTATAGAGGATTATGTAAACTGGGGATTTACTATTAAATTAGGAGGTAGTAATTGATTAGCTTTCCTGCAAAACACATGAGTGTTATTTCACGAATGAGTCCCTGGCGCATCTAAAGTGGATACCCTCGGAACGCCAGAGCAGTGCTGAGGGGAAGGGACAGGTCCACTCACTAAAAGAGTCTTGGAAAAGCACAGCATGGGACTTAAAACAAGGAGTCTCGCCATCCAGCTGCCTTGCTCCTTTGCTGGCCTGGACCCTAAATGAGCCACCCCAGCAGGGTGGGACTCTCCAACCTGCCTTCCACCCGGTCCAGTGGGCACTGGCTCATTTACCCTGTGGCGGCTGAGGGAGCACCCCTGTGTCTCAGGCACTGTTCCAGGTGCGGGGAAGGGCGGGGACCTGGCAGTGAGCAACACAGACCAAGACTCGGCTCCCAGGTGTTCACATCATGATCCCGGTAATTAGGCACCGGGCTCGATTTCCAATGGAGAAATTTTAGGTGGTGATAGAACACAAGGAAGGAGTGAGGGAGCAACGAGGGGGAACGTGGGACACGCAGTGGGTGGTGCTGGCGGTGGCTAGGCCGGCGGCGCCGGCAGCCGGGCTGTGGGGAGTGCAAGGGAGATGCCCAGATTGTCCCGAGCCCGAAGGGAGGTGGCTTCGGCTGAAAGCAGAAGACTGTGGGGCCATGAGGTTTGAGGGGATGGCAGAGACAGGGTTGGGTCTGAGGCCTGTTTACGTCCTAGTGTGGGGAAGGTCTGGGGCGGGGAAAGGAAGTGCTGTGTGCAGAGGAGGATGAGAGAAACGGGTGAATCAGACACAGGTTGGGGGAAGGGACCTGGTGAAACTCCCCGTTTGATAGTCTGACATGCGGCCAGGGATGCCCAGGGGGTGGTGCGGGTCCCAGAGCAGACCATGTACGCCGGGCGTGCCCTGATCAGGCCGCCCAGTGAACCCCCTCCCGCTCGCAGGGGGGCTTTGCCTCGTGCGCTCGAGTTGGCGGAAGGGCTCTGAACAAAGATGATGATAAATATCTGCACATCACGCGTTGGGGGGCTAGCACGGTGCCCCAGGGGTCAGCACTGAGGCTGGCTTTATTTAACACCTTCGTTAATTATCCAGAGGAGAAGATAAAGACTTGTTAATTAAATTCGCAGATTAGACCAAATTGGGAGGTGTTGAGAAGTCCAGTGATGACAGAGAAATCATTCAAAGAGCCCAGAAATATGGACAAGAAATAAAATGAGACCCAGGGCAGAAAACCGCTGGAGGATTTAACCAGAGGATGTTAATGCAAAACATTGAAATTCAATGGGCAGTAAACAGCCAGGTAAGTAGAAATGCTAGAAAAAGGCCTATGGGTAATGTTGGACAACAAGTTAATTATAATTCTACGGTGCAATTCTGCAGCAAAACGGTCCAGGGTGGTTTCGCCCCATACTTACAGGCCTCATTAGCCTGGGGTGGAGTTTATCATCTCCCTCTCCTTCACTCTCTGCAAACACACACACAGACACACACATGGAGACAGACAGACAGACACACACACACACATAGACACAGACACACACAGAAACACACACCCATACACATATACACACACAGACACACACACGGAGACAGACACACACACATAGACACAGACCCACACAGACACACACAAACACACAGACACACACAGACACACGCACAAAGACACTTCAGCCTACCTCGTCTGAAATGTTTTTGTTGCCAGGATGACCTGAGACTAGAGAATGCTGGAGCTTTGACTATGCCCTTGACCTGGCTTCCCAAAGCCCCTTTTCCTCGCAGGAGGAAGAGGCAGGGCCAGGATCTCGGTCCCCGGGGTGAACACTGGCGCTCAGACCAGGGCAACAGGGGCTTTGGGAGGCCCAGGTCCAGAAAAGGCAGAGCTGGGCTGTGTGTGGACAGGGGGTCCCCACTCTCACTCACATCTTCATAGAGACAACAGCCACCATTTGGGGGGCAAAGCTGTGAAGAATCCTTGACATGAAATATTCCATAACCTTTCCTTTTTGTTTTTGCAGTAGGACTGTTCTCAACCCCTTTCCCAGGTAGGAACACTGAGGCACGGCCCAGTGAAGTGCTGAGCCCTGGATCACAAGGCTAGCTCGCGGCCGAGCCGTGGGTCTGACCGGAGCTCATAACCACTGTGGGACACGGCACCCCAGGGGGTAAGAACGGTGAACAGCTGTTTCCTTTCTGTTCAGTTCTGTTTAATTTGTGCGGATCAAGTACCTCCGGAGTGCCGATCTTGGCTGCAGGAGAGGGGTGCCCAGCAATGCTCTTGGCCGGGTCCTCTCAAGGAGCACACCGTCTCAGCAGCCATCTCCTTCATTTTCTGACTGTGGAACCCCGTTGTGAAAAAATGTGTCCGCCCCACCCCCTCAAAGGCATGCTGATTTGCTAATTCTGTACCGGCGCCGCAGTATGACGGTGTTACAGACGGTCTACAGGCCCCCCTAGAATAACCACCTCGAGTATGTGGCAGCTCCGTTTCCGTCTCGCTGGCCTGGGGGGTCTGCAGACGGGCAGCCCACGCTGGAGCCCTGGTTTAGGGAAGAATTCTGACCCCAACAGGCAGGCGCGGGCCCCATGGGTGAATAGCGCCCCCCCAATTCAAGTCCACGTGGAACCTCAGAACGCGACCTGGCTTGGAAATAGAATCCGGGCAGACGTGATTTGTTGAGATGAGGTCACACTGGGCGAGGCCGGCCATAAATCCAGCGCCTGGTGTCCTTATGAGAGGAGAGGACACAGAGAAGGAGGCCACGGTGGGGGGCGGGGGGGGGGGCGCGGGCGGTGCGGCCTCAAGCCAAGGGAGGCCAAGGATTTCCAGGAGCCCCCGGGAGCTGGGAGAGTCGGGGGAGGCCGCTCCTTCGGAGCTTCTGGGGGAAGAGCAGCTCTGCCGACACCTTGACTTCAGACTAAAATGCAAGTATTAGAGAATTTTAACCTATATGTGGACTCACCAAAATCACTCAGTTCTTTCTTTTTTTTTTTAATTGAAGTATAGTTAGTTTACAGTGTTGTGTTAGTTTCTGGTGGACAGCATAGTGATTCAGTTATACAGGTAGATTCTTTTTCATATTCCTTTTCATTCTAGGCTATTACAAGGTGCCGCACACAACCCCCTGTGCCCTATGGCAGGACCACGCTGTCTATTTTATATCCAGTAGCACGTATCTGCACAAAATCACTCCCGTTGTACTTCCTCGCTCCCACAGGTCCCTGACGCCGCAGTGGAGACGGGGCACAGATCTCAGAGGTGTGCCCCCGCTCCGCCCCCCGCCCCCTGGTCAGCAAGGACAGTGTGCAAGGGACAGGGTCCGCGGGCCCACCTCTCCCTCTCCTTGGACGGCGTGGTTTCCAGCGTGACTGGTTGGTTAACGCGGGGAAGGATCGCGCGTAAGAAGGAAGTGAAGGGGCTTGCGGGGGTGGGGCTCGTTCACGGCCCTTAGGACGTCACTGCCTTCTTTCTGCATTTGACGCAAGTTCTGGTTCGAGCAGAAAGTCTGGCCTCTAGGGGCTGTCGGTGCCCCCCCCCCCAATCTGTCCTGGACGGATGTCACCCCGGCCCTGTCCTGGCTCTGAGTCCCGCTGAGGCTCTGAAGCGAGGCGGGGCCTGGCACACACCTCCTCTGCTCACACATAAGCTTCCCTCCCGTCCAGTCCACCGACAAAGCACAGGTTCAAAGATAAAATTGCTAGAAATTTCAAAATGGCAACAAAGGAGCGCTCAAGCCAGCGTGGGCCCTTCCTAGCTGGCACCGTGTGATGGCACAGGCCCTGCCACTGGGAGCAGCGTGTGGCTCTCAGGATCTCGGGGCAGGACCGTGGTGTCACCAAGTGACAGAAGGAAACCCTGGGCCTGGTCCTTGGGTTGCGTAATTCATGTCCAATCCTGGTTCTCCTCTGGGCCTTAATCTCCCATGTCTGTTCTGAGCCATGAAGTGTGTTTCCTCCTTGACCAGACTCCATCCACCCAGACGGTGCCTCCTGCAGGAGGCTTGGCCCCTAGTCCCATCGCACGGCCGCTGTCTGCCTGTGTGTCTGTCCCATCACTGGTGTGAGCCCCAGGTCCGTTCCCTGCCTCCCCCAGACTGATGTGTGGATGGAGGGGCCTCTCACACCACCTGTATCCTCGTCCTGAGCACTCGTGGTCTACTCAAAGCATCCCAGTGTCCCCGTAATCCTGGTCCACAGGAAACTGGCACCTTCCATGCAGCTGGAGATGGTGAGGTGGCCCCAGGAGGCAGAGTCAAAGGAGGGTGGGTGGGAAGGGGCCCCGGCAGATGGTGTGGGAGGCTGCCCACAACCCCACTCCTCCTTCTAGACAAAACACAAGCTGCCAGCACGGAGCCAGGGCGCAGGTCACGCTGGGCTCCTCCTCTCAAAGTCGCAGCCTAGAGGTCCTGGCGGCCCTGCCTGAGGACAGGACAGACTGGGAGGAGCAGTGGTCGTGGCTGACTTTCTTGTCAACAGTTTCAGGAACTTTAGGTGACATTTGCCTGAGGCTGTCGGGTGTTCATTTGTAGAGTCTTCCCTTTTTTTTTGCATTTGTTGTGGCTAAATTCATCACCCACAGTGGGAAGATGCCAGCGGTCCCCTCATTCCTTAAACTGTTTCTCACCAAGATCAGGAAGCCTTGCTGGGGAGACTGCAGCGTCTTCGAGGAAGCAAGGGTGGATTTCGTGGGGGAACAGCAGCATCAGAGGCAGAACAAAAGGACGAAAGCGGTGAACAGATGGGTGGGTGTTCGGCGAAGGCTCATGATCTATGTGAGCAGTGCAGGCTGGGCCCTCCCTTTCTGTTTTTGATGAATCGGGGTATGATATGATATGATATGACAGAACATGTCAAAAATTTAGGGGAAAATAAAACCCTGGGTTTTTTTTCCCCTGAAACATCAAACTATCACTATCCATAGGAACAGCAACTGTTCAGAAATTTGTTTCAGAACTGCCAAGAAGTGAACGTTCACGAAAAAAAAAAAGTATTTTTCCCTGCTGTTTGCAAGGTGGACACAAATGCAAGCGGTAGGAGGCTGACAGCTTGACACATGTCTAATAAATCCAAAGCATAAAAAGTCAACAACTCACTGTTCAAGAAAGCATTACTGGAATAAAAAGTGCTACGCAAAGAAAGAACAACCATTAAAAAATAGATTTTCTGAATTCAGTGAGTAATTTAGCTCTCAGAGCGCCAGTCTTCAAAACAAGGAAGCTTTTTCTTTCTCCCTTTAAGAGAGAGAGAGAGGCGGCAGTGTTGGAACGGAGGGGGCTGCGTGCATCTGAAATGAACCAGGTGAAAAGACAGAGCCGAGGGAGCAGATGTTGGAGGCTCGGAGGGCTGGTGACAGGGGTCAGAGAACGGAGCCATCCAGATCCCGGCTGCTCTGCTGCTCAAAGCAGGAGTGGGTTTAATTTGACAACTTGGTCCAGTTACAGGGAATTCACAGATCACGGTCAATGCCAAGCACATTTGGCCACCAGCACGTCTGCTGCTGGCCAAGCGGACGGCAGTTGGGAACCCGTCTCTGCTCTGACCAGCCTGCAGCAGGGAGAGAGGCAGGCCCCCCAGCTGGAGGAGGCTGAGCGCTCCCCAAGTGGGAAGAAAGCGTGGGCCACCTTCTTAATATCCAAATAATTAAGGATTTTGTGTTAACCACGTTCTCTTCGAGCTCCCAGTTCTCTCTCTTTCTCCGCCATGGTGAGTACGGTGCGAAAGATCTTAACTGGATGCGAAGATGAACGGTACTCCTCCTGCCAGGCTCAGGGAAGCAAAGAACGTCAGCAGTAAAGTTATGAATCCTAATTTGTGGCGTGGAGCTAAAAATCTGTATCTTTCTGAATTAGGGGAATACAGACTTACAGCTCAGGGTGGCGTCTATGTGCAGTTCAGAAAACTGACACAGTCTCTCCAATTTATGGGGAAATTGACATAATTTTGCAAAAATGCAAAACCATTTGTGAACTGGGTTTTGCATAATGGGATTAATTTGGTTGACTGTCATATCCACTATGCTGCAAAATACAAGTTAATCACAACATCATTCTGAGTTTTTCAAGGGAAGAAAGAGAAAGGAAGACAGAAAGGAAAAGGCATTTCCCCCCTCTTATCTGACTATCTTTTCACGCAGGGCAAACACCCAGTCTTCTAGACCGCACCTTAGGTAGCTTTAGGAAACAATGTTACATGGATTCTGCGCTGGACGCCTTGGTGAACTGAGCCGAACTGGCCTTCCTCCAATGAGAAAGACTGGCAGGTTTCACAGGAGCGTGAAAAATTGCTTCCAAGGGAAGTCCACAGCGTATGCTTTCGTGTGTGTGTGCGTTTGCTCAGAATCTCACTGCACAGCAGAGCAGGGACACGTTTTGTTGCCACACTCAAATATTTAGCTTCATTGTTATGACCCCTTCTTTCTATCAACAAACAAGAGGCTGATTATTCTGAGAGACTACACTACCTGACTGCGCCAGTCACAGGAGCTGGGTTACGCCTGGCAACGAGTAACCCGCCCTCTCGGCGGCTTAACTCTCTGGGGTTATTTCTTGTCTCCCCCTGTGTGAACAGAATCAGCAGGAAAGCTCCAGGATCGCGCGGAGTCCCCCAAAAGAGGTCCATCCAGACACAGGCTGCCTCCCATGCCAGACGGGATGTGGAAGCTCGGTGAGCACACAGGCTCTTGGTCTCCACCTGGAAAACACTCTCACTGTCACCCACCTCATCGGCCAGAGCAGGTGGCGTGGCTGCTCCTACCTTCAGGGGCTGCAGGAGGACCCGGAGACCTGTCAGTGGACCCACTTGACGCCCCGTGGCCGTGTTTGGAATGTTTCCGTATCTCCTTCCATCGCTGTAAGGATTGATCATGGAATACTCTTGCTGTCATGTCTCCTCTAGGCAGTGGGATCCCGTGTAAGGAGAGGGTTCTTCTCCCCACAGGGAAGGGCTCAGGACAGGTGTCACTGAGCCTCCCATCAGCTCAACCCAAGAAAGATGGAGAGCCTATCCTGGGCTGCGCCTGGCAGAGGGTAAAGTGATGAGGACGGCCCACGTGTCGTCTGAAGGAAATGAGAGAAGAACGGTGGTGGAGGAGTAATGGGCGAACCCAAATACCTCATGCAAAGCAGAACACTTCTACGTGCCGCCTCCTAGACGCGCAGTGGTACCTGAATGGGGCGTGGAGAGCAGACGTCAGGAAGGCGTCCTAGTAAGAGGTGTTTGCGCTGAACCTGGAAGGAGACCAGCAGGTGGGAACACGGGCGGGAAACGGTATGAACCAAGGCACGTGTGGGGAATGGCAAGTGGTCAGGGTAGAAAGTGCGTCCGAGGTTCGTGTGGGAAATCTGTGCTCCGTGGGTGCCCTGGCAGTGGGGTTCAGTCTGTCCTTGGTTTGGCAGTGCGGGTGAGAAGAGAATGGCTCCAGTTGTCCCCGGAGCACAGTCCTAGATTAGATGGGCATGTGAGGCTGCTTGTGCCGTGCTTTCTAAATACAGCTGTACATTCTAGAGTCAGGAAGCTCAGCGCCAGTCCCCTCCTGGAGTGAACCTGGCCCATCAGCTCGGCCTCTCCCACCTGTTTTCTTGTGGGTGGGGTTAAAGACGCCTCCTCCACATGGGTGTTTGTTGGGTTAAAGGAGATGATGTCTCAAGTACCTAGCAGGTGAGACTTGCTCAGTGAGAAGCTGTTGTTGCTAGTAGAATTTTATTACTAGCTCTCCTTTAAGGGCAGACCGGGGCCTGCTCAGCTGCCATGATTCACCTGGAAGCCTTGGTCTTGTGGGTCCTATCCCTCTGCCCTTCCAGCCTTCTAGGAGGAAGGTCCTGACAGACAGACAGACGAAGCTTTGAAAATACCGATCTCTGGGTTCTGTCTCAGGTCATTGGTCTTGGCTGCAACCTAAATCGGCTAATTTTCTAAAGTTTCCCAGCGCCTGCAGCACTGAGCACACCCACTGCCCCGGTCTTGTTTGCTAACACCCTTCTCCAGCCGGGGCCGTGGTGAAATGGTTGAGTCTAGCCCTGGGAATAGACAAGGTGAGCCTGGAGCTCCTGGCAGTGCTGGAAAGTAAGGAAGTGCTGAGAAAACCAAACTAAACAAACCCACAAGGCCACCATAACTGGGGGTGTGTCAAAGGGACGGGGACCAATGGAAAGAGAGCCCAGTGGTTAACACTTTCGAGGAAGAGCATAAATAAAAGCAGTTCTGGAACGTAACTCTACGTATAAAAGAAGTCCATTCTGACATAGAGAAATGATTGAACAAATGCTTGGAGAAGAGAATGACTGCTTCTGCAGAATTCCAGGTGACTTACGTGGACCCTCTGTCCCTGAGGAGGAAGAGCACAGCCCTCACTCGAGCATGGGCTGCTCCCAGGGGCTCCGTAAGAACGGGGGGAGGAGGCCAGCCTGGCAGGGGAGGACCTGACAGACAGGTGGCCAAGGTCAGCTTCAAGCACGGTGAGTCCTGCTGATGGCGAGCAGCCTGGATGTGCCATGTGGGAAACGGAGCTTGACACGCTTCCTCCCCCAGACCCGCACGTGCAGTCTGTCTGAGTGTCCCTCTGGGCTGTTCCCACCAAGGGCTGCAGGCAGGGTGGCCTATAAAACACAGACACACATTGCTCACTGCTCTGGAGGCTGGACGTCTGAGATCAGGGCGCCACCTGGGTCCCGGAAGGGCTCTCTTGTGGGTTACAGGTGGCAGACTTCCTGCTGTGGCCTCAAGTGGCAGGAAAACGTGCTCCCTTGCTCTCTGGCCTTTTCTTATAAGGGCACGAATCCCATTCGTGAGGGCCCCACCCTCATGGCCTAGTCACCTCCTGAAGGCCCCCCTCCCAGTAAGATCACATGGGGATTAGATTTCAACAGGTGGATTTTAAGGGGTGTGCACGTGCTGTCCATATACTACTCATAAGAAAAACGTCAGATGAAGTCAAATTGAGGGAAGTTCTATAAAATATCGGAGCAACTCTCCTCCGAACTGCCAAGGCTGCCAGCCTCAGGGAAGCCTGAGGAGTCGTCCCAGCCAGGAGGAGCCTGAGGAGGTGCGACGCAAAGTACGACACGGCGTCCTGGACGGCGTCCTGGAGCAGAAAGTGGACTTCAGGGAAAAGCTAAAAATCTAAGCAGTGTATAGACTTCAGTTAGCAGTAGTGCGTCCGTGCTGGTTCATCCGCTGTGACAAATGTCCTGCGGTCACAGCGCAGACTGCGTGTGGCGTGCGTGGGAACACTCTGTACTGTCTTTGCACTTTTTCTCTAAATTTAATTGTTTTAAAATTAAAAGTTTATTAGGACAAATGTCACTCCTAGGGGATTCCACTGTGCAGTTCAGGGGCAAACACTGCACCCAAGACTGTGTGTGGGGTGGTCCCACCGTCACAAGAACGCGCTGCATCAGCAAGCCGCTTCGCCGGAAGTTTCTCAGCCAGAATTGAAAGTAATCCCATGGGAGGCACGGAGGGCCTTCTGAGATGCCAGGAAAGGGACACCAGCCCAGACACGCTGGTCCAGCAGCTCCCCTGTGGGCCCACATAAGGAGTCCCGTGCAGGAAAGAGCACACATCCGTTCCCCGTATGTGTCGCTGCCCTGACACAGGAGACTGCAGACGGGTGCTCATCTTCCTGAGATGCTGTTGAAACAGCTGGAGCTCAGGGGTTCCATCCTTTTGCTCCCATCACACCAGCCGGGCTCAGGAAGCCAGTGGAGGACTCCGCGGGCAGGTGAGGATGGTCACACGGCCGAACGCTCGGGCAGGAGTGCTGAGGCCCTCAGGGCGTCTCCCCTACACTTCCCCACCCAGCGCCTCCTCCTCCCAGACGTTCCTTGGCCGTGGAGGGTGCCCAGTGGGTGGCCCCCCAAGACAGGCTTTGGAAAAGATGTCTTGGTCCAGTTGGATCCAGATGCTGGCATCTTTCTTTGGGGCCAGGGTTTTGCCTGTAAACGGTCTTTGTTTGAAATGATCTGCTCTGCGGCTAATGAACCACCTCCCTGGGCGAGGGAGACCCTTCGTTTCCGTGGTCCATCCCACTGGACCCCTCAGGACAGAAGATACCCGGGTCCCCAGCCTGGCCAGCATCCGTCCTCCCCGCCGCTGCCCACCGCAATGGAGTAGGATGTTTGGAAACTTGTGTGCGAAGAACCCACTGGCTTGTTGCTAGGAAACCACAGGGAGCAACCTTTGTGATCTCACATATGCTTAACATAATAATAAATAATGGTTAACATGATAATAAATAAACAAATAACAATAATTATAACATGCCCCAAGCCTGTTGTTTCTCCAAAATTAATTTATGATAAATTATGACTCCGATTCCTTGGAACAGGAGGGTGGGGAGGGGAGAGATGGCGATATTTATTCTCCATCAGGCCCAGAATGGGGTTAAAAAAACTGCCTTTCCGAGAAAACAGAGCTTTGGGAACCCAAGGAAAGGCCCCAGAAAGGGGTTTTCTCTTCCCTGTGCCACTCACATCTTCCTCCCCTGCCTAGTAGAGTTAAGTTTTTTAGGTACTTTACTTGCATTTCTAATTTGGTTATTCTTTGGAAATTTATTCAAAGGATTTATGCTTATGAAATTATAATATAACGCTGCCTATATGCCAATGAGCTGGAGGCAAAGAAAATAATTTTCTTCAATTTACAGTTATGAGGCTGGAGGAAAATGACGCTTTCTTATCACCTCTTTCTCTTTGTATGTCTCAGGATTTTTTTAAGTCTTCAGAAGGCAGGAGCTGATGGTGAATTCGTAAGCAGATCACACTGATAATTGTATTTCAGAACTGTCAGCTCCCTGAACGTTGTCCACTGCCTGCCACCCCCTCCCCTTCCCGGGAACCCAGCCCTCCATAAAGCCGGCTCGCTGGGGATACTGTTAAATCGTCCGAAGGAATGATTAGATCGAAGGGGAATTTATGGATGACACTTTGTAACAATTAATCAGGAACTGTTGATGAAGTTAAGTTGGCTCTTTTATTCCTGGACTAAGTACATGTATATATACATACACAACCCTAATCATATTCAGCCCTTGTTCCACTTGTCAGATGGTTCATTTTGTCACTCTGTTTGGTTTGATTAATGGACCTTTTGGAGTCCCCCAAAAGTCCTAGTAACACAAATAAAAGGAACCATACATATTGAATAAGCTCACGGTACAGTTAACCTTGACTACCTTTTGGGACATTCTGGGAGAAACTTTGCTTTACAGGAAATAAATTGCTGCGAGGATTTAAAAAAAAAAAATCAGCACCCCCCTACCAAATTGGAGATTTTGGAGAATGTCACCTCTCTCACCTTGTCACTCTTATTAATCTGTTGTGATTAATTAGGTTAGTTAGCTTTCCAATCAGGCCAGCCAAGTCCCTGGCTGGGCGGTGTCTGTCCCTCTGGGCCTCTGCTGGGAGCACCAAAGGGGTGTGGAGGGGCTGGCGTCCAGGGTCAGCGTGTGACCCGCTGCGGTCCGGAACTCGGGTGGTGTGTGAGGCCCGCTTTAGACACAGTTTACGGATCAGGGGCCTGGATGCAGCTGGAACCTTCGACTGCTTTTGCAAAGGCTCTTCGTGTGTGGGCTTTTTGTGTTGAAAACACTTGACTTTCTCAGACTAAAATCCTCCCTCGCTCACCGTGAGGCTTTGCTGACCCCCCGAGGTCCTAATCCCAGCTGTGACTGAACATTTGACCCAGAGCCTGAACTCTCGCTGGGCTGGGACAATGTGCAGGTTTTGCCTTTAGCAGCTGGCCCCACAGCTAGGTGCTGGGTTGGAGGGCGAGCCCTGGATGTGAGAGCGACTTCTGCAACACGTGAGCCGCGTGATCCTGGGCAGTCGACTCTGACCTTCTAAGTCTCAGTTTTCTCATCTGGAGAATGGGGTTCCCACCTTATGGGATTTTAAAAATTTTTTAATTTAATAAGTATAGTCAGTTTACAATGTTGTGTCAATGTATGGTTTCATCATGTTTCAGTCACACATATACATACATATATTCCTTTTCATATTCTTTTTCATTATAGGTTACTATGAGATATTGAATATAGTTCCCTGTGCTGTATGGAAGAAATCTGTTGTTTATCTATTTTATGTATAACAGTTAATCTCTGCAAATCTCAAACTCCCAATTTATCCCTCCCATCATAAAGTTGTTTTGCATGTCTGTGAGTCCATTTCTGTCTTGTAAATAAGATCTTTTATGTCCTTTTTTAAAGATTCCACATACAAGTGACATCATATGGTATTTTTCTTTCTCTTTCTGGCTGACTTCACTTAGAATGATGATCTCCAGGCCCATCATGTTGCTGCAAACAGCACTGTTACAGGGATAAAGTGAAACAATTCGAGGAGAAACCATCGCAAAGTGTCTGGCAAAAAAGACATACTCAGTGGTGGGCTGCTTGTGTCTCACCAAAAGCTGTGTCAGCCTCCTTACCCTGGTGCCTGTGAATGCGACCTTATAAGGTCTTGACTGATTTTAATCAAGTTAACATGAGATCATAGTAGAGTGGGGAGGGGCTAATCCAGTGGCTGGCATCTTAGAAGAAGAGAGAAGTCTGGACACAGACGCCCAGGAGAAGCCACGTGACCACAGAGACAGAGGTTAGAGTGATGTGTCTCCAAGTCAAGCAGCGTTGAGGACGGCCAGGAGCCACCAGAAACCAGAAGAGGTGAGGAAGGTTCTCTCCTAGAGCCTTTGGATGGAGTGTGGCCCCACTGACACCTGGATTTGGGGCTTCCAGCTTCCAGGGCTGAGAGAAAATACATTTCTGTTGTTTTCAGCCACATTTTCGGTCATTTGCCCGGCAGCCCTGCGACAGGGACACCAGCTGCACGTGCTCGCTGTGGCTTGATTTGTAGGGAGCGCGTGCGGCAGGGCTAAGGACTCCGTCCGAGCAGCTCTCCCTGCCCCGGGCTCACCCTGCGAGTCAGGAGGCAGCCGACGTCGCCCCAGAGGAGATGGGAAGCTGGCAGCCTAACTTCCAGGTGAGGCATCACGGCTTGTGCGGTTCACCGGGGCACCGTCGCCCCTGCTGAAGCCCAGCCCTTGCATCAGTCATGATAACCCCAGGCCCCGCTCAGCTGTCATGCAATGGGGTCCAGGCCATGGGTATTCATTTCAGTGTATCGACTGATACTGCCTCTTATTTTTTTCAAAAAAATTTTTATTACAGCAAAGTGATCCAGTTACACATATACATACATAGTTATTTTCTTTTCAAATTATTTTCCATTGTATGTTATTACAAGACATTGAATACAGTTCCCCGTGCTCTGCAGTAGGTCCTTGTTTGTCTATTTTATATACAGCAGTGTGTGTCTGTTCATGCCCAAGCCCTAATTTACCCCTCCCCGCCCTTTCCCCTTTGGTCACCATAGTCTGTTTTCTGTGTCTGTGAGATATAAATTCTATATTGCCTTTTCTAAAGTCTCCTTGCTATTTCTTGATAAAGACAAAAGTTTACAGAACTAAATTGCAATAACGTCACCCAGGAAGTTATCAGCTTAAAAATTAGGACCCTCATATTTTATACCAAAAGTATAACTAGAAAGTTGCAGGTGAATGCATTTTTGTTCCTAAAGTCTTACTTTCCTGTTGGATGTTAATGATAAATTCAAGAAATGATTTCCCTCTAAATAAAAATATTGGCCCCATCACACTAAAAATTACATTAGATTCTACCATTTATCTTGTCATTATAGAACCGACACCTTCTAGCTGTTACATAATCCTTCAAACTCCTGGCCCCAGCTCTGCTCGAAGACTTTCAGAGGTCAACGCACAGCTTCTGCCAAGGTTTCCACGGACTCTGGTCGGAGGGAGGGACGCAGCTGAGAGACCCTGCACGTGGGATCAGAGTCAGGTGAGACTGAGGCTTGGGCGCGGGCTCCGTCAGAAGTCCCTCTGCGGGGAAGTCCCTGTGGTGCTGCTGCCCTCAGGGGCATCGGGGTTTCTGCTGTTGACCGTGGTCTCCCAGGGGAGGCGGCCCTGGGGGGTGGGGAGGGAGCTCTAGAAAGAGCGGCAGGCAGGGGACCAAGGCAGAGTCCTTTGCTCCCTGGAGGCCAGGGGGGGTGAAGGCTTCGAAGCATCATTAGACTCCGCCCTCAGGCGCCGTGAGTTTGGCCGTGTGGTCTCAGGGTGTGGTGAGCCGGGAGGGAGGGAGGTGGGGCCGTGGGGACTCAGTACAGAGGACTTTTCCAAGAAGGTGGAGGTCAGGAGTGAGTCAGGACTGCTGCGACCATCCGTGCGCGGGTCTCCTGCAGCCTCTCGGCTTGAGGGTCTTATCGACGGCTGTTTCCCTGTACCTGGCACAGTCCTGGCGCCAGGGACCCTAGGCATTTGCTCAGATCAGTGACTCGATGGACAAGAGCCCCCAGCACGTTTCTGTGTCGAGAGTGAAGAGTCAGCATCGGGGGAGAGAAGGGGCACCTGAGGATGAGACACGTCCTGGAGGGGAGGGAGACCAGGGCGCGGCGGGGGAAGGGTGTTCCTGGGCAGGAGGACAGACAGGCTCCTCCCCGGCCCCCAGGTCGAGGGAGGGAGGCAGGGCAGGCGCCACGTGCGGGCTGACTCCGCGCATCGGCGCCGAGGTCCTTCCTTCCCGACGGCTCCTGCTGCTTTCTGGGCGTGGGAGACAGAAGCTTTTCTTCTCACAATGAAGAAAGAGGTGGTGGGAAGAGAGGATGGAGGCGCGGAAGAGCTGTGGTTAAGAGTGGCCTCTGCCCCAGCGACTCCCAGCGCCCCATCCCGGGCCAGAATTAAGTGAAATAACAGGTGTTTGGGAAACTGGAGCCTGCTAACTGGTGGTTTGAATTTATGGTTTGATCCAGCAAAACCGTTTGACAAAACATCATGACTTGCTCAAATTTAAACCTGCACCAAGTTAGCAGGCCCCAGACAAAAGTGATCCATGGCTGTAAATAAGTGAAGGGACGTCACGGCTGTTCTGGACCAAAGCTGCAGAGCGGCCAGAGGGCGCAGCTCTTCAGGACCGAAATCTGTGACTTTTACCTTTTCCATCCAGAACTAACTTCCAGCTCATTTATGGTCATAAGTGATTATGCACATTAAACTCCCTTTGCCCTGTTAGTCTCACTAAACAAATGTTGGGGTTTCAGTGTGTATTCCTTACAGCTAGTAGCCTGCGATATCCCGACTGCTGGAAAGCCCACGTTGTTTGGAACATGCCACGTGCTGCTGTCTGAGGGGAGTGCATTTCCATCTGTCAGGCACCCTGAGCCAGGAGGGTGTGCTGCTGGACCAGCATCGCAAAATGTCACTTAGGACATGGTTATTAGGGCTTTCTTTGGGTGCCGGCAAGAGAGGCTGGGGATTTTAAGATTTACCCCCACATGAAGTGCTGCCTACAGTCCTGCTGGTACTCATAAGCACCCGTGAGGTGTCTCCTGTGGATCCGTGGTCAGTGGCAGTGGCGTGGCCCCTCCACGCCATCTGCAGTCCCCTGACGGAGCCCTTCCCCCTGAGAGAGGACTGCTGTACACCCGGGTTACTGACGCCATGAGTTGTAAAAAAATGTGAAGCCATGTTGAGTGCATTTATTAACATAGAACATATGATTATTAGAGAAAACTCAGAAAATACAGAAAATCATATAAAGTAGCTGTGTATTTCTGCTACTGCTGTTGAGAGATAATCATCATTGCCCAGTGTCCTTCCAGGCTTTTTGTCGTGCGTGTATGATTAACAAAACTCAGGGTCACACTGTGCAAATGTGTACAACTTGATCACCTGATTTTTTTTATCGAGCCTGCGTCATGAAACTTCCTGAGTGACTTTTAAGGGACACGTCATCTGCCTTCACAGAGATGGGGTGCGAATAACACTGGGACAGGAGAGCTTCATACACGAATATTTGTGCTCTGAGGATCTATCTTGGACGGGCTTCTGGAAGCAGCATCCATGTGTTGGCTATAAATGCTTTGAAAGTGTTTGTTACCTACTAGTTAACTGCCTGCCGAGTGTGGTATGACCCCTACCCCACCCGTCAGAGAAACGTCTTTAATGAAGTCAATGGCTCCATCCAACTGGCCAGTCTTGGGTCGGAAGGTTCAACAGACAAACTGTGTGTGATCAGAGGGTGAAGGTGTGTGCCAGGCTTTTATGCTGCTCTTAATAAATCAAATCACAGAAACTTACGGCATGCAGGAAGAATTCTTGAAGAGCAGTGAACTCTTTAGATAATTCCAACCCCTGGGAGAGACCCCACAGACATGATTGAGGAAGGGACAGCTTCCTAGGTCAGTGAGACAATGGCTGTGTACTGTTTTCCAGTATTGTCTGAGTGGGGGCCAGGTGGAGAAGGAACGTGTGGACAGGGAAGCAAAGCCATGCCTAGCACATGTCTACCTGGAGAGCAGGATGGGAGCCTCTGTACCTGAGTGAGACACGGGAGGCCAGAGCTGGACGGGCGCTGGGAATCGTTAGTCAGATGAGGAACGTGAAGCCCAGAGGCGTCAAAGGACTCACCCAACATCACCGGTCTGGCGAGCCGTCAGTCCCCAGCCCCGCCCTGTACATACACAGAGCTGAAGGACAGAAACTTGGAACTTTGATCAGATGAACACACGGTTTTACCAGGGGGTTTACTTATTTTATTAAATTGCATGCTTTTTAATTGAATTTACTTGATTCCTTGGCATAATGGAGACCCAGTTGAGGACGTGGTCAACACTGCAACCTGAAGTCCACTGTCTCTGGGCCGTGATATATTTAAAAATTGGCATAAATCCCAGCGATGTAATGGCCACAGCTGACTCAGATGACACGGTGTGTGAAGGATGCAGACTCTGGGGCCACCCATCGTCTTCCAGCCATGTCACCTTGGGCCAGCTACGTACCTGTCCTCAGTTTCTTCATCTGTAAGATGCAAAAAAACACACCTGCCCTGTATGGCCGTTGTCGAGATTAAACACGCTTCCCTAATCTCAACGTCTGGTGCATATTAAGCACCGTTTGAGTGCCTGGGATGAGAAACAGTTGTCGCGGTGGCACAACTTCAGAAATAGCCCACTTGTGCATGATCTTGCTGGAGACCATATCATGTTCTCTGTTCTCTGTGCACGTCCCGGAACAGAGAGTCAGTAAATGTCTGTTGTGAACGGATGATCAAGGACAGACGGGTAAGCCTTTCAGTTTTCCCAGCTAAGCCCCGCTCTGCAGGCTTCCCCTTGTGGTAAGGTCCCATAGGGACATCGGAGGTGTTACAGTGTTGTCACTTCAGGAGTCACTATCCACTGGGCACCCGTGAAGGAGTGAGTGCTTTACACACGTACTGCTGAGCCTCACTTGTTCACTGAATTTGCCTTCTCACCGAGACTCAACTGTAATCCCCAAATCGATACTCGTGGTGCCTTCGTGGTCATTCACGGACACGTGCAGGGCATGGGAGAGTTTCACGGGCACGTCCCCAGCTGAGGTCCAGCGCAGGGATGTTCTGCCTTCTTGTTTCAACTCTCACGGTGCAAACACGTGTCCTTTTCACGGGATCCTTGTGCCACGTTGTTCTCACTTTTGTGCCTTTTGTGGATAATTTCGCAGTCCAGAATGGCCCCCGGGCATAGCGCCGAAAGGCTGTCTCCTGTTCCCAAGGCAAGACGGCTGTGCCTCACGGAGGAGCAGGTGTGTGGCATGAGCTTCTTCCAGGTGGGGGTTACAGAGCTGCTGGCTGTGAGGTCAATGTCAATGGATCAACAATGTATTTTAAATAAGGTGTTTTTAAACAGAAACACGTAAAACGAGGTTGTGTGTTGGTTGATTGATACACGTAGTGACCAGAGGCTGGAAGGGGCCTCCCCCTTGACTTCCCCTGGGAACAAAGGTCCAGTGTTGGCTGACTCGGTGCCCATGGGACTCCATGGAGCGTAACCCCCAGAGCAGTAAGAATCGACTGTGGCTCCTCATCTCTAGAATGACTCTGTGGGCACCGTCCCCCTGTCTTAAAGACAAACATGGTGGCTGAGACCATTTAATGATCTGCACCGGACAGCACAGAGCCAGGCTCTGAATCCACCCCTGCGGGTCCCCCAGCCAGGGCGTTTCCCAGGGCACCGCGCCTCGGTCCCGGCCCGGGTCCTGCAGCCCCAGGCTCGCTCTCACCTGCCTCTGCCTTCCTTTCCAGCTCTGGTCTGTCATGCTTTCAGACGCTGGCCAGGAAGCAGGCCCAAACCCCGTCTCACAGCCAGGTCTGCAGGCCCAGGCCTCCCTCTGTCCACCGGGTGTTCAGATCATGCCTGGCTTGGAGTCCCCAGAAGCAAGTGCCCTCGTATTCCTGAGTCAGGATGCAGTTAGTTCCACTGATTCTTTGTTTCCACAGTTTAAGGTCTCTGAAATTGGGATGCGTTTTACCATCAATGCTGCGAATGCTGCAGGCCATTAGTGATGCAGTGGTGATGGCCCACGTGTGCTTGAACTGGGCTGTTTTTCCTGGAGGCATATGGCTGGACCACTGCAAACCCCCAATGTGGGTCAAAAAAAATTTATGAACCACTTGGGGAAGGAATGAGCCATAATTATATGAAAATCTTTCCTTGACATTGTCTGATAAGATGAAATAAACTTGGAGAATTAGTGTCAGTGGTTGGAATAAATTTCTGGAGTCAACAGTGGCTCAAGTTCTGCCCTGTCAACCCTCTTGAGTGCACAGAGGATGGCGCTGTGTGTGGACACGTGGACCTCAATGACTCTGAGTTGAATGGTAGCTCCGATGGCTAGACTCTGAATATGAAAATGTTTTACAGACATCTTCACCAATTCATTTCCCTCATATTTATCTAAACACTTCCAATTTTCATTACTTTTCATTCTTTCTCATGTTTCAAACTTCCATACGGGGTCATTTCCTTCTCTTAAAGTACAGTTTCTTGAGAATTTACCATCTGCTTGTGGCCAACTTGTTTTTGTTTGAAAATATTATTTTGTCCTCTTTCTTGAAATGTATTGTTACTGGACAAGGAATTCTACACTCCTGCTATAGTATTCGAGCACTTTGGAGATGACATTCCTTTTTTACAGACTTCCATGGTTGCCATTAAGAATACAGACATGTTACTAAATATAAAATAGATAAACAACAAGCACCTACTATAGAGCACAGGGAACTATATTCAATTTCTTGTAATAACATACAATGGAAAAGGATCTAAAAAACAAAAACAAAATGTATGTATGTATATGTGTAACTGAATCACTTTGCTGTACACCTGAAGTTAGCATTGTAAATCAACCACATTTCAATAGAAAAAAAGAATTCAGCTTTGGGTCAGCCACTGCTTTACAGGCAATCTGTCTTTTTTCCCCCCTTCTTCTCTTTGGTGTTCTCAGTTTCATGAGTGTGTATCCAGATGTGACTTTCTTTGTATTTATCCTACTTGGGAAATCATTGGCCTTCCTAAAGCCTTGAATTACTGCCTTTTATCATTTCTGAACTGTTAGTCATTATTTCTTCAGATATTGCCTCTCTCACACCCTCTTTCTTATCTCTTTGTGAACCCCTGACCAGAGCGATGTTAGACCTTCTTGCTCTATCCTCCCTGACTTTTAACTTTTCTTTCATATTTTCTTTCCCACCTTTTTGACTCTCTGTGATGCATGTTGGACAATTTCCTCTCATCTGTATTCCACTTCATGAGTTCTCTCTTCAGCCATATCTAATCAGCACTTAAACCAGTAACTGAATGGTAATTTCAGTTATTATATTATTTTCCTTCCTAAAATTACATCAATTCTTTTAAAAAATATTCCAGGTTGTTTCAACTTTTCTTGAAATGTTTTCCTTTAAATGCATAAGCATTGTTATTTTATAATCTTTACCTGTTCGTTCCTAACATCTTTTCATGTCTGCCTCTGTGCTCTTTTGCTTCTGCTGCGTCTGTTTCATGGCATGTTATTTCTTTCTTTATTAAGTATTTTTCACGGTGTCTGTTCATTTTCCTTACGGGAATTACTTGATGTATAGGATGAAGACGAATTCCTTCAGAGAGAATTTGTGCTTGTTTCTGCCAGGCACTTTGGGTACACTATCAGGTGGATCCACTCTGCACTAAATTCAAGGGTTTGAGGTGTTTTGTTTTTTTTTTTTTAAACTAACCAGATCTTGTGAATTTGGGTTACAAATCTAGGCAAGCGCTGGCTTGTGATTGCAGTTATCAGGGACCGTTTTTTTCTTTTCCCTCTCTATGCTCGGTGCTAAGCCTCTTCACTTCAGATGGTCCTGGGCTTTATCTTCGGCCCCAAGCACCTCGTAAAGCTACGGAAACTGAAGCTCAGGGATCCCATTCTTCACAGATTCCTTCACAGTAGAAGTGGCTCCAGTGCTCCACCTCCCTCTCTGTGTTTCCACTTCCACATACATTTTGGTCTCATATTTTTAAAACCATTTTGCCAGCTCTTCCTGATTTTAAGATTTCTGAAGTTAATCCAATCCTTTCAGTTGTTTGCAGTGGGAGAGAGTTGCTACCAGTAACTATGGCGTCAGGAACAGAAGACCCACCTGCTTCCTTTCCCTGGCGGCCCAGGTGGTGTCTTGCTGCCCAGGGCTGCCAACTGCTAAGCCCCAGGTGGAGCCTGGCATCACCCCACACTCTGGGAATTCCTGTGCCTCCTGCTTCCACCAAGCTTCACATTGTCATAAACTAAGGAAGATGTGATGTTGTCGGTTATCTAGGCCAGAGTTCTCAGGCAGAAAACCCCAGCAGCACCATATACGAGTGTTATATTGGTCAGGAGTGAGGGCTCTGGGGCTAACTGGCTAGCCCCAAACGTGGCTTCACACTTACTGCGTGACTTTGGGAAGTGACTCAGCCTCTGTGCCTGCCCACTTCTGTAAAATGGGATGAATATTAGAAACCACCGGAAATGTTAGTTTTGAGAGTCAAATGAGGTCTGAGTCAGCAGTTAGTGTAATACCTTGTCCCAATATTAAGTGAACAGTAGCCATTATCATTATTACTACTATTATGGCTCGAACTCCCCAAGGAGCATCGTAAGTACACAGTCAGGCCCTCTCTCAGGTCCCTCAGGTCTACGGAATTAGAATCTCTCCGAGTGAGGGTGCCCATACCTCCATGGAAAAGCTGGACCCACAGCACAACCTGGACTCACCTGTGCAGCCCAGGACCTCCTCTGTGGCTGTCAAGGCCAAGTGCCTTGTCTGTGTCTAGGGAGCAGGGCAGAGTCTAGACTGGCACCAGGCCCCCAAGCCCACCTTGGCCAGTGGGTCCCTTCCCATCCCTCATTTTACTTCACTGTGTCCTGCCGGGAGCCTCACTTCCACAGGGCCCCTCTTTACTAGGTGATGGTGGGAGTTAACAGGTTAAACAGGTTAATGACTAAGTGCAAATGCCATCCAGTTAGTCCAACATCCTAAGAGCTAAAATAATGCCTCTTCCTAATGAGAAGCCCGTCCCATCGGCAGATGTGCCCATGACTCCTATGGGCCCCGTGCCTGCCAGGGGACAATGGACAATGAAGGTCATTTGTCCTGTCCATCACCCACTCCATGGTGAACACCTTTATCCAGCAAACCTCTCTGGGCTGGGACCAGAGGGAGATCCGGATGTTACAAAACCAGTGCAGGGTAAGCTCCCCTGGAGTTTATAGATGGGGAAGGGGTGGGTGGGGGGAACCGAGACCACGTGTTGTGGATTTTGCATCTTAGTTTAGTACCGAGAATAGCACCCAGTCAAAAGAGCTGGGAAGGAACAAAGGCGCTGGACCGCCTCCCAGTGAACACTCACAGCGCCTTGCCCAGCCCTGCGGCAGAGGCGGGTTCTGCGCCCTCTGCTTCTCTTGGTGCTGCCCCTCCTTTGCTGCAGGAGGGCTGGAGGACCCCCGTTACGGAGCCCGGGGGAGGCTGAGGACGCCCCTGCACTCCCCGTAATCATCCCCCTCGTTTACATGGAAGAGCTGGGGGCGCTTGGCTCCTTGAGGGACCAGTGCCAGATTGTTGAAACCGCTGGGGTTCTTCCTGCTGCTCCACCGTGGAATCCGATATAAAATACATGTTCCTGTTCATTGCCATTTATGTGTTAGTTATCACTAACAGCCGTTGTAATTTTTCCCAGTGGCAGTCACATTGATATTACTGTATCTAAATCAAAGAGGACACTGCAGCAATTACTGCCGTAAGTTGATTGGGAACCACCTAATTTTTAAGTGACACTATTTTCTTATCAGCACGATAATTTTCCTTTGCAATAAATAATATACCAGGAGAGTTGTGCAACCAAAAAGTGCCATTTTACACGTGCCTTTTTTTGTTTTTAATAAACAGAAAATGTACCTACATTTTCTCTTTCATGTAAGAATAATAAAATGAAGATCTGAATCCTAGGTTTGGGGAACATTTTAGCAGATCTTAAACCCCATAGCTGATACTGCACAAGGGGGGGTGGGGAGTGAGCTTTCCATGCTTTTGATCTTTTTCTAAAGTAAGTGAAGAAGGGAGGGGAAGAGAAAGAAGGAAAGGAGGAAAGAGACGGATGGAAGGGGAAGGATGCCCCCCCCCCTGCAACCTCCTTCCCTTCTTAGGCAGAGCTGCTCCCGCATCCCGGGGCCCGGGGCGAGGGCTCCACCAGGTGGGTTGCTACCCCCTAGTTGAGCCTCGGAAGTTCAGGCAAAGTCACTCACTGCAGCTCCTCCCAGACCACAGCAGGCACCAGGAGGCACAGAGGCAGCAGACTTGGGACATGATGAGAATCGGTGGTGAGAACCCGCTGTTTCGTCTTCCACACTTGCTACTGGCGCCCACAGTTTCGATCAGCCGGTCAGAGCCTTCCTTTCCCAGCGGGGAGGGGGTGGGTGGGTAGGGTGGTGCAGCTCCTAGCAGGTGATTTCCCAGTGCTCTCAGTGGTTCCCGTCTCATGTCCTCCTCTCCCACCTTACCCCCCGCACCTACTGGGGTGGATTTATCCTGTTCTCCTTCCATCCTAGTCTTCTGGCTTGAAATTTCCTCCCTGTCTTGATGTGTGCCATTTTCAGCTCAAATGCCCACCCCTCCATAAAACTGGCCAGAGGCCATCCACGCTTCTCGTGGAAAACCCTCTGGAACCTTCCCCAACGTTCCAAGTCGGATACACCTGGTTTAACAGCGACTCAGATATTTTCAGGCTGTGTGACATTGTGGAATGCACTTAACTTCCTGGGGCCTCAGTTTACATCGGTAAATGGGAAATAAGTATCCCCCTCAGCCGTCTGTCCCCCAGAAGCTTATTGCACCGCCCGATTTGTGTAAGGTCTGAAAGGTCTCGGACCTGCCGCTTAAGCCGCAGACTCTGAGCCGGGCTGACTTGGTCCTTCCCTACAGGTTTTATTTACTACCCTATGGCCCTCAGGTGTGTTTCTGCAACTCTCTGTGCCTCAGTCTCCCTGTCTGTAAAGTGGGAGGGATGATAATAGATCCTCCCTCACAAGGTGGTTTTGGGGCTCAAAGAAGTTATTATGGAAGCAGTTACATCAGCGCCCCGCCCGATGGCAGGGAGATGTGTTAGGTAGTATTGAGTTAAGAAATGCTGCCTGAGCTCACCGCCCAGAGCCCCACTGGGGTTAGAGTCCAGCACCCCTGCTGGGCTCACAGCCTAGGATGTCACTGTCCAATGTGGTGGCCAGGAGCCTCTCAGCCAGTGTGTACTTAAAATGAGGCTTGTTCAAACCAAGTTAAAGAAAAATCTCAATAACTTTTGATACAGATTACAAGCTGGAATGAGAATATTTTGGATATATTTGGCTCAGGAAGACACTAGGAAATGAATTTCACCTTTGGACTGTGGCTACTGGAGCACTGTTGATTACACATGCGTCTCGGATCTGTGGTCCTTCCATTGGACAATGTCTAGAACACACTGCTCTGGGGATTAAGGGAAATAAGCGTGTCAAGCGGTGAGTACCGGGCTGGAGCACGGGAGCTGGTGCAACGTCCCGCCTCCCTCCGCGGGCACCTAGCTCTCTGTGCTCAGGCCCCTCCCCGACCAAGTGGGTGGTTCTTGCAGCAGGACCACGTGCAGGTGGTCCCCAGCGCCCCCACCACCAGGCAGCACCTCACAGTCCAGGCGTGGACGCCTGGCTAGTGAAGGGGGCCCCTGTCCTGTGGGTGGGCGTCCTGTGGGGCTCCTCACCACATCATTACCTGGCAGGATTCCCCCTGCTGCTCCAGCCAGCCCCAAGCCTGTGCCCTTCCCCGGCCGCCCACCTTGACATGCTGCGCCCTCCCTGCTCCCCGGCTGTGGATGCTGCCGAGGGGGTGGGGGGGGGAGAGGACAAACCACGCTGTTGGTGAACATAATATTCTCTCTCCTCCTTCACTGCTCTCGGGGCTGCATGGAGAGCCCTGGAAACGGGAAGTAAACATGTGTGTGCGATAATGAGATTGTTGGTGGTGAGTCATCTTGAAAGGACAGGAGCAATTAAGCCAGCGGACTTACACAGGTTAGAATGACAACATGCCAGCTCGGCCCTGCTCACCCACATAATAGGGCCCTGTCCTGCTCGCTGCCTGTGCGGGAGGCCGGCTGTCAGCCGCCGGGGATCTGGGCCTCCTCTCCGGCTCCGGCTCACGTCGCCGCATCCGCGGGCTGCCTGCTGCAGACACCTGTGTTCGCAGACTCTCCCACACCCTGCGACATCCTCCGGTGAAGGAGTGTGGTTGGTACCCAGCTCTCTCTGGTCCAGTTTTACCAGACTGCTAGAGGATGTCAGTGGAGTGGGCTGCCCAAGTCCTGGAAGTGATGACAGACAATGCTGCCACCATCTTCACAGATGGCGGTTTGGACAGGTCGTCACGGGCAGGGCTGGGCACGTAGGATGGAGACCAGGGGCTGTGTGACAAGGCCCCTCACGCTGCACTCAGTGGAAGGTGCCCCACCAATGACACAGCCTCCAAGTGGCTTGGACAAGGTGAACACAGTGCACTGGGGCCTGGGGTCTGCCCCTTAAATCCACCCACCCCCATCCAGGAAGCCTGAGAGAAAGCCCATCCTGCCTGTGGTTAAAAAATACGTGATCCTTCACCTGCTCTAAGCTGCTGGTGCTTATTGGAGAAAGCTGGGGCTGAGCTGCGCCACGAGGCCACACCTTGCTCAGCTGCGGGCCGTTATCTCCTGCTGGTCAGGGCCCACTCGCCTCCTTCCCCGCCTGGTGAAACCTCAGGGCTGGGCTCCTGCCAGCACTCGGCCGATGTAACCTCGGTGCAGCCTGGCCACTCAGGGGTTAGATCCCTGCAGTGGAGCAGCGCCCGTGTCACCAGCGCCACCCAACTCTAGGACCACTCCATCCCGCAAACTGAGACGCGGCAAATCCGTATTGACTGCCAGCTCGCGGGGGGCTGGCTTTGCTGTGGACACCTCCAGGCTCGGGCGAGAGCCGACTGCAAGGTGCTTCCCGGGGCTGCGCTGACCCTCAGCCCGCCCTCGGTGCACCAGGCAAGGTAGGAGAAGAGGGACCGGCGGGGTGATGAGTCTGGGAACAGCCCCGCCGTCCCCGCAGACCAGGAGGGAGGGAGGGGCCTGGGCTCATTGCGAGGGTGGCGTGTTTGGAAGCACTCGCCCTCTGCCACCCCCCGCCTTCCCCCACCGCTAGTCACTGTCAGTTCGTTTTCTATGTCTGTGAGTCTGTTTCTGTTTTGTAAATAAGTTCACTTGTGTCTTTTTTTTAGATTCCACATATAAGTGATATCATATGATATTTGTCTTTCTCTGTCTGACTTGACTTAGTAAGATGATCTCTAGGTCCATCCATGTTGCTGCAACAAACAGCACAGGGAATGCTCCTCCACAGCTTGTAATGACCTCTAATGAAGAAGAATATGGAAAGGAATAGATATGTGTGTGCAGTGGGCTCGCTCCGCCGTGTACCAGACGCTCACACAGCCCTGTACATCAATTGCACTGCAATTTAAAAAAAAAGCAGCTGCATGGCTTATAACTTCCTCTGATGAAGGCCACAGCCTCTTAAATTATTCACTTTTACAGGCCTATCTTTAAATAAAGGCCGCGTGGGGTGCCCTGTTGCTTGTTCCAAGTGACCTGACGCAAAGGTGGATGGAAATCGGGGACCCTCCTCCCTGTCCCTGGGGAAGCCGTACAATGATGATAATGACACACACGCCCACGGAGGGAGGGCCCATCAAGGGACAGTGCTGTTTGGACCTGGTTCCCCTGTAGTAGGACCAGTGTTCACATGGGGACCGGTGACACCTGGGCAGGGCTGGGGACCATGGCGTGACAAACAGTTTGACTGGAGCCACAGAGGAAGGTGGGGCTGGCTCAGGTCCTCTTGGACCTGCCTTTATTTAAAAGGTAGTGAGCATAGAGATAGATGGTCTGCTGTCACCTTCGGCTGAGCAGCCCCAGGACACGCCTGCCCCCTTTCTGCACTTCCTTCCGTCTTGCTTAGAACTGGATGAAAATACGGACCACCAGATAATTCTGAATAGGAGACAGGTGACGGGTGTCACAAAACTACTTTAAAGGAGTTGAAAATGTGGGGGTAAAAGTCACCATTGTCATAGTTGTATCAGCTGCTTGTTTTGTCACTCATGCCTACGTCGCCTTCGGGTGGCCGGACATGCCTTCTAAAAATGCGTCTCGCAAGATGGGAATCTCTTCAGAGGCGGTGAGGTCCAGTACCTTGCTGCTCACCGTGCGATCAGCAGCAGCAGCACCTGAGAGATGCAGGCTCCCAGGCCCCGGACCTGCCGGGTCAGGACCTGTGCTGCGCAGGTGAGCGCCTGCACAGGAAGGCTGGAGGCACGCCTCTCTGGAGTGGACAACGGCCTTGGACCCCAGGCTCTGTTCCACCAGTGACTAAGTGATCTGGGAAAGTCACTTTTCCGGGCTTCATTTTCCCACCTGTAAAATGGGCATCATTTGTCTTTATCAATTTGACAGGAAGGAGGTGAACAGTGACATTGTCTTCCGATCTGTCAAATCTGGAAGCATGTTCCAAGATGTTATAAAAAGTATGTGTAGAGGTTGAAACGATGAATATTCTTCAGTAATGACAGTGACAGCACTTTTATTCCACTGCTCAGAGAAGGAGCAGTTTTACAGCTGGGGTGACACCAGGGCTCTGTCAGCTCAGCCTCGTGCTGGTGTACCCGGATGTAAGTGATTCTCCAAAAATTACTTTGATAACAACCCTCAAGGAGACAATTCAATTTCCAAATGTAAATTCCAACAACATACAGAGGGACCACTATTGCTTCCAGGCCCCCAGTGAGAAATGAGGTTTTCTGCAAAGTGAGATTGTCTTTGACACTGCTGCTGCTCCTGCAAAGGGTTTTTCAATGTTAAAAGAAGCTGTTTCTATTGGGAAAGGATTTGCTCGTGTAAAGTTGAAAGTTTATGCTTGTTATGCATGAGTTCCAGGAAGACAGAGACGATGTAGAAAGACAGGAAGGCTCAATGTCATGTGGTTTTGAAGGACTTGCTTCTGAGCTTTAATTTGTACAGAGGATGAGATTCTTGCCGTGTAAACATGAGACGTGGACCCGCCGACGCCTGTCCCCACACGTACCCCCTTCACCCCACAGCACTTCCCGCTGCCAGTGTGTGTGTCTGGCCACCAGAGGCTGTCGGATTCCAAATTCCATTTCAGATGCAAAAGCAAATTCAGATTCTAGCTATTTTGCTGTGACAAACATTGTCAGTATTCTATAGGCAGTAACAGAAGTGAGTGAAATATTCTAAGGAAAAAAATACACTCAACACAGGACAATAAAGATTTCCTCTATTTGATTTTCATGATTTGATGTACAAGAATGCGTTGATAGGAGACAAGGTCTCTTCTGGAGCAATAAAGCAAAATTGTGGGCATTCAGCCCCTCATTCTGCTGAGTTTTTTTCCCCCTCAAAGGCTATGTGATACTTAGAAGTCACAGAATCAAATGATCTGGAACCCAGACTTGTGCTGGAAGAAAGGGGAACTTGAGTGGAACTCACTGTCGTGATCAGAACCATGATGTTCCTCCTGGTTTGATCATCACCTCATCCAACAAAAGACACAGAACAGAGGCCAGTTGTTATTCTGTGACACTTTTAATCGGCCATCTATTGACCTCAGTAACTTACAAAAAGAGGTAAAGACAGACAACCTGGTGCCCTGGGCGGGAACCTTCATTCTCCGTGACCTTGGACAAGGCACCTACTCTTCTTGGGCCTTGCCTTCTCCATTTATAAAATGGATAGCACTCAATTGTCCCTTAAACCCCAAATTTTACTATTTAAAGGACAACACAGTCTTCTCACCTGGGAGGAGCAGAGAGTGTCCCGGGCTCCCTCCAGGTCTGCAACTGCTGGCCGGTCCCCTGGGCTCTGGCACACAGCAGGCAAGGCAAAGGCTTGTAAGCAAGATGCCGTTTACTCCCTAGACGTGCTTCTGCCTTGCCCACGGACCGGAGAGACGCCCATGCACGTCATCCCAAGACATGATGCGGCTCTTTACGGGGAGAGGAGGCAGCACCCAGTAGCTGACAACTGATGGAACATCCCCCTGAGCACTAAGCACACATCCATCTTTCGTGCTGCGTGTTACCACCAGTCAGCAGGGTGTGTTATAATTACTGTGTTAATTTCACGTTGGCAGAAAGACACCGTCAGACAGTGGCCTTCAAGGGAAACTCTGGCTTTGGGGCCGCTGGACTCTGTACTTCTGACTCAAGCTCCCTGGCACACAGGGGGCACATCTTGGTTTCCCTACATGGTACTCCGTGTGGTACTTACGCTACCGCTTGAGAGACGCCAGACTCGCTTCCCAGAGTCCGTGCCTCTCAGGATGCTTTGAGCCAACGCTGAAGGGCAGCTCCACGGTGGGCAAAGCTGTCGTACGAAGGATGGATGCTAGGATGGTATTTAGACGAGGCCACTTTCAGTCTTGCTGTCACATCTCATTAGCTACTCAGATCTAGTGAAAGAATTATACAGAAGACTCAAGCCTACAGGCTTGAAATGTGCACCTTATTTGACTTGTTTTGAGTATTAACTCTCTACTTCCAAGAATTACTTGAACTGATGCATATTGGTGAAAGAGAATTTATTTTGTATGGTGCTTTTTTTTTTGCCAATGTTCTGTAGTTTGCTCATGTTAACAGCAATAAGGTTCTGATATCAAACAGTTCTCCTTTTATAAGTTGAAAACCATGTGGCTAAAGGTCTACAGAAAAGTGGAATTGAAACATTAAAATGTCCACACCACCAGCAGTGATAATCCAGACTTTCACAGTTTGACTTCTGAAATATGATCAGAAATATTTAATTCTGCGCCATAACTAGAAAATTACAGTTCCAGAAAATCTAACTTTCAACCCCCCCAACAAACCCCAAAATTAACTAATAAAGTTTGTAAAAACTTTGTCTCTAAATAAGTGTGATAAACAAATACTACTTAATAAAACAAGAGAATAGAAAGCATAGAGAAGAGTAATTATGAATCTGTCAAATCAGACCGTTTACACCCAGGCTATGTTCATAAAACTCCGGTTGTAAACCCCTAGGAAATTATCATCCACAGTTGATCATGCTTGGTCTTTTTCCTAATGTATTTTTCCCCCCTGAAAGTTGCATGTGGCTCATCTGTTTTTTTAATATAAATCTAAAATATGGTATTTACCCTGGAGGTGCATGTGGTCAAGTGATCAGGAAAAATATTCTCAGTGCTGAGGACTCCTTGCCCCATTTTAAAGGAAATCCTGGATGTAGTAAATGTGCACTAATTGGGAACTCTATGAAGGGGTTAAAACATTGTCCATTACAAGTCGGGTGGCCATTATAAATGTTACCCAAATAAAAGCCAGAAACAGGAAGCCAAAAAGCAGGTCCCTACGGCAGGCATGTCTTAAATGATATCATTTGTCAAGTTTCCAGCATCTTGTGGTGGTGAACACACACAAAAAGAAGGTCTGTGTCGCACTGAGGACATTACACCCTCATTAGCTGGAATGTTCCTTAAGTGCATAATGCAAGATTTTCACTTTAATAAGCAGCAGCTCCGTGTCATCGCACTTTCATTACATAAACACTGAATGTAATACTAATGACCATTTATAGAGGCTCTGTCCTGCTCCGGAGAAACTCCATTCAGATGAAATCATAGAGTAACAGTTTATAGAACACATCATGCAAAACTTCTGGGTCATCTCTTTGCGAACTAGCCTCCGATCTTTTTCCTTTAACGCTGAAACCGATCAACAGCAGAAGTCATCATCAAAAGGACCTGAAATGACACGGTTGGTGTTTTTTGCATGCAGAACAAATCTGAAGGCTGGGCATTTGGCGTTTTAGAAGTCACAGTGGAATGAGAAGGCATAGTTGGGACTCCCTTGTTTCTTGGCATGCTGACCAGAGTCCAGGCTCTCCATCTGCCCAGCCAGAGCCCTCAAGGCTGATGTGCAGAGAAGGCCACCCTGAGAACTGAGAAATAATTCATCCACCGTGATCTTTCAGCCCCGGCCCCGTCTCTAAAACAAAGACTGACAATTGCCCTGAATTATGGATGTACTTTTTGTGATATGCAATACAGTTCAGGAGAAAGGTGGTGAGAGCCTTCCACCACTTCACCTCCCATTAGAGGCTGGTCTTGAACGATAATCCCAGAAGATGAAACTGGTGCTGAACTATGACCCTCAATTTACAAATCATTTTTCAGAAGAATAATAAAAGAAGTTTCACCATCTTTTTGGCATTATCTGAATGGGCGGAATCTTCCATGCCTGTTTTCTGAGGGTAAATGAAAACCGCGTGCACTGGAGTTTCTTAGTCTGGGGAAAGACAGAGCACGAGGTTTTCAGATTATATTTTATTTTAAACTTGGGTGTTTGAAATTTTTTTTAAACATAGCTGAATTTAGTATATGCTTTCAAAACATCATAAATTTCTATTCCATAGCTTAAGGGATCCATCAGTGAAAATGTTGGTCTTTCATCTTTATTACTCTCCCATTAAAATGAAAGAAACCGGGACGCACTTCAGTTTGGAAGAAGCAATTTCGTTGGCAATGTCCTTCCTACTCCAGTCCTGACAGAGGGAGAAAGCACATGATTGCCTGGACTTCAGCCATCTATCTGCATGGGAAGCAGACAGGCCCATCAGACAGAGGTAGGTGAGACTCACTAATACTCTTTGATGAGGGGATGTGATTATGCCACTCCTCCGTTCCCCCGCAGCCCTACTCACAAAACCGGTCCCCTCCCCTTTGTTTGTTTGTGTGTCTACGCCAGGCAGAGTCTCCTTCCGTTTTGCTACAGCTGTTAGGTCTGAAAGGGACAGATTAATAACGGAGCATCACACTGGACCAGCTTCTCTGGTAGCCTGCACCCGTCACCCTTCGCTGTAATGAGGACACAAAGAGCCTCCCATCAGGCTGCAACCCTTCTTCATAACTCAAAAGCGTCACAGTGGCAACAGCTTCCAGTGCTATTTGTCTCTAGTGCAGTTGTGACACTTCGGCATGATCCATAATTTGGTGGCTATTTACCGTGACATTTCCCTTCAGTGCAGCCATAACATTCAGTGAAGCCATTATTTGGTCCCATTTACCATATAAATTGTATTGTTGTGCATGCATGCTAGCAGCTACATTAGGTACCTGAAAATGAGTAAATCTTGTAAAAGGGATACTAACAGCTCTTCAGCGGTAGGATTTTCTTGCTCCACAGATGGAAGGAAAGAAACATTAAATGTGGTCACCACGTTTCCTTGGAGCATCTTTAACTGCATGTATACTTACTTGGCGCGTTAGAGACACTGCAATCCAAGGCTTTGAAAAATAATCTGGTGGGCTCTGCCTTCATTAGAAAGGCACCCTGGGATGTCCGAGTTAATGATGAGAGCTGGAACAGCCTTTGGATGAGCCAGAGGTGAGGAGGCAGGCGGATTAGCTGCGGGCTTGATTCGGAGGGGGAGGGCGCAGGACTTGTTCCTTTCTTGTGTGTGACATCAGGCGGTAGTGACAAGAAGCATCCCATTCCACCAGAACGTGTGAAGTGAAACGGGAACATGGGGCCAGTGGCTGCACTCAGGCTTCCGCCATCAGAGGTAAACCACACCTTCTGTGTCCAAAGCCTCTAACGTGAAGCAAACGTGTGACTATTTTGGAACACGGCGGTCCCTCCTTGAAGGGCGCTGTTACGAGTCTCACGGGATGCCGTTTCCCTTGTGTGACCCGTGTTTTGCTATGTAGACCTTCACTGTGGATGGCACACACACTTCCCCCTTTTCTGTGCATGCATTAAGTCTTTCAAGTCCCCTGAAGCTCTGTAGTTTCCCTTCCCAAAACCTGATTTCTGTCTATGTAAGTTTTCAATACTAACTTGCTTAAGGGAAGAGAAATTTTCCACCCCGCATGTGACTCGCCACAATGACTGCACAAAAGCTGCTGTAAGAGATCTGTCTTTAAAAGAGGCCTGTGCTCACCTAATCATTTTTTTCCCTAAAAATCTAACACAATCAAAGTCTGGGGAGAATTCCTCCAAATTTCTATTTCAGTAGTTGGCCAGTGATTTATAGAAAGAGAGAGGCCATTTCCTGAGACCAGGGGCTCTCAAAAATGGCTGACTTTGGCGCGCGCTCTCATTTGTTAACAGCTTATTAGCATAAGAACAAACTCTCCCAAAGCCAAGAACTCCTGAACCATTTTCAAGACCGATTTTAAAAATCTCATCAAGCTGAAGACATACTGATTTGATCAGATCTTGCATCAGGAATTAATTTAGGTCCCTGGAACAATAAAATCTGGAAAGACTGTCCACGAGTAAAGAACTGAATGCAAAGGTTTTACCTCTGAGCCACTGAGGGAAGTTTTATTAGCACAGTTTTTTTTTTCCCCCGCAAGGGAGGGGCCAAAAAAAAAAAAAGTAAAGAAAAGAGAAAGAGAAAAATTTCATTAAAACTTGATTTTGTTTTAAGGCATATTATCTCCATTACCAAGTAAAAATAAATTGATCTGAGTAATTCTGAGGCATAAAGTGTCCTTTTTCTTTCTCCTTTTATTTACGCCATTGTTTTACAGCTTACTGTTGACAGCGTGAGGTAGCTCAACTACAATTTTCCCTGTGTTTTTTCTCATGTACATATAATCGACGGCCCGGAATACAGACTCCAGGCCGGTGAACCTGCCCTCTGCAGACAGGTCTCCAAGGTCCACCTCACAAACCAGCTCCCCGCTCGTGTACATCTTAAGCAAGTGATCCATGGCGGCTCGATACTCAGAAAGATAATGGTTCAATAAGAAGCCCCGGGCACTGGCGGATTTCTTGAGCAGTTTGGCTGGTAATGCTCCTGCTTTCACAGGTGAAAGGCCAGTCGGAGTCTGGTAGCCAGACACAAACCCAATGACTATCAGGCGCCCTTTGGTAGCCAAGGCATCTACAGCCAAGTCAAACATGGCGCCCCCGACGGACTCGTACACCACGTCGACACCTTCGGGGTACTCCTGCCTCAGGACGGCCCCGACGTGCTCGGCGTGATAGTTGATGGGCCGATCACAGCCAACAGATTTCAGAAATGCGGCCTTTTCATCAGAAGAGCAGGTTCCGATGACGTGGCACTTGGCCTTCTTCGCAAGCTGGACAGCGAACTGGCCGGTCCCCCCCGCGGCTGCGGTCACCAGGACTCTACCTCCTTCCGACAGTTCTCCGAGCTCCTTCAGGCTGATGTAGGCGGTGGTACCACTCACCAGGAGGGTGAGATACTCGGGTTTTGCTGACGGCACTGCAGTGGCAACACTGGCTGGCACCACTGTGTAGTCAGCAAAAGAGCCAGGGGCCATGTAGGCCACGGTCTGGCCAACTGTGTGTGTGGCGCTGGCGGAGAGGCCCAAGGCCACCACCTCTCCTATACCTTCGAAACCCGCGTCAAAGGGGGGCTTGACGGAAGGGTCATATCTGCCCGCTGAATAGTTGATGTCAGATGCGTTCACACCAACAAATCTAGGAGAAAACAAAACCCAAATACGTTAAGATGTTCTTTTCCTCAAGGCCTCAGATTCCGCTCAGAAAAACTCCTCTAATTCCGGTGACTGTGGAAGGTGGCTCAGCTATATAGCCTGATAGAATTAGGAAAAAATAAAAATAAATAAACAGTCCAGATATTCGGTTGGAAAAAAGAAATCAGACAAGTATGAGTGCAACAGTGATTTTTTATCAGAGTTTTGGTATATTTTATTCCTTCATTAGTTTAGGAACAATTTCGTATCACTTTAAACAGCACGTTATTTATCTCACACGCCATTTATCCTCCTTCCTCTTCTTTCAGAAGAGAAAAAAAGGTCAGGAGGCCCTCTGATACACAAACTTCACTGGAGCTACGAGTTGGAAATTAATTGGCCTCTTAACAAAGACGTTAAAAACAACAGTGGGATAAAATATATTCAAAGAGGTAGACGCCTATTGATTCTGGCAACAATTTCACACTTCAGATAATAATAGTAACGACAATGATATTATTAAAGATTGATGTGATGTGCAAGGTCACTGGCTGTTCCATGTTACATGCCAGGGTTGTTTCAAACAACGTGAGCCAGGCTGCAGCAAATTTTCTTTGTGATGTAACTATGTCCAGCGTGAAAATATGCATTTTGATTAATTGAACAAAAATTGTCTCAGAAGAGGAGCAAGATTTTCATGAAACATCCAACATTTTACAGTCCTTCACAGATGAAAAGGAAAGCAAATCGACACTATATTTTTCCCCAACAAGAAGCAGAGACGTGCCTGATTAATACCAGATGATCATTTTCACTTTGGTATCCAGAGTCAATTTAATTGTGAGGCTGGTATTTTTACCAGCTTGTTTTCATCTCTGTATACCTCGTAACAAAAATATCCCGATACATAAGGAAAAAAGCTGTCTCCTAAGAATGTCAGGAGGTGGCTGAGACACATGATGGAGGACCCTAAAACTGTCATTTTCCACCTTTAGTGAAATGAAAAGATGGTGGGGTCTGGTGACAGGAGGAAAGCTGGTAAGTAGGTCACTTTAAAATAATTTATTTTTAATTTAATTTAATAAACCCAGAACTTCCCCATGCAAGGATCTACTTAATACTTAGCACTTACAAATGCCCCCCTATGATTGTGCCCGGATATGTACAACATTGAAAGCTCTCTGCTTATTGTGGGAATAATAAAGAAGGAAACTCTTTCTCTCGGGTCCGTCCAGCTGCTTTCAGAAGTTGGCATGCACACAGCCTCAGCAACATGCCACAGAATTCCACACCGGTACACCATGCACAGTAAGGAGAAGCGAGAATGATTTCTGCCGGTTTCTCATTTGGCATTTAATATCAAGATGCCTACATTCTGTTGGGGGGGGGGGTAAGGGCTGCTATCTTTCCTTTCAATTTGCTTAATTTTCAAGGCCTCGTCTTTTGAAAAAAAAGGGCCAGCTTCCTGAGAGCATGCTTGTGGACTTCACAGAAGGCAGGCAGGGCAGAGCCCAGCAGGAGCGTCTCCCATGCCCGCTGTAAAGCCAACTCCAGGAAGGCGTCCTAGGGGTGGGAGTGGCGGGGGCGGTGGTTGCTTTAGCGGTGGGGGCCCGGGCGGATCGCCAGCCAGCTCGGGTCTCTCCGTCCAGGATTAGATTAACCCTTCCCATGGCTCTCGCCCCTCCCGTCTTGTCTCCGCTGGCTGCTGGCGCTTCTGCCTTTCCCGACTCCAGAGGCCCTGCCCTTGAGGGGAGCCCCCGCCTTGGACTCGGAGGGACGCGCCAGTGGCGGCCGGCCCCTCAGGTGCCCCCCTCCACACCTCGGAACGGGCGCGCCCTGGGGGGCCTGCGAGCGGGAAAGCTGCTGGAGGAAAACGCAAACCCGCTCCCCCCCCCCCCCCCCCGGGCCCAGGGCTGCGGCTGCCACTTCCCCGGGAGAGGCGACAGGACCCAGCAGGGCGCACGCCCACGAGACAAGCGGAGGGGAGCGGGCACACGCGCCAGAGGGGGCAGCAAGGGCCTGCGTGTGTGCGTGTATGTCCGGGGTGGGGGGCGCTCTGCTGGGAGCTAAGGTGGCTGCAACCCACCAGCGGGAGCTTGAGTTTACCACGAGGGCTTTGCTTAAAAAACCAAACCCAACATTGCGGTTGAGCCCCGGCAAGAGCTGGAGCGGTGGCAGGAGACCCTCAGTGCCCGCTGCGCGCCGCGTCCACGTCTCCAACCCCCGGGGCGCCCTCGGTCCGCCCCGGCCAGCCTGCAGGGCGCCAGAAACCGGCGCTGATGGGACCGTCTCCCCTCGGAAGTGCCTGGCCTGCCGGTGCCTGGTCGGCCTGTGCCGTCCCGCGGCCTCTCCATCGCCACGACCGAGAGGCGCGGGCAGTGACTCCCGGAGCGGGCTAGGGCCCGCAGGCCGGCGCCGGGGTCCAGGGCCGTCATCCGGGCCCGCGACCGTGACCTCGGCCTCCCTGGGCCGGGCGGGGGTCCCAGCGGGCGCGACCAGCCCACAGCGGCCCGCGGAGCTCTGGCCCAGGGGCGGTCAAGTGCCAGGGGAGAGCCGAACGCACGGCGCGTCTGAGCGCAGCGGCCGCTGGACAGAAGCCACCGGCGGCCAGCCCGTGACCTTGGCCTCGCAGACACCCCCATTTTTCGAGTCTCCTCATCCTGCCCTGCCGTCTTCTGAATCGCCCGCGTCGTCATGAAGGAACTCGATTTCCTTCACTCGGCTCCACGACCCTCGCCCTCTCCAGGGTCGCCCAGCCCCTGGTGCAGGCCCCCGCCTTTCCCTGGACCCCCGCTTTGACGCTGCGCCACCGCAGCGGCTGGTGGGGACCCGCTACCGTCCGGACGCGCGTTGGTCCTTACCTGGGCTTTGGGAAGAGCTGCGTGAGGGTCAGGAGCCCTCGCCTTCCGCTCCATCAGAAGCAAGTTCAAGAGCAGCAGGAGCAATGGGCAAGGGGGCCCTGGCTGGGGGGCCAGGGACAAGAAGGGCGAGAGAGCGAGAAAAAGAAAGACAGGCGAGGAAGGACACGCGCATTTGGAGACTCGCCTTGTACCCCCCCCCCGCTTTAATTTAAAATACATGTTTTTAATGAGTGCAGGGTTCTAAGCGATCTGACAGGCGGATCCACTCAAAAGACTAAAGTCGAGGAACCCCAGGAAAAAGAATGGGACGGTGCGCGCTTTCCCCAAATATATACCCTTCCAGAGTCACTTGGTTTTTGTACACTAAAGCGTGATGAACCCCTTCGTCATGTTTATTGTGAAACAGGGCAGTCCTCAGAGGGGAGGGAAATGCTTTTCTCTGAACAAAAAACCAAACACGAAGACTCAAGTCCAGAGCAAAAGCCTTCAAAATACTGGGAGACAAAGTAGTCCAAACCAGAGCTTCCCTTAAAAAAATTAAGATAGAAAGAGAGAAAGAAAAGGAAAGGAAAAATGAAAGAAGAAAGAAAAAAATCTCAGCCTGGAGAATCAGCAGAAATAGTTACCCTCCCGTGAGCAACAAACGGTTTATCAAAAACGCCTTCCCCATCCCCCACCCTCTCTTCGCCGTTCCTACAAACTCTTGGCTCCATTATCTTACACTTGAGCAGAAAATCGTTAGAAATATTTGGAAACGAAATAATGTGTCACCATCTTACGAAAAAAGCTAAGAATAGCGCGCGGACTGACTTAACCGGAGGGTGTCTTTCTCCCTTTCTTTTCTTTTCTGAGGGCTGGGCATCAGCAGGGAGAAGCGAGGTCGTCCCCGGGTGTTTGAAACCGGAAGGTGAGAACTGGATAAAGGAACATCAATTACACATCCTACAGGGGTTCTGCGCGCCCCTTCTCACACCTTTCCAAGATGGTAAACTTGATTATCCTAAGTCGATGTCTCGCTTAAAAGCACTTCCCTCCCTGTGAATAAAGAACCTGTACTTTCTGTTAAAATGGAATGAGACGTGCAAAAGCTTTAACTGAAAGAAAAAGTCAGACGGAGCATAATTAAAACCTCCAAACACCTTTCCAAACAAGTGAATTTGGGCTGAATCCATTCATTCCAGAGCAGATTTTATTGTCATAAAAATGAGAAGCTCTTGCGGAAAAATTTCCTGCAGTTAACACTGTTCTGGGACATTTGGTCTAGGATTGAAAGGAACTAACCTGCAGTGAATTATTCTGTATTCTTTAAAAAAAAAATCGGTAAAATGCCACCTTGACTGACAGTGTTTGCCAGAATAAAGGATCGTCCCACAATTTGGGGAGTAGGAGCAGATTTTCCAACAGACTAGGGAGAGGGGGAGGCTAAGATCCCGCCCCCTCCCAACAAGCAGAAAACGTGCCCCATTCTTCTGTTGAGGATTTCAAGGTAGAAGTTAGAGGTCAAGCGGTTAAGATAAATATACTGTTTATACTAAAGAGCGTCTTGGCATAAGTAGATGGAAGATAACAGCACGGATCTTAACCCAAACTGAAGAGTGTCCAACATGGCAGCTGGCGCTCCATAACCCTGACCACCGCATACAGGGACCGGCCGTGGTGACCCATCGGGGAAGGGGCGCACACGGCGGTGTGGAGTTGATGCCCTGGAGGCAGAGAGGCCGGGCCACCGGCGCTGCAGGTGGGAGCAGCCTCCACGAGGGCGGGCGGGGGTCCCAGCTCGCTGCTGCTGGGGTGCTGGAATTTCACACCTTCCCCTGCGTGCCCGGCTCAGTCGTCCCCTCCCCATATCACACTTTGTTTATAAAAGGTATTTTCCCCCCAAGCAGTCGTGGGTGTGTGTACATCATGTTCACAGTCAACAGTGTACTGCATCAGAAAAAAGCAAAAAAAAAAAACAAAAAACAAAAAAAAAACCCAACCAAACAAACCCGTGTGAAACTTTGCCCGCTCAGTCTGTTTGGAGGCTTTTCAGTCCGAGTCTCATCTCAACTTCCAACATACCACTGGTGTGTTCTGTAGGTTGTGCATGAACACACACGCCCCTCTCTCAAACTTGGTGGGACGTGCATCCTAATCTCAACAGCCTTAGCGTTTCTTGGCTTAACGAAGAAATCCTCTGCCGCCCTGTTTCCATCGATGCAAACTTTTTAAAGGACCCACACAGCCCATCTTTTTGAGGCACTCCCCGCCCCCACTCGCATCCCCAGCCTCCACTCCTTCCCACCCTTAGCTCACTCAATTTTTACGGTTCCAACAGGTTCCAGAAGTTTTACAGCGTGATCAGAATTCCGAAGTCTTACTGCAGTGTTTGGAAGGCTGACAGGAATCTCTAAAATGGACCGATTAAACGCTGCCCCGAGATGTTTAGATAAGATACTGTCTTCCAGTGCTGCAGGGGACTTAGTACTTTCTAGCACAGTTTACAACATAGTTACCACCAGAGCTTAACTCCTCCCTTCGAAAATACGCAACGCCGTAACCCCTCGGACGGGGCTGAGTAGGCGGGTGAGTCCTACTCTTGTGAAGGGGACAGAGGACCGGGGGCCGCCCGCCTGCCAGTCAGGCAGCGAGGGGACCCACTGGGCAGAGACCCGCGGGCACCGGGCGCGGCTCCGAAGAGTGAGGTCCCTTCCTTCCTGTTGCTTCAGCGGTTACTAAAGATTAGTGAGGTGGAAACACATTCAGGTGGGAAGTGTGGAAAAGACAGTCCGAAGGTCGGGCAACGACCCGAGTGTCACCTGAAGGTCTGCAAAACACGCGGGCAAATGCAGCCATGCCCCCACCCCGGCCCAGCTGCCCGGGACGCGCGCCAAGCGCCCGTCGGTACACTCAGGGCACAGACAACAGTCACACAGCACTGACAACACGCAGACGACACCGGCGAGGTGCACACCAACACACCCAACGACAGGCTCCGCCATTGCGAGGCGGCTGCCAACCTGGAGCGGACAGGAAAAGCCAGCGGGGCCCCAGCCTCCTTCCTCCGAAGCACGTTACCTAAACGTCGCAGGTTGTGTCCAGGCAGTTCCTGCTCTACCCTACAGATTATGTGAACGCAGGAGCCGTGGGTGCGCGCGGGTGGGCCGTGCGGGGAGCCTCCCCTTCTGGGTCCCGTCGGTTTTATTTCGGGAGCGGGAGGGGGAGGAGGGAGGGCTGGGGGAGGGGAGGGGAATCCCAAATTAAAATAACCCTCAGTTACGAGGACGTTCGGTGGCATCGGATATTCACACCAGCAACAGTCACATTACATTCGCCTTCGCCAGATGGCGGCGGGTTCAACTTCCCGGGATCTCGCAAAGTCAGGCTGTGCGCCCAAGCGCGCGCCGGAGAGGGGACGCAGGCGGGCCCGGGACAGCCCGGGAGCGGCGCAGCGCGGGCCGGGACAGGGAGAGGGGGCGCGCGCCGGGCTCACCGGTTCCGGACGAGGAGGTCTCTGTCCCCGGGGAGTGGCACCGGGCAGTCCCGGCGCAGGGTGACGGCCTCGCGGAAGTTGGGGCTCAGCCGGGTCACCACCAGCTTCTGCATGGCGCGGGGGATGGCCGAGCCCTGGAAGTCCAGGAAGTGGCGAGCGTACGACATGTCCACGATAGCTCGGGCCCCAGAGTGCGCCAGCCGCCGCATGGCCCGCGCCTCCGCTTGCTTTTTGCGCCGCCGCTGGCCGGGGTCCTGCCCAGCCCGGGCCGCTCGGCTCGGCTCGGCTCGGCGCAGGCGGGCGGGCGGGCAGAGCGGGCGGGTCCGCCCCTCCTCCGGCCCGCGCCCTCCCCTCGACTTCCCCCCTCCCCACTACGCCAGGCGCCCGCTCCCCCCTCCTGCCCCGCCGCGCGCCGCGCAGGGAGCCAGTGCAGCCCCCGCGGTTCCTGGGCGCGCCACCCCCGGGGTCCGGGCCGGGAGATCGCAGCCGCCCCGGCCGCTGCTCCTTTAATCTTTTTGTTTTGGTTTGAATCTGCTTGGCGCAGACTGGCCAAGGATCCTCTCCGCCCTCCCCCTTCCTCCCGGCGCCCGGGAGGCACCGGATATCCCCACCCTCCCCGCGGTCTAAAAGCCGGATTTGACTCCTCTAAAAGGGTGAGGGGGGCGGCGAGGGGACCCGCGCGTCCCGCGATCGCTGCGGCCCAGAGCCGGCGGCAGCCCCGGGCGTCCTCGGAGCTGCTCGGCGCCCGGCGGCCGGCGCAGGCGCCTCCCCTTCCCGTGCGAAGCTTTCACTTCCTTGCAAGGTGGTACGAATCAACCCCGAGCGCGGCCAGGGCGGCGGGGCACGGCCCGAGCCCCGGGCCGGGCGCGGAGCCGGGGCCGCCAGTGCACGCGCACGAGCACCCAACGCCGGGCGGGGGGCGCCCAGTGCACCCTGCGTCCCAGGCTCTTGGCCTCCGTCCCCGCAACGCTTTGCCAGCGCCTTCTGCCCTTAGTCTGTCCCACGCAAGTTGCACGAACTAAACCATTTTATTTATTTTGGCCAAGATCTTGTGTTTTTCCGTGAATGTATTAAGTAGCCTCCACAAGACAGTTACAGGTTTCCCAATGGGGAAGAACACATATATTGGAGACCAGAGGGCCAAATTCCCAGAGCACATCAACATTTTTAACTTATAGGTGGGGATGACGAGGGACCTAATTGAATTGGAGACGTTGCCATGATGTATGAAGACTTCTTTTTATAACCCAGCTAGAAAGATCTGCACTTTCCATCCTGTCAGTTTTCTCCCTAATTGTTTGTATTGACCAAATAAACAATTCACTGTTCATAGAGGGACCAGATTAAATATTTTCCACATTTTTTTGTGTAATGAGCAAAGTCCGTCATTAAATTTTTATTAAAGGTATACATTATAATAATATCTTTTCCTGTTTTCCACTTACCCATCAATTACCAAAATATAAAAGCCGCACAGTGCCCCTCCCCAATCAAATCTAACCCCCAAACTAAGATTGCAAGAGTGACACAGGTATTTTTATTTCAAATGTGGGACATTCCTCATCCAAGGGTAGTTTGTGTCCACGTGGGTGCATGTTTATGAATGTACAAGCGGGGGCGGAGGGGGTGTACCCACAGGTTTAAAAATCTGCAGGAACTAGTGTCTACTTAACTTGGCTCATAACACATGGATTTTACCCAGTATCAGCCAGTGGATTACAATAACAAACCCCTCAATGTCTTTCTCCAGTGTGCAATCTTTTATGTTATGCTGTATTAAGATTTCTTTTTTTGTGTCATATTGTTTAGCTGGGGGAAAAAAAGAAAACAAAGCAATTAAAAAGATTGACAGGTATGGTTTGTGAGAGACCTATTTGTAATTGTCAGGGTGACGTTGGCGAGAGGAGGAGGAGTAAAAACTGAAGCCGGAAAAGCAGCTCGATGTGTCTGTCTATCAGTTGAGACTGTCTGAAAGCTCTGCGATCCGAATGTGTGTTATATTTCACTGAAAAGAGGAGAGAGCGAGAGTGCATCTCCCTCTCTCCCAGGAGTTTGGGGGGGACAGTCCACGCTCATCTCGCCCACCCAGTGAATGTCTGCTCTTCACCCCTCCGCACACACTCTCCGGGTTGTTGTTGTTGGCCTATTTTTTTTTTGGAGTGGGGGTGCTTTTTGTGTATTTTTCAAAATTTTTCTGTTGGAAGATCAAGACCGGCCAAAAATCCATAATCAAAATGTGTTTGCGTTAGAATTCGCATTGGAAGAAGCGGCGATCCCGGCGGCACAGCCCCTCGGGGAGCGCGGGGCACCAAGTGGCGCTCCGGCGGGGTGACACTGTTTGATCTGTGACTGTTTGGAAGGTGGAGCAGCGCCTGACATCTCCCCCCCAGCGCATGTATGTACGGGGGCTTCACTCCTCTGTCTTGTTTGCTTTCTTCCTCTTAGACTAAGTGCGGGGAGGAAAAGGACAGCCTGGATCGGCCTCGCTGGCGCACAATGAGAAAGCTGCGACCCGCGCACTAAAAACACTCGCCGCGACCCCCGAACAGCGAGGAGCGAGGGGGACAGAAAGTTGCGCTCGGAGACTCTCGGCTCGCGGAGGAAGGCGCAGGGGAGCGCCCGCAGCGGCGCCCGGAGGAGCGCCCGCCAGCAGCACCGCGGCGGCGGCGGCGGCGGCGGCGGCGGCGGCGGCGGGGAGGCGGCAGCATGGAGCGCGGGCCGCGGGCCGGCCCTCCGAGCGCCCGCCGCTGCGCCCGCGGCCCGCGCCGGGGATGACTCCGGGCTCGGCGCCCAGGCCCCGCGCGCTCCGCCCGCAGCCCGGCGGCCGGGACGCGGCCCGCGCGGCCGCGGCCGCCGCCTCCTGAGCGGCCCCGGGCGCGGCCGTCCATGCGAGCGGCGCCCCGCGGACCGCGGCGCGCCCGGAGCCCGGAGCCCGCGGGGACGAGGCCAGAGTTGGGCGCGCCGCGGAGTTGCGCCCGCGCCCGGGGCCCCGCGTCCCCGCGCCCGCGAACTCCGGCGGCGGCTGAGGCGACGGCTGCGCGGCCCGAGCAGCATGCCGAGGAGGAAGCAGCAGGCCCCCCGGCGCTCGGCAGGTAACGGGCGCGCGGCCCGCGCCGCGGGGAGCGGGGCCGGGAGGAGCGGCGCGGGGTCGGGGGGGGGAGGGGGGCTCGGCCGCCGCCGGGCGGGGCGGGGGCGCGGGCGGCGCTCCCTCTCCGGGCCGGGGAGGGAGGCCCGGCCCGCGCCCGGCCGCTCTCGCCCCGGGGCTGCCGTCTGCGTCCTCCGACCTGGGCCGGCGCGCTGCGCGGAGAAACTTGGCGGCGCTTCTCCGTGCTGCGCGGAGCCCCGACGGGCCTGGGAGGCCGGGGGAGGCCGGGGGCGGCGGGTCAGCCGGAGCCCCTCGCCACCTCGGGAGGGGGCGTGCGCCGGGAAGACGCCGCTCCTCCGCGGCCTGAGCGCGCTGGGAAAGTCCTCCGGAGGCGGGAGGCTGAACCTGACACTTGCAATAAGGTCACCAGCCTGGGACGCCAGGAATGTGGTCGGAGGATTTCTCTGGAAAATAGCAGCCTTTAATGTCCTGTGCGAGAGGCTTCTGCCCCCACCCTCTTTTTTTTTTTTTTATTACCTCTAAAGATGTCTTTTGATCAGGCCAGCACAAGGCAGTGATAGTGCAGAATCTGATTGAACAGAAAAGTTATTTTTCTCTGGAGGAGGAACTGGCAGGAGCTGGTTTTCCTTGTTTTCTGTTTTATTAGAGGATTGCCATCCTTGATTTGATGTGTGATTGATCGCCTGTCATCCGGCAGGCCTTTGATCTATTCATTCCTGATAAACATCAATAAATCACTCACCATGGAAACACACATGCTCCTGACAGCTCAGCCACTATCAGGGCGACTTTTCTCTCTCGCTCCCCCTTTTTCCTGCTCCATTTTAATTTCGTCTCAGAAGTTTTACAGCTGCAGCATCCTCAACTCAGCTCACCTCCTAATCCACTGCTAAGACCCTGGTGGGTCGGTTGCAGTGAGGTTTTCACTACAGATTTGAGAAGAGCTCAATAGTTTCTCCCACTCCCTGCTCACATCCTGTCTCAGTTCTGGACACTGTTTGTGGAGCTTGGAGCACAACCGATTTGCCAGTGAGTTAGCACTAAGTAAGGGAGTAAGCCAACTCTCCCAAGCTTTTAGGGGACAAAATAATGCAAGGGTGTTGTATGTTTGAACAAGTGTGACTCTCTAACAGTTGCAGTATAGAATTGGGTCTAAATAATTTTTGGTGTTGTTCTCAGTAAGGTGCACGTGTTCAGGTCTCCATAGATGCTTTTTCTAGGGAGGCATTTCAAGCAGAGCTCTTTGCTCCCCCACATTTCAGGGATATGAAGGGTCAAATAAAATAAGCTGATGATTTCCATTAAGATCCCAGACAGAAATGCCCACCAAAGCAGAGGCAGCTTTGATGCTCAGTGTTCACAGCAGAGTGGACAGAAAGAATATTTGCTTTTGAATAACTTTGAGTAGGTGCAGTAAGACACCACAGGGAGTCTCTCCCTCACTGGTAGCCCCCCCAAGAGTAGATCTCAGTCCTTAAAGATATTTACCATTTGCTGGTGCTGGAAGTGAGAGGTCTCTTAGCATTTTTACTGCCATGGGGATTTTTATGATAGAATGTACATTGCAAAGTCGTATTTAGATTACTCCTGCTCACTTAAGAACTTTTGCAGTTAAAGTGGCAGGGAATATTTCTGAGGACAAACACAACGCCGAGGGAATGAGGTACTGCAACTTTAAATACCACATTTTTTTTTTTTTTTAATAAAAGGTTTGAAAGTTGACAAGGGCATGATGGTGCATGGTAATCCGTCCTGGCAGCTCTTACATAAAAACAAGCCGTCAAGGCGACTTTTTTCCAATATTGATTTAATTGTCTGTCTTTTGACAGGCACATATATCATTGGCTTTAATGGTCAATCAAAAGTTGGCAGGCTCAGTGTTTCCATTCTTTCCTCTACACGACATTTGGCATACTTAATCAAAATGCTGCGAAGTGATTGCTATGAGGACTTGATGACTGAGTCATCTGCTGTACAGGAACTTGAGAGGGGAGAAAACCCTAAAAAAGGGAGCCAAAATATATTTCAGTTGAGAGGAAATTGAGACATGTTCCAAGTCTCATGCGTTTTGAAGTGAGATTTCAAAAATAGATTCCATCCTCAGAGGTCCTGTGTATGTTTAATTACAGGGTTTATTATCTCCGCTCTGATTCTAAACCTGCAGGCCTCTCGTGCTCATTAAATGAGCCATTGTTTAGCTCTCAGCCCCCTGCACTCCTAAAAGAGCATTTCAGGTTGAGTCCTCACAAAATAAGACTGTTTGCTTCCATCTGGAATTACTTCCATTAACCCACATGGGTTCACACTTGCTTATTTTCGCTAATATTTACGTTGGCATAAGCACTCCATACATTTGTAATGCGCTAGGTGAGAAAATCTTGATTTCCTTCATCTTAAGCATTTAATAGGAGTCTTCCATGTTTACAGTCTCCGTCCGAAGCCAGTTCAGTTCCCTCGGAAAGTAGCCAGGATACATTTGTAGTGAATATTATATGTTCATTTTCAGGAAAAGAGAGAGGGCGGTTCTCTACATATGGGAGTCCAGCTATTTTCCAAAGTGGTTTTATTACAACATCCTGAGTAGCTGCTGCTGCTGCTGCTTTTTTTTTAAGCTGCACATTCATTGGCCTCCCCGTTCCATCCGTAACTGATGAGTTTTTCTTTAGAATATCTTAGTGTCAAATAATTGATTGTTTGGTAGCCAGGAAGTTGGTGGATGACAGATGCAGAAGAGCAATACTTCATAGTGATGAGAGAGGAAGGGAAAATTATCTAAATGAATCCTCTTTCTATACAAAAATAAAGAAATACTGCTCGGAGGAAATGGCCCCTTCGTAATGAAGCGGCTTCTTAATTATCAAAAAAGGTAAGGTTGTTTAGCCAGCTTCATTAACAGGCCCCTAATTATCTGTAAACCTGATGGATTTGTGACAGGCGTAACGATTAATGCGGACAAATGCAGTGAGCTGTCAAGTTTGCAGCCCGCCTGATGCAATCACGCTGATATTATACAGTCCCCGTGGCCCGAGTGCAGTATTAACTCAATTTGCTGGTGCAGGTGACAAATGGACTTTGCAACCTGACTAATCATGTCACAGAGACAATGCCGCTTAATGACCTCCGTAATCCTGGCTTTGAACTGTGCAATAAAGCCAAGACCGAAAACCCACCACTCAGCTGTTTTTTATTTCTCTCTCTCTTTTTTTTCCCCCACTTCTGGGGATCCTAATGGTTGTACTTCCTGTGAGTGAGGCCTGCTGTTCTCAGTGGAAGGCAGGGCCGGGATGTCGATGAACAGGCCTGCAATGAAAGTTCGTACGCATCAGTGTTTTCAGGTGTGTGGAGAAGAGCCGCACCAAAGGATGTGGCTGGTCGGGCGCCCCCTCATCCGCCCCGATAATTCTGATGTGATCTGCGTGTATGTCGACTGGAGGAGGCAGGACTCCCTCTGGGTTAGAGTCGCACCTGTGAGCTGTGTCCCCATCAAGATAGTGACCGTTCCACGCTCGCCCTGAGGGCCTGAAATTTCACCCTTACACACCAAAAAGAAAAAGCTTCGGCCACTGATACCTCAAATTGTGTCAAGCTGTAGAAAGGGATTTTTAGATTGAACCCACGGTGGTGGCTTCGCTTCACAGAGGGAGGATGCTAAATCCGCAAATGGTACCTTCTCCTGTGACATGCTAAGTGATGAACTTCCAACTGCATCATCTTTTCAAGATAGCAAATAACGTGGATTTGATGAGCTGAGTAGATTTCAGAGGTGAACATCCTTTATAAATGAGATTAACAAAGAATATTCCAAGAAAACATGGAGCGTCTGGGTAAACAATTTACTTGGTGTTCCAGCACTCATCACTGCCCTCTCACCCTGTACACACAGGTTGAATCCCACTGGGAGGGGCAATAGCATGTATTTACATGTGTTCCTTTGTTAGTATTTTGTCAGCTACTTAAGGCTGCCCTATTCTGCTGGGTGGGTGTGTGTGTGTGTGTGTGTGTGTGTGTGTGTGTGTGTGTGTGTGTGTGTGTGTGTGTGTGTGTGTGTGTGTGTGTGTGTGTGTGTGTGTGTGTGTGTGTGTGTGTGTGTGTGTGTGTGTGTGTGTGTGTGTGTGTGTGGTCGGGAGGGCCCAGAGGGAGGGGGCTTGGTCAGTCCCATTCATTCATTCACTAGGACACTTAGGCACCACCTGCTTATGGTTTCTGAATATTTAAGTTTAATTTTGTTAATTATTATTTATTCACACGGGGTGATGAAAATAGTAAGAGACAGTTTTGAATGAAGCTCGAAGTATCTTTTTTTTAAATCATAGGCATGTCTTATTTTCTACTCACTGCATCTCTTTAGCATAACTGTTAGCAAACAATGGGTAATTTTCTTTCATTGCTGATTATGTTAATATTATGATAATGTATTTAAGAACATCTAGTTGTGTAGTATACTTCAAAATCACTCTTAAAAAAATGATGGTATCGTGTATTTCCTGTTGAGGTGCTGGTGATGTTTACAAGTGTAAAGGAATTCATGAGGATCTGTTCAAGTTCAAATACAAGTGAAATTGGATTGGGGTGGCAAGTTGGAGATTTTATGGTAATGGATTGGCGGGCGTAATCATTTTCAGAAAGTTTCTGGAGGATTCATGCAGCTCAGTAGCAGACACTGCTTCAGTGGACTAGTGTTTTCTCCTGAGGCTTACAAGTCCTTCGGCTATCCATGGGCTTTGTGTTGTTCTAGTTCAGAAGTAAGACTTCAGAAACCACTCTGTGGTCTGATGGATGCGTGTGGTGGGTGCAGATCCTGTAAGCTATTTTTTGCTAATGTGTTTCAAGACCTGTTGGTGATGGAGAGTTGCTGAGAGGGGGTTCTGGGCAATGCCCACTCGGGAGTTCCCCGCATCCGCGGTGGGTGGGGACAGGGGCCTGGGCGGGCAAACTGGGAGACCCATGAGGTTGGGTGGTGTTGGCTTGGGGTGCTTCTGGAAAGGCGTGGCTCATTGGGCTGGACCCCCATTCATGTTGCACTGCGGCTGAGTACTGGCCTCCCCGTGGAGGAGGCCGAGGGGAGGGGTTACCTGGTTCTGTGCTGCCTGGGTACCTAGAGCAAATACCTGGCAGCAGAAGGTTCGCCGTTGGTGGCACCTGCCCCGCCAGGTGGCCTTGCCCCTGGAGGTTGGGAGTCCTGGGGCAGGGTTTGCCAGGAACCCTGGATGCGGAGAGGAGGCAGGGGGTGGACCTCGCTGCCTCTCTGAGCGAGGGGCAGGGGCCTGGGGCCCTGACATGAGGCTCCTTGGTTCTTAGGAGCCGATGAACGGCATCACAAACAGAACATCTCAAGCAATGGGTAATCATCGATTGTGTGAATTCACACTTTTACAGAGCACGTTCGACCACCCCTTCCTCATAGGAAAACAAAAACTTAATAAACTGCATGGGATTTTGAATGGATGGCTTAAAAACTCATGTCTCTCTCTTTCCTCTCCCCCCACCCCCAATTTCTCCCCTTTCTCCTGCTTTTTATTTTATAGACCAAATGAAACATTTGTTACAGCCTTACTGGGCAGGAAGAGGACAATAAGGATTATTTGTACTTGGGGGCATTAAAATGAAGTTGTAAATTGTATTCTGGATCATCTTTCAAAAAAAATTTTTTTAGACTGAAATCCTGGTGCAATTGTGTTTTCGTTGGGCTCTGTTCTCTCCTGCTAGACGGCAACTTTAATAATGCAAGACTTGGGTGTTTTGTGCAAAATATCATGCATATGGGTTTCTACCTGTATGGGTGTGTCAGGACGTGCATGTTTTTACACTGATTGTGGAAAGAAGGCACATAAGGAGGTTGAGTATTCTCAAGTGGTAGCTAGCAGTCAGAGAGTGATGACAGAATAATGACATTTACATCTCACGAAGTGAATGTATATTGGGTCGATGGTTGTAAAAAGAAAGACCCAGAAGAATATAAAAATTAAAAAAATACGCTGAAAATTTAAAGAGATGTGCTAGCCGGTTGCATTCTTTTTGTTTTGGGCTTTTCTACCTTCCCCCACCCCTCCCCTTACCTTTCATTTGTGTCCTCAAATGCCAGTACCTTGACTTTATACGTAAGATGTGCAGGATGGTTGAATCATAGACAGGGCAGACATTAGGAAGGGATTAACTGCTACCAAAACCCGGGTTGCAAACAAAAGCCAGGACAATTTAGGTAGATTAGACCAAAGGAAAAAAAATATGTGCATAGGAAGGGTATTAAAACTGACAGATGAACAGGGCGAGGGACAAATTCTCCTGCAGCAGCTGTGACTGCGACCATAATCTTGACAGGTGTCAATTAAGAATTACTGCCTGCTGGAGTCATTTTTCCAGCCCAGCTGTCTGTGTGTGAAAGAAAGAACACTTTACCCTTGTCACTTTGTTAGTTCTTAGCTGTAGCCTCAAAATGAGCGTTGGTGCGCTAATCGATAAGTAGTGTATTAGCAGTTTTGCACACTGATTTATGAAGAGGAGCGGCTCCTCCTGTACAGTTATTAGCTGCTGATTAAATGTGCCTGTGCCCAGCTAAGGGTGGATATATGTTCCCTGAGAGGCCAGGTCTAGAACAATCTTCTACGAGGCTATGGTTGAAAACACGTTCATCATTGTAGGCCGTTAACAAGACAAGCCCCACTTAGCCAAGGGCGGGAGCCGCACCTGTGCACGGCGGGGGCTGTGTCCCCAGCCCCATCCCGGGCAGCCCGCACCCATGCCGGCCCCTTATTGTTTTCTGGTTCCTCTCGGAAAAGCCTATAAAAAGGAGATGGTAAATTACCCCAGGACGGGGCTCAAGTTCACAATGGACAAAGAGCGGAAGGCGTTTTATTGGAACTTTCTTGAGAATGAGGTGGAACCTCACCGGGGGTTACCTGCTCAGGAGGAAAGCCTGCTGCTGGGGACTCTTTCCTTGGCTTGAATCGTGCACGTGTATATATTTTGCTTTTTTTTTTTTTTTTTTTCGGAGGCAGGGATCACAAACACAATAAAAATAGATAATGTTATAGAATATTAAGAATTAAGATAACTGAAGACAAAATTTACTTGCCAAGAAGGGTTGAGGGTATTTGTTGACTGGATTTCTGGTGCTGTACTAGGAGAGTTGAGATACTTTTCCAAATGACACCCCAGTACTCAGGGGTGATTTAGGGGTGACCGTAGGCTGCTGACAGAAAAGGATACTAGAGGAAAGAATTTGACCTAAGAGATCAGGGTTGTGAAATGTAAATATCAGTGAGAATGTTTGATATATTTCATGGAAAGGTGTAGCTGGGCAGAGTAGAAACAGGTAATTTTTTTTTTTTTTTTTTTTTTTTTTTAGTTTTTATCAATAGGGTTGATAGAGGATGCCCTCACAGACAAAAATAAAGCACCACTGTTATTTTTCACCCGGGGAAGGTATTTATTTATTAAGTTGATAACATTTTGAAAAGCAATGAATATAATTTTTGGGACAACAGTTTGCTGGCGCGATAACACTCCTTGAATTGTATACAGCCTAGCACCATCATTTGTCCTTGAGACAAACTGAGCGCCATTGTTATGACATCAGTTAGGTGAACTAAAGGTTAAATCGTAAGTAGCGCAGGGCCCTCCTTGCTATAGAATAATTGTAGCCTTTGCTTTTGGTACAGCCTTGGATTTAAAAGAATTCCTGAAGTCCTTGCAGACTTCTTTTTTGGGGAGAAAAAAAAAACAAGAACACCCAGTATTCTTTAGGAATGTAAAAGCCCTTTTAGAGCAATGACATTTGAGTCAGTCCTCCTTAGTTGGAAATATTTCTAATAATGGAATAAGCGATGGGGTGACCATGCCCTGCACACGTGACCCTGGTGACACATGTGTGGACGTGTGCCTTGTGTTGTGGGTGCTCATCCGCCGTGGGTGCACGGGTGTGCACAGCACACTTGCCCACATACCTGCAGGTGTGGAAATACCTGTCACCTGTGCATGGTCGTAGTGGGAAGTGGCAAATCCCAGGGTCTGTCTCGATGTCATGCTGTCCAACCGTTTACGCAACCCATACTGAAACGTGCTGTCAGGAGGAAGGGGCCTCATACACACTTCACAGCAAAGCACATTTCACTGCACAAAGAAGAGTTTGGCTGCATTTTAATATTTGTTAACATTTCCTACCAGAGAAGCTTCACGGAAGCCTGAAAATCTACCCTCGCAGGCAGGGTCCTTCTGCATTTAAAACACGGCTCCACGTATGGATAAAGTGATAGTTGGCACCGACTTAAAAAAAAAAAAAAATCAGATTTTTTTTTTCTCTGTGTGCCTCTTTTCTTCGGAGCCCTAGGAAATAGGGAAATGCATATAGATAAGCAGTGAACCAACTCTTTTGTACATTTGAACTTCACTGGAGAAATATATTGTTAAATTTATGTACTTGGAAAAACCCAACAGAGCTGCTTACTGAGAATTGGAATAAACGGGCCTCCAGTTACCATTTTTAACGGTTATTGTCAGGCGGTGGGGGGGAGAGGAACACGTCTAGAGAGGGTTCTGAGCTCAGTTCTGGTTTGGTCCTTCCTCCTTTTCAGTCACCTGCTTGGATTTTTCTGGTTGGGGACTGTCTGGATTGGATTTCTATTTTAATTAGCGTTAAATTGTTTATAGATCCCATTGTTTCCCAGTCCAGTCAGACGCGGGCATTCAGGTCGAATCACAACTTTGCTGTTCTTTTCCCGTCGTATTTCCTGGGAAGGCCTCTTGGCCCCACTGCTTGCTTAACCTTTCCATGTTTCCCGGCCTCTCGTTTCTAGCTTCGCTTCTGTTGTTGATCCACACGCTGCTGCAGGAGTAAGCAGTTTTCTTAGAGGATAGACATTTTTTTTTCTTTCCCTGTCCATTGTGTCTTTCTGAAATTCTGTGCCCACACGAACAGGGATCTGTCTTTTGTTTTTAAGGGGAAAAAATAGTCAGGAATCAATGACATGATTTTAGATCTGACCATTTCTATCTTCTCGGCAAAATGTAATTCAGGATTTCCTCATTCTCGGGACTGCGGTGCGTTCTGCAGGAACATAGCCAAGGAGAACCCCCCCCCCCCACAAGCTACCAGCACAGGCTGCTTCCCAGGCCTGCGTTTCTGCTCCCAGAAGGGCCAGTGTTAACCGACTACATACTGGACCTGCTGTGCATTTCCCAATTTGAAATATGGGCATTTCTGCCTCAACTTGCTAGCTGCAATTTTAAAAGGTGTGTTTGGAGCTCCTTTCTGGAGGAAATTAGCATATGGTAAATATAGGTCAAGTACTTACATGCTGATAAATTCCACTCTGGAGCTTGCTTGAAGGCAGGGAAGAGAGAGGGAGTGAGGAGCTTGGAGTGCATCGAGGTTTAGGAAATTTGGTGGTGAAAAATACCCTCAGCTCTTAGTTAAAAGTAAAGTGCATCTTCAGCAGGATCATATGATGAAATAAATTAAATCAGCAGTGAAGGTCAGTGTACATTCTGACTTGGGGATGTGAACTTTTCAGAAACCTGTATTTATTACATTTTACTATTTTTAAAAGCCAGGCTGCAAGATTCATAGCAAGAAGTGGCACGACATACCAGTGAACGCTGAACCGTAGTGAAGGCTCTTTTCAAAATGGTTAATACGCCTTATTGGCAAGTCCTCCCTGGCGCTCCTGTCATGGCTACAGCACAGCTTCAAAATATATGGATTTAAAACGCAAGTATCGTGACTAATATTTATTTCAAGTACAGAATGTGTCACAGCAGTGGGCCATCCGATTATTAATGCAGTAAACTGTGTAATACTCTGTAAGCGCCTGCCCTGCTTCGGTTCTTAGCTACATGAAAATAACAGTAAAACATGTCTGTTTTTTCCTGCTAAGCTTTATTGTTACCTGGGAAGGGGCTGGCACCCAGAAAAGCCAAATACAGACAAATAATGTGACCATAAACCATGCCTTAGCATTACTACGCTGTGCAGAAATCTCTTTGAACTGCCCCCAAACTTTGAGAACCTATCTATCTAGCTATATATTTTAATTTTAACAATTTAAAATTGAAGGGAACTGCTGTAACTTCGGAAAGTAATTGGAAGTAAACATTCTAATAAATATCCTGCATCAGCCAGGAGGTAGCTCACACGGTTAGTGCTCGGTGAATTGCACGTGAAACACTAATAATATTAATGAAAATAGGCCGGGGGGCTTGTGAAAGGCGGCAGCACACGAAGGTCTGCCTCGCCGCTGCCGGTTGCGTGGCCGTGGGCACGGGGGCCGGTGCTGCCTTGCCGTGTTTTATTTCGTGCAGGAGGAAAGTTTCCTCACTTGATTCAGCAGGTACTGAATTCGCGCTATTTGTCAATTTAAAATGGGTACTCGGAATTTATTTTAGAAAAAGGCAGCAGAAGGAATCTCATACCTAGGCGAGTTGGGAGACACAGAGAGGTGATTTTGGAGCATGTTTCCCCCCCCAGCACGTTCATGAACTGGGAAAATGAGTGTCTCAAAAGCTCTCAGAGAAAACCAACTTGGAGCTTCGATGATCACAAAAGAGCCTTGTCTCCGGTCTCTCTTCGGCTCCTCCCCTTTCCAGGCTGAGTCCCCGGGAGCCGGTGTCCCGGGCGGTGGAGGGATGGTCCCGACCCTCCAGCAGTTCAAGCTCAATGCCCTTGACACCCACCCGCGCCCAGGTCTGCGGGGACGGCGGGAGGGCCGGCTGGGGCCCTCCTCCCCCTGCCTGAGTCCCAGTTACTGAACGGGAGATGCTCGGTGCCGGCCTTAGGGAGGCCACGTTTAAGCCGAGTTCTCAGACACCGCCCCACCCTGCCCCCAGCCCTCTATTTTTTTGTGGAAACAAATTCAAATCCAGTAGGTGCTGTGTGCATGGTAACTGAATTCCCAGGTTCTCAGGCACTTTTCTCAAAAGTAAGAGCTTGTTGTGGTGTTTGGCTAAATTTCTGGGAGTAGCTGGCTGAAGGCATTAGACTACTGAGAGCCTGGCTTATTCCCAAAGGGTTTCTGCAAATTAATCACCCTGCGAGCTAAATTTGTTTATAGACGTATCTGGATGGAGGAGGAGCTCATCTTCTCCATGCGCTCTGTACAACACCTGCTCAAAGTATTAGGTGGCAGCAGCTCCTGCTAGAGCGGCAGGACCCAGTGTCTCGTGACGGTGGCGAGGGTGATGACGATGACAATAACACACTGGAGCCCCCGTTTTCCCTCCTGGGAACCCAGGCCCCGCAGTCATCTCCGTGAGAGGCGAGGTGGTCCAGGGATACGTGGAGATTTTATATACGTATAAATTCGGGTGTCTGTTTCTATAGCAATGGCTTCTTCAAAATAATTTAGTAGTTTAATACAAAAGCAGTGGATGGATTTTTATGTACTCGTATAGGGAAGATTTTTTCTCCTTTTTTTTTTTTTTAGTTTCACACATGTTCAGTTTTAATGGGTAATAATTACATCTTTGTGTTTTGATGTCAGGCTGGTTATGAGGCCTAATTCTGCAGGCAGGCTCCTCATTGATTTGCTCGGAACTGCTGATTTTTTAGAGAGAGAGGGAGAGAGTAACAGGCCAGGATTGCCTTCTGTTTTCAAGACCAGTTAACACTTAAGTGGCTCCTCCAGTCCCGTTTCTAACAGACACATTTGTTTTCCCAGCCTTTTTTCGCCAGGCCCTGGAATCGAACACACATATGGTTTTGTGGTTGGGTTGTTTTTTGAAAGGCAGATTCCTTAAAAAAAAAAAAAAAAAAAAAAGACCCCCCCACCCCCCACCCCCAACCAACCCTCTTTGCAGGCACCCTCTCCCCATCTCCCAGCTCCAGCCTGGGCCTTGCTGGCCTCGTCTCTGCAGCTCTGCCTTGTATGTGCTGGGAAGGCAGTAAAAATGAGTGCTAATCAATCTTCCAGCGAGAAGCACTGGGCATTAGAAGGCCGCTGTCCTGTGACTAAACACACCCCTTTTATGGAGTATTGGTACTAATAAAGGCCAGCTTACTACTGAGGCAGAGACCAAAGTCTGGGTGAGGTCAACCCTGACTGACAGTCATCAGTCATTGTTAATGATACTTTTTCCTGTGCTTTCTAAGGGATTCTGAGCAGAGTGCAAATCATTCGGGGTCATTCATAGTTCATGTACCCACAGATGGCAAAGGTTTTGAAAGACTTCACTTTAAACTTGTTAAAAAAAAAAAAAGATCCTCACTTTTTTTTTTTTAAAGGAAAGGAAAATACCCCCAAAACAAAACATAGATTTTTCTTATTGGAGCGTTTTCATGTTCTTTCAACCTAATAGATGTTTTACACACTACGGTGCCTGTGCGTTATTAAAAGAGACATAAATTTATGTTTTATGACGTCTGTCTGCTTTAATTATTACCTCTGATGTCTATTGGTGACTAAAGAGAGCTTAACAGGATTTCTTTCTCTTCTTAAATTTCGTGTCGTGAAACCCAGCTAGTCCCTGACACATGTGTGTTCCTCACTTTCAGGATTATTTTATAAATCCCTTTCTGATGAGCGGAAGTGTCAAATCAAGGACAGGTCATAAAGTAAAAGTATAAACCTTTTAAAGAGGGACCTTGGTCATATATAAACATTCTGCACACTATCTGAATTTTTTATGGACTAAAGAAAAATTATATTTCAGCTGGAGGAAGAGAGAAGTTTAAACATCAGCCTGTGTTTTAATGTATGATTTTTCCCCCCTCATGCTCTTATTTATAGCCAGGGAAGAAACCATGAGTGTTAGGGGCAACTTTCAACATTTTTGACTTGATCTGGAGGCTGCCTGTTAATTGTACGTGTTTCAAGTCAGAAGGTTGACTGTGAATTGATTCTTGAGCTCCATGCTGTCGATCAGGGGAAACCCTGGGTGCGGGGCAGAGGCCTGGGTCTTTGTTCTTTCACTAATTTTTTTCTTCCCTTCCCTGAGCCTCAGTTTCCTTCCAGTAAATAAAGGGGGTAAATGATTAGAAGCCCCCCAAGCGTTACCACCCGACAGCCCTGCGATCTGTCGAACCCCTCTCAGCACCCTGAGTTGAGGGACGTGGTTGCCATGAAGCAACAGCTGTCCCCCACCTTTTTTTTTTTTTAAGCTGATTGTGCACGGCGCATGTGTGTTTGGGAAAACGTGAGTTTATTTTTACTTATGAAATTGGAAGTCAGCGAAAGCTGAAATCAACAGCTCCTGGACCCTTCGGCCACTTTTTGTGTCAAGGCACGTGGAACTATGTCACCTCATGGAAGACCCAGGAGTCGGACTGGGTGGGGTCCTAGGGTGTGCAGTGTGTGGTGGCCAGCGCCAGGGATGCTGCGTGCCCAGGACCCTGGCAAGTGCTTCCTGGGCCCCGTTCACCTTAAACCACCGAAAAGGAGGCTGGAGACGCGCCTGTGGCTTTTTAAAGCTTAATGGCTTACTCGCTTTTTTAAGGAAACGTGGGGTCTTTGGAACTGAATTCAGCGAGTGCTTCTGAGCACCTACTGTGTGCAAGCAAGGCGTGGCGTCGGAGCTCACAGGGACGTCGGAGACGGGGCGTCTACGGGTTCCTTCTGCGAACGTGGAAAGGGCACTTTCCCACTGGGAAGTGGGTCCGGCCTCTGTACGCCTGCCCCGCGTGCCCCTTCCAGCAGCAGAAGGGGCCTCCCAGCCTCAGCAGGTCTTCTGGACACCAGGCACGGGGACCGCGTGGTCTCGGGGACGCCTCCGGCCGTCTCCCGCCCGCGTGCCGGCGGGATGGGCAGCGGGGGCAGCCAGTTCCCAGGAGGGCAGCGCCGGCGGGGCGCGGCCCGGAGCCCCCCGCTGAAGGCGGCGTCCTGCCGCTGGCTTCCCTTCCTGCTGTCCCTTAGGAGGACTAGGGACCCCTCAGAGCCGCAAGTCCTCTGATAACAGGCTCTCCTGGTTGATTCTGGGGGGCACGTGCTGTTCAGAACTCAGCCAATCGAGAGTCCCTCGGTGAAGACGCCGGTCTGCGCTTGGCGTGAACGTCCAACCCCAATTTGATGAAACGGGAGGCTCCAATGATAGTCTGTGCTGAACAGTTGGTTTAGAAATACATGCAACCTCTAGGAAAATCCCTGTAAGGCGGTCAGATGTAAAACGTGGAACTCAATAGTGGGGGTGGGCGCAAAACTAGCAACATATTTTCTTTTTCTTTTTTTTAAACAACTTTATTGTGGGATAATTCCTGGATAGTAAACTACACATATTTCAGATATACAATTTGATGGAGTTTGATAGATGTCTACACCCATGAAACCACCACCACAATCAAGACAGCTAACATTTCCCTCATTCCCAAAGAGGTGCAAATTTCGAACTCCCAATGTATCCCCTCCCACTCCGTTTACCTCCTGGTAACCATACGTTTTCCAGTCTGTTTTCTATGTCTGTGAGTCTGTTTCTGTTTCTAGCAACATATTTTCAAGGTGAAGTTACACATGCAAACGTAAACGTTTGGTTGCAGGGTGCAAAGGCCTGGCTGTTCAGACCAAATCAGTCCTGATGGGGAAAGCGCAGTGTTCAGGTGCAGCTCTTCCTACATTTAATTTTCCTCGTGTAGTTCGGGAGACACTGTCTCCAAGGAATGGGTCTTTCCCTGCTCCCCACACACCCCCTCTGTTTTTCTAGAACCTTCCACAGTTCCCACTGGTGGCGGTGAGCCCACTGAGGCTGTGACTCCTCCCTGGTTGCCCTCTGGAAGACATCTATCAGGCACTGTCTTATCTGTTTGTAAGGCAGCTCAGGCCCCAGATTTAAGTCATGGGTTCTGGCTACAAGTTAGAGTGTGATTAATAATTGACTAATGTAGCTTTTATTTATCACAGGCTAGCACATTTCGCCATTACTGAGTTAATTTATGTTAAGTGTAAGCTGTCGTTCAATCTGTTTTTCAACTTTTTTCTCCCCCCAATCCTAAGTCTATCTTTCACTTTTTGAGAAACAAAATTCTTACACAGGGCACAGGCTCACTCGGTGCCAAAAAGTTGATTTCCTTTTCACGGGGGCCATACATCACCAGCCCTCCCAGCTGCACTGTCAGCCGGTGACAGAATGACATGTGTCATTTATCAAAGGGGCCAGGCTGGGCCTTGGGAAGGGCTGCCGACAAAGCCTGAGAGAGTTCATTTTGCAGTCCCCGCCTACCCTCTGTAAGCCCCTTGCCAGGAAGGCCTGTGATGTTTCTGTCTTCACAGCATTACTGTAAGTCGTTCAGCCTTCCCAGAATTAACCCTTCCCACCTCAGCCCACAGCAGCCACGACAGGGTCCAGCCGGAGGGGGCCGAGACCCCAGAAAGCGATGGTGCCCCCTGGGACGCCCCTAGTCACTGGGTAGGTGCGCCCACAGAGCCTCTCCTTCCTGGCCCCACTTTTTAGTGATGTGAGGAGTGCAAGCGCTAAGTTTTGCTGAGCAGGACAAGGCCAGAACCATGAAGAACGATGCCAGTGAGGCCCCCAGGACGTCGGCCCCACCCCTCCCCTGGGGCAAGTGCGGGCCTATGTTTCTTTTAGGACGTGTTTTCCTCCAGGCCGTTTTTTGATGCTACTTACTAAAACCCGATGGAAGTTTCTTCTCTTTCTCTGTTGCTCTGAATCTATAACCCCATTCCTGCCACCACCACCCCCTCCGAGACAGTGATGTGGTTTGGGTGTCAACGGATTTTTTTTTTTTTTTTTTTTGAGGAAGAAGAAGCAGGGCTACCCTTACTGCCCAAATTGTGTAGTTTTCCTGCGAATCCCCAAACCACAAGAAAACAACCAAAAAAGTGGAAAGGAAACAAAAAAAATCTGCTGGAGGGGAGCACAGTGTTAACACGTAAAAGCATTTGGTTAAAAGAAGTGTGTTTCTTCCCCCCCTTGAAGGGAAGAGTTGTGCATTTTAATCACGTGTGAGAACGTGAGGAAAGTTACTGTCTTTCCGTCCCTTCTCCTTTGTACTTTGTGTAAGTCCTAAGCCTGAAGTTATTTACAGCTTCAGATAGCATTTAAAGAGATAGCTAAGCAGACTGTTGCCTCCGCCAGGAACTTTCCAGAAAGACGTCCTATAAATTAGCCATTGCTCAGGAGTGGCTGTTTTCTAGGCAGAGCTGGCCCTTTCATTTGTCTACATAAGGCTAATTTATTTTTGCAGCCAGATGTGAGCTGACAGCCATCACTCAGAGCTTCCTTCCCCAGCGTCACGAGGTCGGGAAAACAGTCACGTTTCCCATTTTACAGAATCCCCATCAACATTATTGAAGATGGATGTATCTTTAAAGCAAAGATTGATTGTGGATATCGGAGTTATGGTACCATTTATCACGGTGAATATTATTTAGACTTGGGTTGTACAAGGCTGTAACTCGAGACCCAGCCGGGGGAGGGACGATCTGGAAACACGAATCCATGAACTTTAATGGATGGATGTTTTTTTCAAAGCTCAACTCACTATAGCGTGATTTACTTTTCTTACAGAAGGGAAACAAGCATTTCGGTTTTAAAGGGACAGCATACTGGATTGTCCTGTTCCGTGGGTCCCCACCCCCGCCCCTCCCTGGGGAGGCCGAGGACAGTCAGAGCTGCGGAGAAAGCCAGGTGGCACAGCCTGTGGCCCTGCAAACGTGCATTTAAGATTGCGTCCCAGATCTTCCTCATCCTTGTAGGACTCTGCTAGTGTTAGAAATGGAGGTGCACTCTGGGGCTTAGCATCATCAGGGCAACAGTTAAGACGCTATGTGTTTGAAACCAGCTCGCCTCTCCTGAGTGCTCTAGGTAGTGGCCATTTATATTTAGGAAGACAAATGAAGCTGAAACTCCTCTGTGGCAGGAGCATGAAGCTTTGGGGAGGATGCACAGTTATCTCCGAGCGCCTAAAGGCTGTAGCACATGCAAGAGAGAGAAGGCGTCTCGTCGACCTAATTAATGGCAGCCTTCGCTGTGGCGTGGTTCCCGATGCTGGCTCAGCTGGGAGCTGAGAGAGCTTGCTACCCAGGACCAGGGCATCAAAAGTTGAAGCTTCCGATGACTGGCCCTCATACCTCTGTTCTTAGAAAACTGTAGCGCTGGGCATCCTGGTGAATCTGTAATTCCTTCCTGGGGTGGATCCTGGAAGTTCGCTCCGTTTCTGAGGAGCCGCTGCACCTGCCATCCCTGGGTCAGAAGCGCCGTCTACCTGTGGCCTTGCTCTTTGGCCCCTCACTCGTTTTATTGTTCACTTTGCTTTATTTCTTCCTTTCGTTTCAGGGGCGTGGGTGCCTGTGGTGGGTGGAGGAGGGCCTGAAAGGGAGTGCGGGGTTGGCTGCAGTCAGCCCCAGGCTGGGTGGGGGTTGGGGAGCTGCACCCTGGGCATCCCAGCTCCCACCCGACACAGCTCTGAAGCTCAGAGTATGACTTGGAATACACACCCTCCCCGCCCCCTTTGGGTTTTAAAGTGTAAACAGTTCCTTGCAGTAGTGCACAGTCCTGAACACAAAGTCATTCTTTTTAGCACTGGAAACTAAGCAGCTTTCGGAGGGTGCCCAGTCTGACAGGCCAGTGTAAACGCAGCCCCTGCAGGTGCCATGCGGTAGGGCCCCCTCCCCTGCAATGCTCCTCTCTGTTCACAAAGTCACTCACTGACTTGTCTGTGTCCCTGATAGACACTAGGCCCCGCGAGGGCAGGACTGCGTGGTGTCCTGTCCTCTGAGCCCAGCACGGCCCTCCACTCGTGCTGCTGGGAGGACCACGCCCAAGGACGGGCGAAGGAGGCATTTGCCGTGTCCCGCGGACTGTGCGGGCCCGCGCGCCAGCGATGGGCGGGGCCTCAGAAGACAGGAACCTGCTTGCTCCTTCAACCCGCTGACCCAGGTCGGGCGGCGGCGTGGTGCTCTCGGCAGCCGCCTTCCTTATAATACTGATGCACCTTAAAAAAGAGCACCGAGATCCAGTATCACAGGTGGGGAGGGACGCAGAAAGCGGGCAGAGCGAATTTCTGGCGCCCGCTTGTGAACGTTAGGTAGAGAGCAGTCACACAGCACCTGGAAAAATAAGGGCGTCCGTCCCACCTTTGCTCACGTGCTGATGGACATGCTCAGGACTGTGAGGGTCTCCCATCAGTCTTGTCCGGGTACAGGTCTCCGTTTATTTGCAAGTTAAAAGCACATTCTTGGCCTTTTCAGAACATTTGAAAAGTCTGCAAACAGGAAGTAGTCTATCAAATTCTTATGAATCACGGCATCCGTGATGCTGGCCGAGGTCAGACCATTACACTAAATACACTGTGAGCATTATTAATGCGTGGGGTTCTCCGCTGTCTTTGTGATGGAGGACCACCGCTTCCTGATGAGAAGTTGTGCGGGGGTGAGAGATTCGGCGGAGCCCCCCTGTCTTGGAGTGACTGGCAGCAGGTCAGGAACTCAAGTCTCTGACAGGGCAGCCTGTTCACGCCAGCACACCTTACCCGGGGCCGCAGCTCCCAGGGAGGCTGAAAACAGGAACGGGAGCACCTCAACTTAAGCAGACACGGCCGTGCATCTGTGAGGAGGCCAGATTTATCACGGCGCATTATGGGGTGCGGCAAACGTCATGAAAACCATTGTTTTTTAATTTTTTTTTTCTTGGAGCGTTTGAATGAGGTGATTTATGGGAGTTATCCATCTTAAGGGTCATCTGTCATTTTTTAGTTGCTAGGCAATCAAACCAGCAGCTGTTTGCTTTGAATCAAGCTGAAAAGTTGTCAGTCACCACACGCAGGTATGACCTTAGTGGTTGAAAACATCATGTGTGCAAAATTAAAGAGACATCATCTTTCTTCCCCGAGTCCCCTGGCTGCCCCGACATTGGTTGGGGTAGCACCGGCCCTCCCTGGATCGTACAAGGAAAAAGGAACAAAGGAGCGGATAGAAAATTGCTCGGCTGGAATCTTGAGGAAATCCTTGCACACCGCATCACACGTTCCACGTTTGTGCTGTGCAGGAGGTGGGGAGAGGTGACTCCAGGCAGTGCCCCTGGGGGCGGGGAGGGGAACCATGTGATTTATAATGTTTCAATCAGCCAGTGAAAAAAAGAGTAAACATCAGTTCTCTGGTGGGGAAAACCAAACCCCAGCTGCTCAGGGCACAGCCCTGGTCGGAGGCCCATCTGACAGCATTTTGGGGTTGGCAGCGGTTGCCCTGGGGTGAGATGCAGTTTCTGCCCTGTCGGGTCCTAAGGGGAGGGCGTGTGGTCATGGCCCACTGGCTCCCTCCCCTGGGACCCTGGCTGTTCAGCTTGGAGTGGACTCAGCCCACTCTGCTCCTGCTGGTCCTCCTGTCTCTTGGGGTCCTTCTGAACACAGGACTTCTCCCCAGATCTTGCATCTGTTGGTCGCCCCCCAAGGCACTTTGCATCTCTCTGAAGCGTTGCTGGCTTTGAGGGGACAATTCTCGGGGCAGGCAGCATGCTAGCTTGTGTGTAGGTATTCGTGCCTGCCTGCACCCTGCAATCTTAGGTACTCACAGGGCTTCCAAAACTACCCCTAGTAAGAAAAACAAATGGCATTTTACAACCTGTTTTTAATCATTTCAGCGAGATTTCCATCATTTGTGAAACCTTCCGAGTAGAAATATTTCCTTTGTTTCTCAGTTGGGTTTGTCATGTATCCCCACGGGGAATTTGCACCAATAAAGCCGAATTTTAGGCATTTGTGTGCCACAGAGTGTACTATTGTCTTTAATTCAGATTGCCTGGACGGTTTCCATTTACTCGATTTGGCTGATTAATCTTTAGACCAGGTAGCTGGGGGATCTTTAGTATGTATTTTGGAAGTCTAAACTATGTTCAATTGGGGAATTAGGTTAGCCTTAGTTTGTCATACAATCTTTTTCTGTTCATTTGATAGGTGCTTCTGAAACATTTCTTTGTAGGGGATAGTTTTGTACGTTGGAAAAGTTTTCCGATCACGGCTTCTCCTGTGCCGGGGGTGTGTATACTGGGGCTCCGGGTAAACTGTGAAGGAAGCCCTGGTATGTGCCCCCTGCCCCAGACAGCGTTCATGCTGACAGTGGTGGGGAGGGTTCAGGGGAGGAGCCACAGTCCTGCACCTGAAATCCTGAGGCCAGATACCTTCTGGAAGTCAGCAATATCCTGGTTTCCAAAAGGAAGTCAGTGCCTGTGTTGCAGGGCTCACAGCACCGTCGGCTCAGGGAAACGTGGGTTTTCCTACAGCGAGTCCTGGGAGCGTTCGCTCCCAGGACTGGAGGCCGTCATCCCCTCATGTGCATTTGGGTCAGGGTTTACTGCCAGTGAGGCCAGATCAGGCTAGATTTGCAAAGTTAGGAGAAACCCTTACGTCCCCAGAGCTGTTTGGATTTTGGAGTTGGGGGCAAAGCTTGTGGGTCTGTGTTAGCGCGCAAGCCCGTTCCTGCAGCTCCGGGCTGGTCGCAGCGCTCCGTCAGCTGTGGGACGCCTCTTCCTCCACGTGGGAGAGGCTCCTGCCTTCCGGAGCCTTCCCGGGCGCCTGTGTCAAGCTTTAAACTGCAGAAACATGTTTTACTGTCAGTATGTTCTCGTGCATCTGGGGAGCCTTCAGTATGGTCTCTCATTTTGGGGGGAGGAAGTCTGGAATTAGCATCATAACATAATTTACTCAGGGAGGAAAAAGCGGAAACCCTCCTTTCACAGTGCTCCAGTGTTCCTGTTCATTTTCCCGGTGAATATGTAAGTATGATGACAACACCAAAAAGAGGAACCGGCCCGTCACTGCACCCCTGTAAGAAATGTGCTGAGATGCACACCACGCGAGGGCCACTGGTTCTGGGTGACCGGCGTCAACACGCGGGGGTCACAGACAGGCCGGGGTCCTTTCTTTCTTTCCGGCGGGTCGGGTTGGGATGAGTCAGCCCCGGGATTCATATCAGTGATCTGCCGTAGCTCTCAGAATTGTGGAGTCTAAAGGGCCCCATCGACAAGCCTCCTTTTGGAGGGGCTATATTGAGCCTCCTCCTGCTCCTCGCGGGGAAAGGCTGCCCCTGACCTGTGGCATGGCCCGCGCAGGTGCACCCACTAAACCCCCGCAGGGCCGCCCTGCTCGCTGGGTAAGATTCAGTTCCCAGCCGGTAAGACTTCATGCAGTGGTGCAGTGGGTTGGGAAGATTGATTAATTGATTTTTAAAATACTTAAAAAAAAAAAAAACCCTTTTAGGAGGCACCTGAGCATGCAGGTCGTTGAACATCCCTCTGTATCCCTCTCTGTGGTCTTCAGAGCTCTTTGAAACACAAGGCTGCACGTGGGGTTTTGCTCCCTTTCAGAGTCCGCTTCTTAATGTCGTTGAGAAGAGGCTTATTTTAGCGGGGCCCCTCCCTATACAGACAGGAGCTGAAACCTGTGCAGCAAGTTTGGGGGATCTCTCTCCTGCCACCAGATGCGCTGCCCACGTGTACCCGATGGCTGGTCGCAGGGCTGGCCGAGGATGCCTGGGGCCAGGCTGTGGGCCAGACAGACACAGGGCGGCCCAGTGGAGCCTTGGCTGGACTCTGAAGTTCCAGCCGCCGGCTCCCCGCGCACCCTCCCGCAGCCCAGGCTCCTCTTCCCACCCTGCCTTGCTCCTCCCTGGCTCTCTGTCCATTTACTTCTCTCTCTCACCTCCTCTACCAATTTTCAGTGACACTTGGCTTCAGAAATGTCCCTCATAAAATGTGTGCACAGTCAGAAAAGTTATTTTGCAGCATCTTGTGCTCTTCAGAGGACAATTGCTCCAAAATCTAATAAGTCATAATAAATATAGTTCCGGACGACGGGGCAGTGGCGACGCGTTGGGAATAATAACCGCTTTGCCGGGGCTTTGACGTGGTTATTTGAAAGCGTTTTCTTCCCCCATTAAATTCTGCATCTTTTGTACATGAGATGGCCTTCATTACTGCGCTCTCATGCTAATTGGTTGCTTATCAGCCCAAAAGAAAATGCTGCGTGGTGCTTGAGGTGTCCATTAGCTTTTCTGTGAAATATGACATATTTACACACACATTTCTATAAACTTAGTTCAGGGGTATCAGTAAAAATATATTTTTTTCTTTTCCTGTTCTCTGTTCATAAAACACTCAAGGGAGAAATCGCTTCTTTGGTATTTTTGATGGGTTTTTAAATGAAGTCTAGACCTTGGGGACTGCAGTGCCTTCTCTTCCGTCTTCTCAGTAGACCCAGCATGTAGAAAGATTTTGTCTGTGGAGAAACTGCCTTTATTATTTGTGGTCATATTGGTAATGACTAGTTTCTCTCCCTTTTTAGTGGTAAAGGCATGTGCCATCGCGTCCCGGGATGTCTGACTGCTGAGAGCCGATGGTGTGCCCACCACGCCTGTACACACCTGTGCTCACCTGTACTCACCTGTACACACCTGTGCTCACCTGTACACACCTGTGCTCACCTGTACTAACATTATCCTGTGGGAGGGAGAGTGTGGTTCAGCCCGTGCACCTCCCTGAGCATAAGTCAAACTGCCTTAAGTCCTTCTTGAAACAAGGTGGGCGGTAAATAAAAAATAAATGTTGACATTAAACATACAATTGCCTTGGTGTCTTGACACGCGGAGCTGGGTCACTGACTCTCATTACTTCTCTGGAACTTTCCAGGGTGACCCCAGCTTGTGCATTGATGCTGTGGGGCAAAAAACACCGAGGTGGCTTTAATCTCAACACCCAAACTGATCAGCCCTGAGTCCTTGGAGAGGTCCCATCTTGTCCTCAAATGTTAGCTTTCCCCTCGGTGAATCAGGACTGTTCCAGCTGGCACTGATCCCACCTGAGGGCATTTGCTCGTTTATCTGGTGGTCTTTCCGTTGGTTTATTTATCCAGGAGACACTTACTTGGACTGCCTGCTTGTTTCTAGACAGTTTGAGGGAAAGGAAAAATAACTCGGAAGGTCCTTGAGGTAACGGATCTCACAGTAGAGTGAGAATATTTTGAAAACTAAAGTGGTTATCAATATTAACTTTATAGAAAATATTTTATTAGGCATCCTGTGGATGTAAAAATTTCATTGAGTAATGAAATAAATGTTATCAGGATTGAATATGGGAAACAAAAAATCCATTTTCCAATTTACCTCCCCTGTCCTTCCTCCTCTGCCTCCACATAGTTCATCCGTAACCCGCCTCTTGCCTTTGCCGTGGGCAGCAGGGAGGCCGCTCTGCTTCCTGCTGGATCTGCTCTGAGGCCTTGAGTCCCTTTGCATCAGCTCTTCCAGTTTTAGGTGGAAGAGCGCTCTCCCTGCCACGGTGACGATGCAGATTGTACTCCCTCCAGGGGCCGCCTTTTGGCCCTTGCGTTTGCATCGATGTCTGTGTCTAGTAGAGAAATTCCGTGTGATCTGTATTGCACATGTGCTGGTCACACAGTGGCCCTCCTGGTCATCACCCAGTGGCCCTGTTAGTCATCACCCAATGGCCCTGCTGGTCATCACCCAGTGGCCCTGCTCGTCATCACCCAGTGGCCCTGCTGGTCATTATCGAGTGGCCCTGCTGGTCATCACCCAGTGGCCCTGCTGGTCATTATCGAGTGGCCCTGCTGGTCATCACCCAGTGGTCCTGTTGGGCATCACCATTGACCCTGCTGCTGTTCCAAGGACGTTAGTGTCTCTCAGTCCCTCCCCGTGTGACAAGTATATCACACATTCTTCCCTGTGACCCCCCCGGAGTCATTAAGGTAGGTCGTCAGGGGTTCTTGCAGATCCAATCCCGGCAGATTCCCATCTCTTTAAAATGGCCCCACAGCTGTCTTCCGTGCCTCTTCCTGGGGAGGGGGTGCCGACAGACCTGGGGTCGGGAGCCTGCTGTCAGGTTGCACTTCTCTTCTGATGATATCTCCAAAGTTGTATTTGTACCTGGGGGCACTAGATTATTTTAAAAAAACATGTTTAAGGGGGTAAATTCAGTTATTCAGTTATAAAAAGCTGTGTGGCATTCTTCCCAGTGTACCTTTGCAAATGCCAATAGTAGTGGTGGTCATTTTCTCTAGAATTTAAGCTCCATGGGGATGGGGGCTTTCTGGGTTTTGTTCACTGCTGCAGACATGGTGCCTGAAATAGTGCCTGGTAAATAGAAGATGCTCAATAAATGCTTGTAGAGCAACTGAATTGACCATATTCCTGCACACTTTACTTGTGTAATTTAATTTTTGTAAGGCTCCTACTCTCACGTCCATTGTACAGAGTGAGGTGTACCAGAGTTAGGGTCCCATAGGTTGTCAGGAGGTCGTTCAGATCAGATAGTTAAGTCATATAAATCAAGCCCAGAGGGTGTGATTCCTGGACCTCTGAAACCATCCACATGTTGTTCCTGTTTTAAATTTTGTCATCTTGCCCTCCAGAGTTGGTCTTGGAATGTTGGGGTGCAGGGAATAGAGCTCTGGAGAGGGCATCAGGGTGATGCCTGGATAATCCTGGCCCTTCCACTCACCTGCTGCAGGAGGTACCTTGGTTTCAAGTGCCAACCAGGGATCTGGGCCGAAGGATCCCTGAGAGCAGTTCTCCTTTGACAGTTGGGTGTCAGGGTGGTTCCTGCCCCTCAGTTGTGACTCTTCTGTTTTTCTCATCCTCCACCTATGAGATAAGAACAAGCATCTTAATGAAATAATGTCATTTGCAGCAACATGGACGGACCTAGAGATGCTCATACTAAGTGAGATCAGTTAGACAGAGAAAGACAAATATCATATGATATCACTTAGATGTAGAATCTAAAAAAAAAAGACATAAATGAGCTTATTTACAAAACAGAAACAGACTCACAGTCATACAAAATAAAATGATGGTTACTAAAGGGAAAAGAGGAGGGAGGAGTAAATTGGGAGTTTGGGATTAACAGATACACACTACTGTATATAAAACAGACAAACAACAAGGACCCCCTGTACAGCTCAGGGAACTACATTCAGTATATTGTAATAACCTATAATGAAAAAAGAATATATTTACATATAACTGAATCATCATGCTGTCCACCAGAAACCAACACAATGTTGTAAATCAACTATACTTAAATAAAAAAAAAAAAAAAAGAAATTTAAAAAAGAACCAGCCTGTTACCCCTCACATGCACACGCATATACACGTACGTGTATACACGCACACACATGCATGCGCGCGCACACACACTTTTTTCGTTTCTGTTTTTATTTCTCCAGTGGCACCAGCATTATTTTGTAGGAGAACCTGGGTGACCTCCAATACATCCAGCTCAGAAGGTTAGGGATGTTGAGAAGTCGTCCTCATTTCTAAATAACTCATCCTGTGTCTCACTTACTAATTTATCTGAAGCCTGAACAGGCTTGTACTTGGTTTTTACCCCTTCTAAGCTACCTGCTGGCGAGTCTGTACTTTGCAGTCTTGTGTGTGAGGTGCAGGCAGACGCGTGCAGTCAGGACATGGCGTGTGCAGACGTGGCCCATGTGCCAGAGCACCGAGCGGTTGGTTTGCCTGGATGTCACTGAACTCCTGTGTACAACTGTGACTCGGAACTCCACTGGCCAAGCATGGAAGTTGAGTAGGCAGCTCCCGGGGCGGCCCATGGCGGGTGCACGGAAGCTCTGAGATTACTGGGAACTGGCAGGCCTGGGGCATCAGTCACTGTGTTCTAGGAAGGAAGGCTGCCTGGAGAGTATTTTTCTGTACAGGGGAAGCATGTTCTTGGAGTGAGACCAACTGAGTCGTGCTCATCAGATGCAGGAGGCTGGCCTGTGGTCTCCGTGGAGTCTCGGCAGAACTGGGGGGACCCCCCTCAAGCTTAGCTGCTCCAGCTGGAGACCTGGCGGGTAGTCTATGCGTTTCAGTGGCCAGCGCTGGGGGTGCAGCCAGGTGTGGGGGAGCTTCTTTAAGAAATAAGTACAAAATTATGAATAAAATGTTATATAATTACAAGTATGACTGTAATGAAAAAAATATGAAAAAGAATGTATGTATGCATATGTATAACTGAATCACTGTGCTGTATACCAGAAACTGATACACTGTAAATCAACTGTACTTCAATAAAAAAAAGTTAAAAAAAATAAAAATTAAAATATTAGGTATGAGAAAGGAAATCACAAACCACAAATCTTAAAAAGCTGAAAAACACAACAAAATCCAGGAAAATAACCCATAATTAATGAGCTTCCCAGCACTCCTGGTTTTCTCCATGTTGTAGCGGATGGGATGGGGGGAGCGGTCCCTCCAGCGCGGGGGAGGAGGGAAAGGGGAGGCGGCCTTCCATCCCTGGCAGGTTGGGTCCCCCCCCCCCCCCGACGTGTGCTGTCACACAGGCTCAGCCACCTTCACCCACCCAGACGCGGCCTCTTCCGGGGGCGTGGCCTGGGGGAGGGGGCGGGAGGTCGCAGCCCCTCCCAGCACCGGTGGGAGTGTGGTGCTTTTGCGCGTTTTGGGGGCCCCTGGACACATGGATTACTAGGACTGTGCGGCCAGTGCGAGCAAGGGGTCCGGAGCTTCACTGGGGTCCTGGCGAACCCCCAGTTCAGAACCCTGTCTGATAAGACGATGGTCTTAATGAGATGACTAGTTGATATTTTGGTCCGAATGCTTTGTTTTGTGTTTTGATTAAAATTTCAAGGGGGCCTCAATGCTAAGCAACATTCGAACTTCTGAAAGAAACTTTTTGGTGTTTCCACAGTCGCCTGGTCACATGATGATTTCATTATGGAAGAGGAGGGCCACCCTGCCCGTGTGCTCGTTATGCAAATAAGCACAAATTAGTATGAAAATTCTCACTGAATTCAACTGTTACATGAGTATGAAATAATTATGAAATAATTTAAAAAATAATAAACTTATAAAACCAATTTTTTATAAAACATTTAAATGGCTGAGTTAAATTTTCATTGTACGTGGTTGATTATTTTTTAAAAATCTCACTCTCTTTAAAACATCTTTTTGAGTGAGATCAAAGTGTCAATTCTTTTTTTTTTTTTTTTGAATGAACTTTAAGTGTCTTCCTCCCTGAACGGGGCATACACGCTTGCAGTAGAGGCAGTGGGCTCAACAGCAGCAAACGTGAGGACAGCGCTCCGAGAGCCCCGGGGAGAACGCCCAGCGCTGCTACCCCTGTTTTGAGAAGCCCGGTGCTCGATGGCTGTTCGCGTCTGTGCGGGGTGTGGTCAGCTGTTGCTCTGATTTTCTTCATGTGCTGTGACGAGGAGAAAAATTGGACTGAAGTGCTGGACGCCCTTCCTTGAGCCCACTGGTAGAACTTACCCTTCACAGATAAATTATGAACTTCCAACCTTAGGAAATAGAAAGACCCTTGCCGAGCTAACACTTACAGAACTGTCACTTTACCAGCAAATCTCAACTTGTGTCCTGCTGCCCTAAATGCGGAATTTTTAAAAAGACAGTCCACCCTCTCGTTTCCTCTCTTGCACTTGGTTTTAGACACATCACTCTTCCTTGAAAGTGATGGTTCTGCAAATTGCAAGGACAGTGAGTTGGCTTTTAAAGAGAGAAAGACATTACTACTTTTTCTTTTGGCCACATTTGGAATTTTTGTATGCTACTTAGATGTGTGTGAAACTTCAAGTGCCACAATTTTCCTGAGAAACGTCACGGTTTACAAACACTTAGGGTCCTGTGAATGTCTAAGTGGTCAGTCACTGAGTGTCTGCCTACCTTCTGCCTCGGTCCTGGAAGGGTGGCCGTCTCCCAGATGCTGCTGCCTTAGCTCTTGGTGGGTCCCTGGGCACCAGGCTTTGTCTCCCCTGAGCACACGCTTTCTTTTCAGCTCCCCATGGCCTGAAGCACCAGATTCCTGTTTGGCTTGGAGGGTCCCGCCCCCCTCCGTGGGAGCCCCCCAAGGGCTCACCTGGTTTTCCTGCTGGTTGCACACAGCATCCTGTTTGGATGTAGACTCGTCCGCGCTGCATTCTGGTGCCTTCTATTCTCCCCTGGTGTAAGTCACCTCAACAAGAGGGACCCCATCCCACAGTTTTGTAACCATCCCCAAACACAGACCTGCTCAGTTGTGATCTGCAGAGTCACTCAGTGATTTTTAACAGCCAGCCAAATGTGCTGTTTAGATGGATGCATTCGGAATTCAGCTTCTTTGCCGAGTGTTTTCCTGTTTTGAGTGAGTGTTTTGATGTAGGAAGACGTACTTATCTCGCAGGGAGTGAGAGGTGCCCGCATGGCGCCTGCCCCTGCAGGCAGGACGTGCCCTGCTGGGGTGGCTGCCCCTGTTGGCTGCTTTGATGACAAGTCTTCCCTCTCAGCAATCCACAGAAACTTATCGAGCGTTTACTGTTTTTCACGCCGGGAACACAGTAGTGAACCTATCTCATGCGCCATGGAAATGGGTCACCTCTCTGGGACACACCTGAGAGTCCTGTGGCACTTGAACTTATGGGTTCCAGGTTCTGGGGCGGGGTGGGTGGCCTGCTCCTGAGTCCTGGGACATTCCTGGGTGGGAGAGCTGGCCCGTCGCAGCCCCTAGCCCCTTTAAGAGCTGGAGCCCTGTCATGAACTTGCAGGTCAGGGTCTGTTGGCTCAGGCATGGCACTCCTGCCCCAGCTGGATGGCACTTACATCACCGAAGAGGGGCAGGGTGGTCAGTCTACACTGACAGAGCCTTCTACCCCTCTCCTGAGTCAGGAATTGTAGAGGTGTGTGCTTGCAGGTGGGATGGTGCACCTGGGTGGTGGGGACCAAACTGGCCGTTTCTTTCTATAATTGGGCTACTAACGTCTACTCCATTTTGTTTATAATTCTCTTACCTTATGTCTTTGATTTCTTCCTTGTTCTGGGAAGCTCATAACAAATAAAAATTAAAACCAGAGGGAGGTTACTAGTTAAACCTGTAGGTAAAACAATAGAAATCGATTCTCTCACGGTTCTGGAGGCTGGGAATCAGAAATCAAGGCTTTGGCCGGGCCACGCTTCCTTGAAGGCTCCAGGGAAGAACACGTCCTCATTTTCCCATCTTGCCGTGGCTCCTGGCATCCTCGGTGGTCCTGGCTCGTGGCACATCCCTCCAATCTCCCCTCCGTCACCCCATGGCCTCCTCCTCCCCGTGTGTCTGTGTGTTCTTTCCTCTTGTTATAAGGCCCACCAGTCACTGGGTGGAGGACCCGGGCTGATCTTTATGACTTCATCTCAACATAACTAATTGCATCTGCAAAGACCCAGTTTTGAAACAAGGTCACTTTTTGGGGTTCTGGGAAGACATGAGTTTGGGGGACCTAACTGACCCACAGTAGATACCAAAGGGGAAAGTGATGTATTGCGTCTTCTCATTGGGCCTCGGCTCTAACTGGAGACCGGAGGTAGAGAAGAGACCTACTGTGGTCATGTGTGTGCTCAGGATGCTTTGTCAATATTCGATGTTGACAACCGATAGTGATGGCTGATCAGAACCACCGAGCAAAGCCAGACTGGAGGCTGGTTCCCTCCAGCACAGCGTGGGTCGAGGGCCAGGCACGAGGCTCAGGACTCCTCTTCCTGGAGGTTTCGCTTCGCCGCGCTCTGGTCTGTTTTGGGTCCTGGCTTATCCCTGGTGGAGAGTGTGTTCGGTGGTTCTGTACTTCGATGGCCTCGGAGCAGCGCTGACTGCGGCCCTGGGCGCCTGTGCGTCCTCCTTGTATGACTTGGAGACATGGGTGATGGCTGCACAATGAGGTGTCAGCTTAGGGAGAATGGTTTAGGTAGCTGGAAAAAGGCAAAGAATATTTGACCGCATTCTTTTCAGAGATGTATAATCCAGCCCTGAACATGTGACAGCCTCTCTCTCTCACCTCTGTCTGTCTGTCTGTCTCTCTTTGTGCTCAGGCCCCCTTGTGTGTGTGTGTGTCTGTCTGTCCGTCTGTCTCTGTTAGCACTATAGGGGAGAACCCTTTTAAAAGTTAGTGAAGGAGTTTCAGAGGAACCCTATTAGATTTTCCTTCCTTTAATTGCCTGCTCCAGACTTTTAATGGATGTTCTAACCAGGCATTGTTATCAAAAGGACTATTGCCCAAATTAAAACCAGGCCTACAATCTGTGAAGAGAAGCTGGATTTACTTTTTGCCTTTAGGTGGAGAGAGAATGGCAGGGAGGTGGCGAATTCCACGCTGGTATTTTTAGAAGTTGGATTCGGGACAACAGCCAAGGCTACCTGAAGCTATGGAAACAAACAGTGAAGCTCGCCGCACAGGTGTCTCTCTTTTTTTTTTTTTTAAAGGGAAGACATTTACAGGAATTGCTGGAATTTGAGGGGTAAGGCAATGTTAATTTTAAACTATTTTATTGATATTTAAAATACCTCTTTAGCTTTTAGGATCCTGCATCGGGCTTTCTGGTTTTAAACATACAAAGCTCTACTAGAAAGAAACGATCAGGACTTTTCAGGAGCTGCTGAAGTAGACCCGGGCTGTCTCTTTAGGGTGGACCACAAGAATACAGAGTTTCTAAAACTGCTGGTTTTGGGGTCTCCCGTTTTATTATGATGTACTTTATTTTAGGGAGCTTCCCCCTGAGGCCCTATAACATATGTTTGCTGAAACTACAGAATTTGTGTTTCGAGTCTGGGAAATTCTTGTCTTATCGGGGTGTGTACCAGGGCACACAGCTCCCTGGGAGAGGCCGCATCCTCCTTAGGAAGGGGCCGTCAGGCCGTTTTGGTCACAAGTTATTCATAATCACGGCACTTAGCAAACGATCTCAGGTTCTCTACAGCTGCCCATCTCGCTTGCGGATCAGACAAGAGGTGGTGTGTCCTTGTCCTGGGCGTCCTGGTTATCCTGAGCATGGCATCTCCGTCAGACCTGGTCTCTGCTATCTGCTCATACGGTTCTCCGAACGAGGTTCAGTGTCGTGGAAGGTGCCCGGCCCTGCAAACTCGTGCTCCCGCCCCTTCCCATGGACCCCCTCCCCACCCCCCCAGCTACTGAAGCATCCTTACCTTCCTGGCCTGTATTCCACCAAGATGGGTGTTTCGGATTTTGCTGCCCTTAAACCTGATATTTTGAAGGGCAAGTCCAACACAGAGTATCTGTTAGTCGCGCACTTACTTCCTGAGAAAGACTGAGTCCAGCTCTCTGGGAGGAAGTCGGCTGAGATGCATGCACTGCATGGCCTGCAGCCATGTCACCGACGTGTGTGGGTCCCACGGCGAAGGAAGGAAAAGAGGAGGTGCTGTGACCTCCGGAAAGTAGGAGCAACACTGGGAGCCCTAGCCCTCTGCTCAGCCCCGATGGGGGTATCGTAGGTCTTGGCCCACAGACCTGGCTGGGTTGGGGAGGGTAGCCCTACATCAGGTCCATGAAAAGGCAAAGCTCTCCATCACTCGATTGCCTGTGAGCTCGGAGCACACAGCCAGTGATCCTGAAATCTCTGATGGTAGATTTAATTTTATGAGCTGTATTCTCCAGGAATACTAAGCCGTTTCGATTACGTCCGAGTCATGGGGTTTATTTAGACGAGGTGATAGCTTTGGTTCCCTGTGTGTGTGTGTGTGTGTGTTGGGCGTGGGGATAATAAAGAGCCATGGCCTTTTGTCTTTGAAGCACAAAGCTAGTTTAATTGAAGGAATAATTTGATTTGCGGCCGCTACAGCGGGAGAACTTGAGATGTGGCAAATTTTCTCTCCTTTCACCCAAACTCAAGAATTTAATGCCAGCAGGTGAAGTTTTGAAGGCTGCTATCAAGTACGCAGAGACAATAACTGTCTGAAAGGCGGAATTTTGTCAATATTTTTTGCCGGGGGCCAAAGAACATTCGCAGTAATGGAGTACGAAGCCCGGCCGGGGCTGCGGGAGCGAGCGCCTGGAGGATTTGTCCCGGCTCGCAGACGGCTGTATCTTGGCAGTGCGGATGGCATCTTCCTAATCCTTGTGCTCAGGCAAGGCGAAGCACCAGCTAGGATTTTCTGTTCAGGAAGAGCGTTTGGTGGACGTTTCTGCCCAGGGTCGGTGCCACCCTTCCTGTTAGCGGCCACGTCCCCCCATCACCTGCTCCTCTCCTGCACCAAACACTGGTGTTTTGTGGCAGATAAGACACGGTGGTGGTGCCGGGCCAGGGGTCGGCCACATCATGGGCAGGACCCTGTTGTGTCCAGAGCCACGGGGTCACGCCTGCCCCAACTTTGGGGACAGTGCAGCCTGTCGCCGGCCTCTCCTGAGGTCACCCGTCCCTCCCAGAGGCCCAGGCCTCCCCTCCCAGCCAGCAGAGCGGCTGTGCCTTTGGGTGCAAACATGCCATGTCACCACGCTTCTGGAGAAAGTTGGTTAAATGGCAAATTGCCCAACCCACAAGGTCGAATGGCCTTGATGACTTAAAACAGATGTTAGATTCCGCCGTGCGGTCGCCTCGCCCCTGACGCTGTCGTGCTCTGCGAAGACCCAGCCCGTGACATCCCACTCGGGAAGGCCTCTTTCCCCTCATCCCGCTGGTGAGAAGCGGCGCCTGCCTTTTGGCGGCTTTTTTCAGTTAGAGCAGTTTTCTGATCTGGAGGTGACGCCACTTTTGTCCTTTTACTGATATTCTCTGTCTTTGGTATAATTAGGGAAACAGAAGAGCCGCCCGCCCCCCCCCCCCCCCCCCCCGCAGTGAAACACAGCTGTGTCCATCCTTCCACGAGCGGAGCGTGTCCGTGACTTTATCACCAGATGTACTTGTTGCTCTGATTATTTGAAATGTTGAGACTTGACTCTTTTCCTCCTTCCCGTTCCTTTGAACGGAAAAGGGTCACAGCTAAAGGGTTTGCTCATTCAGAGCCACAGAGCCGGCAAAGTGAAAGTAAACCCCAGGCGCCCGGTGGCGTGTGAAAACCAGAGAAACAGAACGCTGTTTCCTAAAATGCAAAGGTAAGGGTGGTAGTCAAATACTGTTTCTCTTTTTCTTTCTTTTTTTTTTTTTTTTTTTTTTATTTTTGAGGAAATTTGGAACAAGAGAAACCACCTAGAGCTGTTTGTGAGGACGCAGACGAAACATGCATTACAGAAATGCCCCTATTCCTGAGCAGACTGCGCCCCGGGCCGCAGGGCTTTCGTCATGCTCACGGGCAGTGTCAGCAGTGTGGCTCGTCGGAGTGTCAGTGGCTTCAGTAATTGCGTTCTAGTTCAAGTGTAAAATTCTTACTCGGGTCCAGCTAATAATTCTGCTGGCTTTTAATGAAGACTTTTTTCTGTCAGAAATATCATATGATGAAGTTGCATGTGGAAGGCAATGGAGGTGTATCAACCCCTAGGTTAGTAGACAAAGTGGTAGATTTTGGTCTACCTGTGTATTTCAGGCATTAATTCGGGATCATTTAGACACTCCTTGATCATCCTGTGTCATCCAAGGGGTGGTTTATTACGAGGAGACAGATTTAATGATGACCTCAGAAATGTGGCAACTGAAAATATAAACGTATTTTTGTCAATACAGTTTGCCCATGTTAATGGAGGGTTGAAGTAAAAGAAACTAGAATCTGCGAATATTAACTGGTATATGTAAAGTGGATAAACAGCAAGTTTCTTCTGTGTAGCACAGGGAGCTCTATTCAATATCTTGTAGTAACCTATAATGAAAAAAGAATACGAAAACGAACATATTGTGTGTGTGTGTGTGTATATATATGACTGAAACATGATGCTGTGCACCAGAAATTGACACAACACTGTAAACTGACTCTACTTCAATTAAAAAAAATAAAAATAAACTAGAAACCACCCATTCTAAAAAAATCTTTTTTTCCTCCTTTGGAATCCACTTTATACATATTATGTAGGAAGCTAATGTTTGGATTAAATATGACATATGGATATATATTTACTTGCCTAATTATGTCTTTCCTGTTGATAATTTAACCATCTATTTGTCTAGCGTGCGTCCAGCTTTGCAAAACGCGATCATTTAGTTTCGCTCTCTAGTCTCTGAATTCCTTGCTGTGTTTTGTGTGACTGAGGTGAGAATTTCTTTGTGAAGGGTTAAGAAGTACCAGCAGAAGCCACGATCCAGAAATCTGGTAGTTGAGAAGCAGGTGAAGTCACAAGCCAGGGTCTTGGGGACCAGCGTTTTCTCTTCTGGAGGATGTATACACGCATCTCAGGAGGGAGGGAATGGTCCCCAGGCCTGTGACTTCCTGAACGAGGCAGGAGAGGAGGTCTGCTTTGAAGGCCAGTGGCTGTCACCTGCTTGCAGGCAGCGCGCCCAGCACTGGGGATAGACAGTGCAGCGCAGCAGTGAACCCCTGCCTGCCCGCCCTGTTTCTCTGTTTAAGGGTGGAAGCTCAGAGGCTTTTTGGCACCTGCCTTACCCCAACGCTCCAGGTCTCCCAGGTCCCCCGGTCCTGGTTGTGTCATCTTTGCACAGTGTCACCGCGAGGACCCCGTTCTCTTGGTCACCAGCATTTAATGCCAGGCAGGCTGTTCAGACGTCCCTCCCCCCAAGTCATCCTCCTGCAGTGCTTCCCACGGTGATCGCCGGACGCCCCGCCCTAGCAGAGGCGAAGAACCCTAGGTTCCTGGCCACAACCCCACAGTGGGTCCTTGGGAGATGAGTGTGTCCTGTCCAGGCCCCAGTGTCCCATCTCTGAAGGGGAGGGGTGGGGCAAGAAGCAGTCCTGTTCTGTCCTGGGCCCTGCCCTGCACCCCACCCATCGGCAGTGAACTCCAGACTCTGCTTCTGCACTGCCCATTCCCTCGGGCTCCCCCCACGCCGGCCGAGTGCCTGGCAGGACTTCTCAGCATTGAGTTCCTGCCACTTGAGGGGTCTTTCCTTCCAGGGCCGTGCCCACCTCTGCCCCTGAGCCCTGCTGTGGTGCACTGTGTCTGTCTGCGATGCCAGACTGAGGGCAGCTGGATGCTGGCACTGCCTTCCCTCTGCCCTCCACGCCCCGCTTGGCGAATGGATGAGTGGACCAACCAGCCAGCCCTCAGGTCCTTCCAGTCCCTCTGATGGGATTCCCTCCTTCCTGGGAGCTGGAGGCACCTTCCCTCCAGGTGGGGCCCACAGAGCTCTGCTGCCTCCTTGGAAGGCTTTGTCACCTGAGGGGTCCAGCTGAGCTCACCCTAGTGTATGCGTTCCTGGGAGAGCGGAGCATCCTCGCCTCAGAGATGCTACTTCAGTAAACCACTGAGCGGGGCGACGCAGCAGAGATCCCAGCGTTTAGGGATGGGAGGGAAGTGGAGAGTCTGCAGCGCGGGTCCCGCAGGGCACTGAGAGTAGACCGGCCCCAGCAGCCTGACCCTGCGCCTGGTGGGGCAGGCAGGTGACCCCCGGACCGTCTGTCTCTGGACAGGGCCGGTCCTGGCGCAGCTGCAGGTGAAGCACCCCTGCGGCGAGGCGGCTGGTTAATGTAGCTGCTGCGTGCTCTTCAGTCCACACCGTGGTGGTTGTGGTCCTTAGGACCTTGCTTTTGCCGGCGGGCTGTTTTCTTCTTTTACTGGTAAAAGCCGGGACCGAAAAAGCTATTGTTTCATCTCATCACTTTGAGAGAAAATTATTTGGGGAGTAACTCCTGCGTTACCAAATGTTTTTCTCCTCTTTCGCAGAGGCCCCTCATGTTGTTTATTTACGTTATCTCCTCTTTTTTATGTAGAAGATCTGGGAAATGTAAGTACACAAACTCATGACCACCATACCTGGTTGTAGCTACGAGGAACATTCTTTTCTGAGTTCCTCCAGGAATTTTGTTCTGCTTCCACATATACTTTTTAAATCTTTAAAAAAACTTTTTTGACTTTTTTTCCTTTTTTGGGGGGGAGGGGGGAGGTAATTTGATTGACTTAGTGGCGGTGCCAGGGGTTGCACCCAGGACCTCATGCATTCTAGGCACATACTCTACCACTGAACTACACCCTCCCCCCAGAGCTTTTTAACAAAAATGGGGTGATGCTAGTATTTATCACTTTATCAGTATTTATCCATTTGTTAAATGATAAACAGCTTTTTACATGTGTTACTTTCTACATTTTTATGATGATTTCTTTACATTAAGAAAAAATTTTTTTGACTTGGCATTGCTTAGTTAATCTTTGGTAGTTAACTGCAAACCTGTCCTCAAAATAAATCAGCGTATCTTTCCGACTGCAGCGCGCGGGACTGTTCATACCTCTGAGCCACTGCGAGTGCAGGCATTTTTTGTTCTGTAATCTCGGACAATTTAGTAGCTGTGAGGTGGCATTCCCATGTTGTTCTAGTTTGCATTTCTTGTGTTCCAGGTGAGGGTGAACAATTTTCCATGTTATGAGACAAATAGACCTCTTCCTTTTGGAATGATTTTTGCCTGTGTTGTTTGCTTATTTTTCTTTTGTTCATTTATTTTCTTGTTGATTTGGAAACGCTTTAACGTGGATGTTAACTCATCCTTCTAGTGTCTCTGCAGTAGCAGATGATTCCCTTTGGTTTGACATAAAAAACAGCAGTTTTGTGTTGTTTTTGTGCTCTTCTGTTATCCTTTAAGATTATGCTGGCAATGTATATTTATTTTAGAAAAATGCGAACCGAGAAAAAGAAATTGAAAAATAAATGAAGCTTATTTGCAACCCTATCATGTAGAAATAACCAAAGTTGATATTTTTGGTGTATATCCTTTTGGGTCTTTCCCTGGGCAAGTACATACACAGATGTTTTATACACACATTTTTACCAAAGCGGCTTCTTCCTGCATATTTTCTCTTATGACTTTTTTTCTTACACGTGGCATTTACCCCGTCAGTATAGGCTTTGTCATTTTGAGCACCTGCATAGTATCCCATTTTATGGACGTGCACGATTTATTTGAGGAACCAGTCCCTGTTGGAATTAGTTCTTTTTCAGTTTCTCAGTTTCACGCAGCTGTGTAATTAATACCTTTGTATGTCTGTCTCGGCCACAGCCTGATCATTTCCTTGATAAGGTCTCAGAAGTAGAATTCCCAGGTCAGAGGTTTGGCTGTTTTGCATTATTTTGGTACCTGTACCACCAACTAGTCTTCCAGGAACACTGCGCTCGTTGCCAGCCCCCCCAGCCGTCTGTATGTCTTTGGGTCATCGTAGTTTTGTGATGTCCTGGATTGTTTTTATGTAGTTGGATTGGTCCTTTCCTGCACAGATTCTGACTTTGAAGGGATGTTTTTAAAAGGCACCTTCCTACCCTCAAGATTATATAAATACTCAGTTTTATTTTCCTCTAGTAGTCTCATGGATTCATTTTTTTGTATTTGAGTATTTGGCATATCTGAAGTTAATTATGGTGTATGGCGTGAGGTGGGCATCTCACTGCATTATTTTTTTCCCAATCACCAGTTTTCCCAGCTCCATCTGTTGACAAATCTGTCCTTTCTATGCGAAGTTCTAACTGCTCCTTCATTGCACACTCACTTCTTACATATATTTGGAACTGTCTCTGAACTTTCCCTTTAATTTCAAGGGAAATAGACCTGTGGTCCCCATTTTCACTGCTGTGGCTAATAAAACATATTTAAAATAATCTGATAGCCCTCTATCCACCCCTCTGCCCATGACTCTTCTTTTTTCAAAGATTATTTTTTTTATTCTTCTGTATTAGATGAAATTTAAAACCATTTTTGTCAGCGTAAATAATAATACTTCAGGTGGTTTGATTGGAATGGTATTAAACTAATAAATTAATTCAGGAATACTCAGTATGTTTTTTTATTAATTGATATATAGTTGATTTACAATGTTGTATTAGTTTCAGGTGTACAGCGAAGTGATTCACTTATACACACATATATGTATCCTGTTTCATATCCTTTTCCATCATAGGTTATTACAAGATATTTAATGTAGCCCCCTGTGCTCTACAGTAAGTCGGTCCTTGTCGTTTGTCTGTTTTATACATAGTAGTGTGCATGTGTTAATCCCAAACTCCTAATTTATCCTCTCAGCACCTTTTTAACAGTAAAATTTTCCTATTCTAAATATAAAAAGGGCATATTTTCAAATGCATTCATTCTTCTTTTATTTACTTCTGTAAGCTTCTGTGGGGTTTTCGCAGAGGTCCCTCGTGCTGTCTATTTAAGTTATCTCCTAGGTCAGCCATTTATTTGTTTACTTGTGGTTGTTGCTCTTATGAATGGAGTTACTTTTCTATTATCTTTTAAATGGTTACTACTGGTGCATCGAATTGCTGTTCATTTTTGTTATCTTTCTAATGAGCCTTTTGTATTAGCGGACGGTATTATCTTTACATACAGTAGTTGCAACCTAGATTTGAGTACCATTTTTTTAATCACTGCCTTCTCTTGTGGCTTTTGTGTTTTGAAAAAAACCCAGTAGCTCTTCAATATGGTTAAATCAATGGCGAATTTTTTGATTTTTTTTTTTCTTAATCAAGTATCAGTTGAGAATGATGCCTTCAAGCATCTTCTGTAAAAAAAATCATTGAGGGTTAGTTAAAAACAACCTGACCAGGAGCGGCACAGGAAGAGAGCTGGTCGTGGAGGTGGGAGAAGTCAGCGAGATGCGGGGACCCGAGGAAACCGTCATCCAGGCTGCAGGTTTCAAAAGTGAAACCTTTTCAGAGTGGATTGGCAGGAGAAGGGGCATAAGCATGGAGAAACAGTGAGAAAGCCTATATTTGAATACAAAAAAAACCCGCCCACTAGATAGGGGGTTTAGGAAGCAAGGGAGAGAATCTGATTTTTAAAAAGTGTGTTAGTAATGAAATGTTAGTTCACCCACAGTCTTTCGTTTTAGGGATGGCCTTTGGCAGCTGTTGTCCAAATGTGCCACTTCATAATAGACTTACCAACTTCTTCAGTGTCACTTGGTGACAGTGAATAAATCTTTAAAACCCTATAAAACCACATAGGTTTGTATTTGTCGGGTCTGTTTCCGTTGCCCGTTCCTAAGTCCTGTTGAATAATCTAGCTATGTTTAGCCCCTGGGACTGGGTGAAGGGTAAGATCTATTAAAATATGTACGGTTTTTGGGTGATTTCTCATGGTCATCTTTAACCTACGGTAAGGTCATTTTCCTTTTTTCATCCTATTTGGTTTTAAAAGTGAAAATTACATCTTGGTGTGCTATACTGATAAAGTGTAATTTGGAATTGACAGTCTTGTGTTTGCCTTTATCGTATGTTATACGTGCCTCCCCACCAGCCTGTCTCCACCCACCACCCGAGAGAAACGAATGCTTCCTGCTTTGTATAAGGGACTCAAGGAGAATTTAATTTGATCATATGTAAATAAAACTTGGAGACATGCCTTAAAATATATATATAATCTTTTTCCAAACATGGTCAAACCTCACCTATCTGGAAACCAATTAATTACCATCTTTATTTTTCTGAAACAGAGCTAAGAATTAGAAAGTATAAAAGGACGTTGGGCACCAGAAGTCCCTGCCCTGAATCATATGTTTATTCACAGACGACATCTTCAGGTCCTCACCCACCGTTTACATTGTATTTTTCTGTCACGCACAGTTCTAAGATTCATGGCTATCTGTTGTAGGCTACTGCAAATTAAAGCAGGAAGTAGGGAAGAGGCACATTAGAAACACTGAGAACTGATAGCAGGAGTCCTAACGGTAAGGGAGAGAATTAAAAAAAAAAAAACTATGGTAAAAGAATAAACAACACGAAAACACTGCATTGTAGGCCATTAACTGGAAATGGAATATGGTTCTTTGCCGCCTCTGTGGTGGTTACTGATGGTTTGCGGTTTTCACTTCCAATTGTCAGGAAAATTTTAATTGTGCTCCATATGCTTTAAAGAATGTGGCAAAAGCATGCATATTTGATACAGATTTTTCCAGCGTTTAAACATGTTTATAACATTCTGTTTAAAAGGGTAAAGCTTCAGCTATCCAGAAACCTCAGCCTCCCCAAATGACTCTCCCCGTGGGTTCTAAATAGCTGTGGTTTTATTCACTAATGTATTTTCAATCGTTGATACTATAAATTCTTCGTGTATTTTTTGGAAGCATTTTTTTGCACATAATTTCCCACTGGCTAAGCACCCTTTCTGCATCTGTTTTCGTGTGTACATGTGTTTAAGTCGAATTGGCTGGAAACGCTTTGGTTCTGTTCTTCTGACGTGTGTGTTTCCTCTCTCCTCCTCTCTCATCTGGGGTGCCTTCTCTGACACCGCGTCTGGAGGGGATGACGCCACTGTCTTGTTTCCACATCTGTGGGTCTGGCTGCCCTCACGCCTGCCCGGTCACTGCCCGATTTTCATCTTCACACCCAGTGGAGGTGGTGGGCTGCTTGCACTGCCTGCTGGGACTGTGGGAAATGTGAGTTAAACCTGCGAATGAGGCCACCAGGGTACGTGTAGCGCCACAGGAGACAAATATGCTAAATGCAGATAACTTGCTATTTACAGGTACACATAACTTTATATTTTAACCTATCTTGTTTTTTTCTGCCATGGCTGGGGATACAGTATTAGCCAATTGTCACTTTTATTTTTTTTCCTTTCTTTTTAAAAAAATTTTTGAGCGGAGGTAATTAGGTTTATTTATTTATTACTTTTTAGAGGAGGTCCTGGGGCGTTGAACCCAGGGCCTTGTGCATGCTAAGCATGTGCTCTACAGCTTGAGCTATACGCGCCCCTACTCAACTGTCACGTCTTAAAATGTAACTGTTGTAGATTTGATGTATGATGCAGGATCTAAAAATGATATTAGGAAAATGCTACTTTTTGTATTTTTTAATACCTGTGTGAAGTCCAGTTTTCATCATTTCAAAGAAGTTACTTTTCGTCGGAAATAGCCACCTGAATTGTCTGGTTTCTGCTAAACACAATGGAATTATTGCGATGATGCTATGGTTACAAAAAAGGAGCCAACGAATAGGCCACTTTTCTGGGTGTGGATTTCACTTCCTGTACTTGGGGGGAGAAGGCATAGAGAAGAAAAATAACAATTGTGCTGACGTCCTGGGCAAATGTCATAAGAACTATTTATTGCTCACTGAAGAAATTAAATTACTTAATGAAGGTGAATTATTAACTTAATTTGTTAGGAATTTAATTTGGGAGCTATTTTCATAGGGGTATTGGCCAAGGCATGAGCGATAACACTTGAGTGAATAGAGATGCTTAAATGGCTTTAAATAGGCAGCTAAGTGTAATTCAATGGAAACTGTTATTTCTAAGTTTAAATAATAACAGTTCTTCAGAAATGACCTGTTATCAATATAACTGTGCAATCAGTAAGGAAGTATAATTTCTGTAAGAGGAATTCATTTTCAGACGTCGTCTTGCTCATCATTGGTAGGCATGGTGCCATTCCTTTATCGATTAAGTTCCATTTCTAACATAAATACAAAGTTGCTTCTGGTAGCAGGGTGGTTAATGTCGAGTCACTGAAGACCAGAAATCAGACTGACCCCAGGTCTGGTCTTAGCAGACAAGGTGGGTCACAGAGGCGTCTGGACCACATGACCCGTGGTAGGTCGTGTGTGCGTTGTTAATTCTTGATCTCACAGCGAGTCCATTTTCCGTGGCCTTAAAATAAGCCACATCATCACTGCCTTTGCTGGATTGCTTCTGCCTTCTCCTGTTTCAAATGCCCCGAGGCGGGGAGAGGAGAGATTTCCTGATACCTCTGGGTGAATTAGTGACTAGGATAAAAGCCAGAACTGGCGACTTGAGGACAGTTCACTGGGATTTTCTCGCGACACCACCATGTAATCATCGTTTTAGTGGTTTATGAATTAGGTGGGAGAATTCTGAGAAAAATCTCATTTCTCCTCTAAATAAACTTTTTCTGTTTGAGATTTTTAGTGTCAAGTAATTTCCGTGATTATATGCAATATGGGATCTTCGGATAATTTCTAAAGCAACACACGTAACGTAGGTACAGAAACACATCAATGTTGTGCGTTTCACCCGACTCTTGCCCACATGTAAACACAGCCAGGGAGATCCGCGGAGGCTTTTGTATATTTGAAATGAAGACTTTTGTTTATGTTTAAGCTGTGGCATTTCAGATGAAGTAATTTGCTTATGACAGACTTACAGGGAGGTGCCATTCTTTTAAAATATCTAGGTAACTTGATTTTATTGCCTATTTATCAGAAAATAATGGTGATGTGTATTTGCTGCCTCCGAGATGTATATGAAACACCCTGTTCTACCGCCTTCCTCATGGAAGGGCCCGGGCTGTTTGTTGCTGTCTTAAAGAAGACAGGGAGCTTGATGGAATTGATCTTCAATTGAGAGATCATTAATGAACTAACCTCCTTCATTGACAGATCACTCCAGACCCCGAAGAGCATGTGATTTCTTCTGTTTTGCAGTAATTCATTTGAAACATTTACCAAAACCCTTAATGTAAATAGAAGCCGCTAAACTATTTTTAAGTGATGGGTCGTTTTTATTGCTGTTCTGAACCCTGCCTCTTCTCATCGGGTGCCAGAAAGAAGAAACACAGTTCGGTCGATGTTCCAGAATCTTGACTAGGGCAAAGCACAGACAGTGAGAGTTTAACATCTCCCTCTGAGCAAGTGCTTTCTGTGGGAGAATGTTTTTAAGTGTTATTGATTGAGGGTATTTAGTGACTTCCTAATCTAGGAAGCTGTTCATTTTTTTAAAAATTTGGTCTTAAGTTGCTTAAGAAGCTTCATGTTAGCAGGACAAAAAGCTGGTGTCTGTAGGTAAATTAATGAACGTCTTCGCTTCTGATTCTGGACTCGTTCTGTCTGGTTTGGCATCTCCGTAGAGGAAAGTATAGTATCAGAGGGCCTCCAGCACCCCGCCCGCCCCGGCAAATCTTTCTATTTTCTGTTCCTTTCTGTTCCTCATCCTTGCAGATTCAAGCAACGCCTAACTTCAGCTACTTCATGCATGCTCCTTTGGTCACAGAGGCTCAGGAAGCTCCAGGCGCTGTGACCTGGGCCAGCTCCCTTGCCACGGGTCCCTTGTCTCTGCACATCGTGGTTTGTCGTGCGGAGTAACTGATATCAGCCAGCTCAGAGCTGGGTCTGACACGCAGTGCTGCGGAAGAGCCATCTGCTGTCGTCACCAATGGGGGGGACACCTAGAGAGGGCAGTGCACACAGGTGTCGTTGGCGTGGGGAGAGAGGAGTTCCCCAAGCATGTGGAGTGGTGCTCCTGGAGCTGCTGGCCCCTTCTGAGAGGACCTGTCTGCACTTTAACTTGACGGCGGCACCAGGCGTCTGCAGCTTTATGGTGGTGCGGGGACGCCGGCGCGGCGGACCATCCTCTGCGCTCCCCAAGATGACTACTCAGGTTTTGTCGGGACGCGTCCGGTGATGGAGCGCATGACTGTCACAATGCTCTCTGCAGACCACCCCGCTCTGTGATGCATATTTCGCATTGAAATAGTGCCTCCCATGTGTTCTACCTGCTTTTTGACACACAAAGTCACTTGTTTCAGACTTCAAATCCCACACATAATATAAGAACTGTAGCTTTCGGTAAGTGTGCATGTGTTATTTGCTGTAAAGATTAGATATTTTTTATGTAAAATTATAGGTATTTATAGTCTCTACAGCTATAAGGGATTTAGCTTCACCATTCTCATTAGGAAAGGTAAGGACTTCCTTCTTTGGGAAAAGAAAGATTTTTTTTTTCTCCTGGAGCTTTGACTTTCACTTAATAAATGTGTTTTCCATGGCGACATATAAATATGTGCTCGGTATACTGTAAACATGTTCAACTGTCCTACAGGTGATGCTACCGACATTTTCTGTTACATTCTATTTCAATATAAAAACGCTTCTAGAGTGATTTCATGGCCCACTAATGAGTTATAGGTCTCAGTTTGAAAAACCACTATTATCTAGGATTTCTGTCCCCACCTGGGCTCACAGTGAAAATCAGGAAGGATGACTGTGCCAGCCACTCATCGATGATGGTGATGAAGAAGATGATGATGGGGGTGGTGCTGTTGGTGATGTTGGTGATGATGATGGTAATGACCGTGATGATGGTGGTGATGGTGAGGATGGTGACAGTCGTGATGGTCATGATGATTATGGTGGAGGTGATGGTGATGATGATGGTGATTATGGTGGTGGTGGTGATGGTGATGATGATGATAATGACCATGATGGCGGTGGTGGTGATGGTGACATGGTGACGACAGAGAAGATGATGATGGGGTGATGGTGATGATGATGGTGGTGATGATGGTGGTGATGATGTTAGCATCAGCTACTATTTATTCATGTGTTCTTAAGTTACTATTTTAAAAAATTAAAAAAAATACATTCTTATTTTAACTATTAAAGGTGCATAAAGAAGGAATTAACATTCATAATAAAAATGGTTAAAGAAAGTTATTATTTTTACCTTCCAAGTAGCCAACAGCAAACATCTGTTTACATCTTCTTAGATGAGGAAAGAATTTCACCTGCTTTTGCATTTTCCTCGGTTGGGCCTGCAGCTCCAGCAGAGTGCCCACCGCATTTTGTCCTGGATGAAAATGAGTCAAGGGTGTCCTCTTCACATCCTGCCTGTAAGTCCTGTGGAGACCAAGATGGCTTCTCATCTCGTGTCCCTGCCATGGGAAACCTGGTGGCCAGTAGCTGGAGCTCAATTAGAGGCCTTGAAACACGCCAAAGAGCGTCACCAGCCTCTCTGTGTCCGTGTTTGTGGACAGAGTCCTCGTTTTCCTTCTGTTTTCTTAGACCTCACTGCTGTGCCTGATGTTTGCACTGTCCTGTCCTGAGATGGAGAGACACGGCCAGCTGCAGAGGCCCTGGGGATCAGGGTTTGCAGAGGAAGCCGTGGGTAGGGATTCACACCACCCGGCTGCCAGGGATGCTGATGGGTTCCGCCCTTGTGGCCCCATCATTTGATATTGACCTGAAATAATACCTGTTCATTGAATGTCCAGGCGGCAGACACAAACCTACAGCTGCAATGTGCGCGTGTACCCAGGAAAGCCTATTTCCCTGGTATAAAGGGACCCACGGGCAGATTGACTTCAGGGAATCTCTTAGTTTTATAGTGACTGTCTCTACATCGCCTTTGGTGTCGAAGGAAGATGGATTGAAATCGCTCAATTGATTGAAAATGTGGTCCTTTCTGCCAGCTGCCAATCTCAGTCTGGGTCTGAAGTCCCCCTTCCCCTAGGCCCCTGTGACTTCACCGCTCAGCCAGCCTCGGAAGCCTCCTTCCTGGAGGTCCTTAGCCAGCCGGGCTGCTTAGGTGATGGACGCAGCAACCCAGCTCGATAATCTGGAGCACGTGGAGGGAGAGGACTGTGTTCAACGGAAGGGGACATGCAGTGACAACCCCCATGTCTCAGGTGGCAGGTTGCTTTTCCACTCCGACTCCATGTGGGTGGCATGCACACTGGCTCCCAAGGCTCCTTGGAATGTGTGGCTCACGTCTCCTTGGCCACATCTGATCCCATGGAGGCAGAGACGTGCAACTCTGCAGTGCCCTGAAGAGAAGAATGTGAATCTGGGTGGACACCCCTAATGCCTCCACGGGGGCCATGTTGGGAGATGAAGAGAGAAGAAAGAGAGAAAGGACAGCATATTCCAGGACGTAAATAAGAAATTTCTCTCTCTCTCGTAAGAGGTGGCTAACTCATTCTGCCAAAAGAGAAGTTCCCCAAATGCTCTGATAAATGGCAACATCATCGTAACAAATTTATGGCCTCTCAGGTGATTCCTTTGAAGGACAATGGTCATCTTTCTACGGAAAGACGTTGGAATCCGTGTCAGCTCACACTGGCATCTTTAATACGTGGTCTGACCCAGGCACCCATTCCCATAAACTCAATCACAGGCAGACGCCAGAGGTGACGACGCCTTAGCGCTTCCGCGCAGCCGCGGAGAGAGCAGAGGGGTCGCCTCCAGCCGGTGGCTGCCTCCGGGATGGACGCGTGCCTTCTGACTCACAGAGCTGAGAGCCCTGCCCTGGCTTTCTTCACGGCTTCTGGATCTTTCTCTCCTCGTGGAAAACATACCCTCCCATTTCATAGTCACCTAATGCATTCCCTTCTTAGACAGAACTGATGGGAGGAAATCTCAGTGCACTTCTCACTGTTGCCTTGTTTTAATGCTGCAGGGTCTCTGGCAGAAATGAAAAGACTTGCTTTTGGGAATTTTAAATCAAATAGAGTTTTGATGGGGGGGGGAACATGTTCATTTCCATTTAGGATAATTTTGCAGATCAACATAATAATAATGTGTAATAAACAAGCAAATAAATGGCTCCAGCTTACACGGGGCTTGGCCATTATTTGAGCCAAACTCTCGGGGCTTTTGGTACCGAGAAGGAGCACTGAGGCTTCTATCCCCCACAGCAGGGGTGATTTCAGAGTGAGTGTGAGGCTGACGGTCCTGATGCGGGCGGCCTCCCCCATCCAGCTAAGAGATGCGAAGCTGGGTTTCCGAAGCTGTTGTGTTTTTAGAGAGAACTTACATAGAAAAAGAGAGCAGAACAAATCTCCCCGATTTATTTGGTCCCTGAAAGTTTACCAGGAGATTCTGGTCACCGTCTACGGCAGGAAACACCTTTCCCTCTTGTACTGTTAAAAAAAAGAAAAAGGCAGAAATGATGAAGTAAGGTAAGAATGTTTACTGCATGATGGTGAGTCACTGAAGACAAAAATATATGCTTTTCCATATGCTTTCCTCTATCCGTCCGGCAGGTATTTAGTGAGCGCGGCTCTGCCAAGCATCACTGTCAGCGCCATGCCAGCATGGCCCGTGGACAGGGCAAGCGCAACTTCTAGGCTTATGATATAAACATAAATTGTCCTTTTATCTGTGGTGGGGCCGTCTGGTTTGCCGTTTTGAACCTGAGAAAGTAGAATTTCCTCTCTTTAAAACACGTTTGAATCAGGCATGTATCCCGACCTCAGCCTCCAAGTGCCACGCCCGCCCCGACGCCCACGTCCCTGCCCGGGCCGCCCCCTCTTCTCGGCTGCCTTCCTCTTTCCTGCCACCTTCGTAAATCCTTGCTGACTTCCTGGGACAGCTCAGTTTTGTCCCCCCGGATGTCCTTCCACCCCTGCCCCGACTCCCGTGTTCTGGGGAGTCGTGCTTTTCCATCATGTACAGGGGCACCCCCAGAAGTCTGGTTCATCCACGGTCCCTGCATCCGGCTTCCGCCTTCTCCAAGAGACTCGGCTGACACTTCCTGGTTGGGATGGGTTTTAAGGATCATTGGCTGCAACCCTACCCTTTTCACAGAGGAGGAAACGAAGACTCTGGGTAGCTGTGGCCCTTGTTCTAAGTCCCCAGCCCAACCTGCTATGGAATTAAGATGAGTGTCCAGGTTTCTGATCACCCGAAGCTTTTTATGTCACACCATGCCACCTCCACAATGAACCTGTGTGCTTTAGGAAGCCCCATGCCATTCCGTATACAGGTTCATTAAATATTTGATTATATATACCACTTGTGGTCACATCTTTTTTTTTAATAACCAGCATGAAAATCATTGGTCAGGAATGTAATCTATCAAACTAACATTACGTCTGTGTCAAGATCAGATTCATCCTTTGTCACTTACAGCGCCCTTTTGAGGACTATAATTTGATGCTGTAAGTGCAGATCTCCCCGCGCTTCCATTTATGTTACTGCCGTCTTCATCTTCAGTCTCCTGCCTTCTTTCTTAATCTCTCAGACAGATGCACCTTTCTGTTGCGTTAAATATCAACATAAATAAGTTATCAATAATCAATATACTCTTCTGACACCATGCTGTATATTTTACAAGTCTTTTTTTTCTCACGAGCAGCTGTTAGCATTCCTAACTCTGAATACGATTAAAAGAATTTGAAGAGGTATTTATGAGTTAAGGAAATGGTTTGCTGCAGTTATGGTGCCAAGAGACAGTAACTGTATCCAATACATCTATGTTTCTTGTTTGCATCTTGGCAATTAAACCACAGAGAGTGTGTTTTTTGTTCCTTGTGGTGTTTGTATCAACATTCATGCAGATACAATAATTCAGTGTGAAGGAAAATCAGTGTTCCTCTGAGCTGATTTGCATATGTGTGTCAGATCTAGCTATGCCATTTCTATGCTCCGGAGGAAAACAAAATGACCTTTTACCAAGTTTTTGATTCTGGAGGAGTCTGGGTTTTGAATTTGGAGGAGAGGGGGCTGCAGAGGAGAAGGGAAGAAGCAATCGTTGATTTATACCATGACGCTAGCAACAGTCGGGAACCTAAGATGTTTTTCAGCTATAATTGTATCTTTGCTCAAGGCTACTGTAGTTCTACACCAGTGAACCCCATTGTCAGTCATCTCCAGAGTTTCCAGGAGGTGCCAGTGACCAGAGAATAGTCCCAACCATCCTTGGTGTTTCTTCTCTTCTTACAAAGTGCGATGCTATTTTATACCACAGGCGATGTTGCATCACAAGATTACGTATATCACTCATTTATAGGATTATGGTACAGTAATCAGAAATAGGTGGTAAAACTGAATCTAGCTAGCTGTCCTCTTAAAGGCCCTGCCTGGTTTTCATTACGATTATTTTCCACAAAGAAATTGAAAACAAAATGTCATCCAGTAAATATGTTCATGAATAGCATGTATCTGAAATGGATAGTTTACCCTGAACAGGAATAGTAAAATACACCACAGAAGCTTTCAGCTGGCTTCTATCAAAATAATTAGCTTAGCAATTATCTCTGCCATTCAGTTAACTTTTGCATGAGGATGGGATGGTGTTTCTGGGCTTTTGTGTTTATCAACTTCATGGCTTAGAGTTCTCCCAGAAACTATTACACTGACAGATTTTTTTTTTTTTAATATAGAAAAAAGAAGAAAGGGAAAGGGCTATTTAAAAGGAATTGTACCCTGAGACAGAGGTAGTTGGGAAATTCTTCAGCAATCAGGATGCGCTGGGAAGTGGGATCTTCCTGGCAGCATCTCCTAAAGCCTCATCAGGTCCACAATACCTGGTCCCAACTCAACACCAGCCAATGCTACTAAGGCAGGGAACTCTGGTTGCTGGAAATTGGGAATGAATCGGGATAAGCTGCATACTTAAATGTCTCTTATGAAGCATCATTCCCAAACTCTCTCACAAGTCAGGTTTTTATTTTTGAGGTTGAGGGCAAACATTTCCAGTTCCAGGGAACCCTTTCAGCATACTTTGCTCAATAATACTCGTCAAAGATGTCTACTTCCTATTTCTTCTTCTTTATTTTCTCATTTTTTGGAAAGAGTTCACACAAGTGTTACTAAAAGAGTCTTTATTTTTTGCTTAACTGAATACATTAAACTTCCATTTTAAAATATTTTTAATTTAAAGGAGCGATTTTCCCTGCAGAATGTCACCCCACTCGTGCAACTCTTGGACCACGGTAGCAAACTGTTTCGGAATGAAGCCTGCTTTGACCTCTGCGTCCTCTTCATGTGACATCTGTGATTTGAGGGCAGGATTTTTTTTTTTTTTAAGGAGAAATTTCTCTCTCAGTGGGGTTGTCTTCTTGCAGCTCATCACGAAGGTGGGGTCCCTTGGACGCCCCCCGCGTGTGTACTTGACTAAGTGGAGACACTTTAAGAAAAGTAAACTCTGGGCTTTTCTGCTGTCATATTTGATTTGAGCCGGGCTCTGATGCTTGTTTGAAGCTAACATGAAATGCGGTGCCTGCCTGACCCATTTTAGCAACCCATTATCATAATTTCACTGTCGTATGGCCTCTGAGTTAATGTACTTACAAATGACAGAGAAAGTGTGTTACATGACCTTAGGGTTTTCAAAAATTAAATGACGTCGCAGGTCGTATTTCAAAGAATAGCTAAGGAGAATGGTTTTCTTTCCTGCATAAAGTGTCACTACGCATAGCAACAGGATATTGTATTTCTTTTTTATTACACAAAAATGTGAAGCTTTTAAACTCCCAGATTCCCCACATAAAATTTAATATTGGGGTAGAGAATGAACTATCCAGTGGATAAATCTGTATCTCCCCCCTCGTACCTCTCACTCTTGAGATGAGGCCCCTTCAAAACTTAGAAAGGCAGAAATACTTTAAAATTCTTATCTGATGATGAATTTAGTGTTTTTTTCCCTTACACAAAGCCCATGAATTTCCACCTAAAAGGCAATAAAGTACTTGTATTTACTGAGATATGCTGTGCTAGGTGCTTAAAGCTCACACGTTCTCCGGCCCCCACCTGCAGACTGCGCTCGCTGGTGCCCGAGTCAGGACAGAGGTGTGGGCCCCTCGGGTCACCTGCAGGGCTTCTGTGCCGCCTTCTGGGAGGGGACTCCCTGTGGGTCTGTTCCCAGCAACAGAGAGCCTCACACACGGCAGGTCGTGTGATGCTCCCGGCAGGACTGACATAAAGAATACTATTTAAAGTTACTAAAATTCGATGAAGCCTCTAAATTTAATCTGCACTGTATTATGCACCAAAATTAAGTTGCAGGGCTGGGTGGGGAGGGGGAGATGTGGTTGTGACGTGCTCTTAGAAATCCCTTGTCATAATTAATATTTTTTAGCCCAACGATTAGAGCATTTGAACAATTTTCTGACATAGCCCCAAAGTTTTTGTTTCTCTTGTGGGTTTTGTGGTTCTGAAAATGGCTTTCTTTCCTTGATTTCAATGGACAGTGATTGCATGGCTCCACTTGTTCTTAGAGTCAGTATGCACCGTGATTACGGAAATATTAAAACGTTCCCCACCCTGCAACTGCCCGCGGAGGAAACCTCATTTCACGTTGCAGCTCTGCCCATAATCCTGCACAGGATGGTCTGAAGCTGCTGTCTCCTGATTTGAATAAATGATGCGAACACATGGGTTGATCAGGGAACTGTGAGACTCCATTTCATGTGCACATTGTTGGGGTCAGCGTGCCACACTGACCCGGACTTAATGCAAGGGTTGCCTTGGAGGGTGGCAGGGGGTGAGACCCCGAGAGGGGAGTCGGGGAGGTGGAAGGATGCTCATGGCTTCCTGGGCATGGCAGCAGGGCTTCTCCAGCACCTCGCAAGCAGTAGGCTTCCAGTGTCTGAATGAGGCAGAAACACTAGGAGTGGGGGTGGGGGGGCATGGTTCTTTCTGTGCTGATAGATGGATGGTGGCCCCCGGCTGAAAGGTGCTCTGGTCCCAGTAACAGAGATGCAGCAGGCGGTAAGGAACATTTCAAATGGGTAGGTTGCGTCTTTTGTATGCATA